>NC_091309.1:44692218-44749718 GCF_038502225.1 Cherax quadricarinatus
GTATGACATGATAACGTTAACTAGAAACATTATAAAATATATATATCATACATTATTTACAATATTTATATTATAATCAATAATATGTCATGTGAAAACTGCACAGACTCTTGTGAGTTTAGCGCTTAGTTATGAAAGTGCAATGGGGGGGGGAGGATAAAGGAAAACAGAAGCAATCCTAACCTATTATTTATTACCAGAGAAAAATGTTGTGTAAGGAAGGTACACGTTTCGTTGAACATTTAGGCGGTCTCAAATTTATTTTATTCGTTCATGCAATTTTGGGATTCAGTTAGTTAACATTATCAAGGTGATGTCTGATAAGTCATTTTAAACCTACAGTGTATTTGATGTATTGTAATCAAAATGGATTTTATAGAGAAATACAAGGTTTATCTCGTCTCATTCATATACTATATAACTCAGGAAGCTGCTGGGACATAGCATCTGTCATGACATAATTAAAGAAAATTGTTGTACAATAAATATCGAACACATGTAACTCTGAGCTTGAGGTGTTACAGGAATAACTAGACAATGTCTCCTGAGTAAGTTTATTCAGGTATACACAGTTACATAGATTATTAGACATAGCAGCATGTGTATAGAGATCGCTAGGAATTTTTATTGACCTAAGAAAAGCTTTTGACACAGTAGACCACGGCATCCTACTCCACAAACTTGACCATTATGGTATAAGTGATCATGCGCTTGCATATTTCAAATCCTACCTTACTAATAGGTATCAGTGTGTCACCATTAAAGACACAGCATCATCAACACGGCCAATTGATACTGAAGTTCCGCAGGGAAGTGTCCTTGGTCCCATGCTCTTCCTCATTTACATCAATGATCTTCCAAACGTATCCCAACACCTGAAACCCATTCTCTTTGCTGACGACACGACTTATGTCATCTCTCACCCTAATCTTGTCACCCTCAACACAACACCATTGTTAATGAGGAGCTGTTCAAAATATCGACTTGGATGACAGTCAATAAACTTACACTTAACAGTGACAAAACCTACTATATTATGTTTGGTAGCAGAGTAGGTGCCGCGCAACTTAACATTAAGATCGACAACACTCTAACTGCGAGACATAATGAGGGCAAATTCCTAGGACTATACCTCGACAACAACCTGAATTCCAGCACCCATATACAACACATAACAAAAAAAGTATCCAAAACAGTTGGGATCCTCTCGAAGATACGATACTACTTGCCGCAAAATGCCCTTCTCACACTATACCATTCACTCATTTATCCATACTTCACCTATGCTATTTGTGCCTGCGGATCAACTGCAGCAACACACCTAAAGCCAATAATAATCCAACAAAAAAGCTGCAGTAAGAATAATCACTAAATCCCATCCCTGGCAGCACACCCCCACTCTTCATAGATCTAAACTTACTCCCTGTTCAGAACATCCACATTTACTACTGTGCAGTCTACATCTACAGGACCTTAAATTCCAATATTAACCTTGACCTAAAACGCTTTCTTGATAGTTGTGACAGGACCCACAGGCATAACACCAGACACAAACATCTCTATGACATTCCCCGTGTCTGACTAAACCATCACAAAAATTCAATGTTTGTCAAAGGCCCTAAAATCTGGAACACCCTACCTGAAAACTCTAGAACTGCAGACACGGTCATCACCTTCAAAACTACCATTAGAAAACATCTTAACTCCCTGATACACCCCATCAACTAACTACATAAAAACCACCTGGGGGTTTACACATACACTCACTCACCCATTTGACAATCAACACAGAAATACAAATCTTATTCTTTAAATAATGATTCCTAACAAGTCATAAGTTTGCCTGTGATACTCCAATATAGAAACTGTGTATTGTGCCAAAACAAAAGCATTCACATTGTGGAGAAATTTTCTCCAGGAGGGGGTATCAGCCCCCTTCAGCCCCTTTCAGCCCCTTTCAACCCTGAGGGGCCCAGCCCTCTCAAAAGGGGCAAGCATCTTGTTTACTGCTACAGCGAGTAATTGATCCCAGATGCAGTACGAGCATGGGACGTGGTCGCTTCGACCGACGCTCCTTGCAGACTCCAGTGTTGTAAAGTGTATTTTAATAAGAGACAGTCCATCTCTTACCTTAGCAGGACAATTAAGGAAAATCCTACTCCCACTTTATTACCTTGGTAAAGATAGTGTACATTGTTGTCTATGCTTAAGACAGCAAGAATCAAGCATTCTGCTTTGCTTCATGGAGGAAGTGGCAAGGAAGCAAAAAGTACTAGTTCAGCTTTTCCTTTGTGCTAGGGGCAGTGACGGCGTGGGGCGCTGTGACGTCTTCAGATTACTTTTGACTCTACTGAGAGCGACACTGATGCCAGGATAACCAACAAAGAACACTCTGTGCGTTAGTGTGAACAAAGTGTCTCACAAAACACGATAAACACTTACAGAGAAGTGTGATCAACTTCTTAGTGATATTGTGTGAACAATTATTCATGAACAGTGTAACAATGAGTGTTGCAATCCAACAGAGTGTAGTGCGACATTCTTCAAAGAACACTATTCTTCAATCAACTCAACGGATATCCAGGCGTAATTACGGGTCAGATACATATACCCAGGTAAGTGTTCTAACTCATGATGTACTATTATTGACTGTGCAGTTGAGTATAAAATCGTGAGTTAATCACTTATCATAAACCCCGGTGATATGTGGACCTTTGAGTCCACACACGTAAGTTTGTCAGCAATCAGTGAATGAAATATGCTGACATAACACCCCCTAGGGGTAATTTATAATCTTACAAATTATAACTCATTTCAGCCCATTGAGGAATGACTTCGACAGCTTCTCAAGACCTCGTCTGCAGGGGCGGCTGTGCAGGCGATGAGTTGTCTTTCTAAGTTAAATTTTCCCTATACAAAATGTATAAGCTTAGCTGGTAATACCATTTCTCAACACGCATTGCTAAACTCACAAACTTGTATTTAGTCACTTAGTATTTAGTCCCTTAGTATTTAGTCAACTTACTCCACAATTTGTAATAATTTAGGGTTAAGAATTAATCAAATTTTGCCCGAAATGCTTAGCCATGCTAGGTGTCCTAGTGGCCCCTTCGTAATTAGTATTTTATTACATGTAAACCACACAATAACCAAAATCTATAAACCCCGCATTGTAATCCTTATAGAGACTAAACTTGATTGATTGATAGGATAACCCCAGAAAAGTCAAAGTGACTTATTTCTAGTGTAAACAGATGTTTTCAACATGGCAGTTCCCCCCCCTGAAGCGATAACGTCAGCTCCTGGCACATTCACCTCTCAACCACTGGTGTGAGAGGATGCTCGTCTTGACTGCTACACCTGTGCTCTGGTGGTTATCTTTGGCAGTGCATCGACAAAATGGAGAAGGGAGGTGTATGCCATGTGAACACTGTCTGCATAGAACTGGTCAGAGGGACGCTTAGCACTGCATCAATGAACGTCCTATTGCCAAACATCATCAGAGACGTCTACGGTGTACCAACAAAGGAATTATACAGTGTGGCGCTGAATGGCATGTCAAGAATCTTCATAAAACTGAATCGTGTCAGTTTGTATGACAGGCTCGTTGAAGAATTCCAGGAGAAGAGGATAACTGTCAACTTGGCAGTGGACGTCATCATGCAAAATGTATCCAAATACTACACATGGGTTAAGGTGCGTAATGTGCCTTTCGAGGCAACTGTGTATGGGCTGAAGGAGGCTTTTAGTAGCTATGGACGGGTGCATTCGGCGACGATGGGAGTCTGGAAGGATGGGCCATATGAGGGGCTCCCTGAGGGGTCCTATACTCTCAAGATGTCGTTGGCACAGCCGATCCCATCATACATAACGTTGGTGGGACACAGAACGCAAGTTTTTGTGCATTACGCTGGTCAACGGCGGACGTGTCGCCTCTGTTGCTCTTATGATCATATGGTGGCACAGTGTCCCAGGCGACATTCGTCCAGAGGGCCGGAAGTGCCGGCAGTGGAGCAACGATTGTGTGATCTGGGGCCCGAGTGGGACGGCGGAGCTGACTTGCAGAGTGGTGGCTGGAGCGAGGAGGTAAACCGTTAGGAACAGTCGGCTGTCAGGTGTGTAACGCTCCCTGAGCATTCGGAGGATGTGGACGAATTGCCAGGTGAGCAGGGATGTCAGGATAGCACACCCCAGGAGTGCTTCATGGACGAGGTACTCCAGGAGTTTTTGGGAACAGCTGTGACTGGTGTCTTCAGTGCAGGTGAGGAACTCACGACGGTCCCATCGCCTGGGGAAGGAAACCCTTGCAGCAGGTGGTGCAAGTGGAAGTTCATCAGGAGCAAGGCCAGGACGTGGATATGAGTATCAGTGGCGGCTCCAGAAAGAGACCGGCTGGAATGGCAGAGGTAAAGGAGGTTCTCACGCCAGGCCAGCGCCCAGGAAAAAAGGCGTGGGTGGCAGAGGAGTTGCCAGAAGTACGGGCTGGCCCAGTGACCCAAGAGCTACGCAGTAGACGGGCACGGGAGAGTGATGGTGATCAGGTAAAGTCGCCATGTGTAAACCACAGTGGCATAGAGGAAAGCCACCACTTATATAGGTTTCACGAGTGTAACTCTTAACGTGAATGATCTCCGGTCGGAGATCAAGTGAGTGTGGCTGGTTTGGGTTTTGCGCAGGTACCGGGTTGATGCGTGTTTTATACAGGAACATAATTTTCGGTATGGATGTGATTTGAGGTTGGACGGTTACAAGATATATGTAACCGTGAGGAGGAGGTAGCGGAGGCGATTTTTGGGATGTGGACTGACAAGATGCCGGGCATTGATGGTTTACCAATAGAATTTTATAGGACGCATTGGGCTTGCATTAGACATTTATTTGTCGGGGTTCTAAATAATATGTTAGCAGGTGGGAGGATGGGTCAGTCCCAACGGACGGGTGTTGTAGTGTTGGTTCCTAAGAAGGGTGGCGGGTTTGGCCTGAGTTCTTACAGGGCAATTTCTTTAATATGTGTAGATTATAAGGTTTTTGCGAGGATATTGGGCAATCGTTTGAAGGGGGCCCTGGGGTCGGTATTACATGTGGGACAGTATGGAATCCCTGGGAGAAGTATGAGAGAGGGGCATGGACGTATCAAAGATTTCCTGGAGGGGGGTGGGGGAGGAGGTGTTCTTGGTTTGGACTGGGAAAATGCGTATGATTGTGTGGATAGGGGTTTTAAGCACGAGTGTTTGTTTGGCTTGGGTTTTGGTGCGAAAATGATGGGTTGGGTAGAAACATTGTATGCCGGGGCAACAATGAGGGTTCAGGTGAATGGACGACTGGGGAGCAATATATGCTTGGAACGAGGTTTGAGGCAGGGATGCCCGCTTTCCCAAATCTTGTTCGCATGTATCCAAAATCCGTTTTATGAGCTGGTGGATCACTGGTGGAGGAGGGGGTGTAATAATCAGTCAGGGGGGGCGTATAGTGGGGTATGTGGATGATACAACGGTTTTGATTAGTGCACGGGAGGATTTCATCTACGTGGGAGAGGTCATCGAAAAGTTTGGGGTCGCAACAGGTATGAGGGTTAACAGGTGTAAGTCGATGTTGCTAGAGGTGGGGACCTGGGTGGGCAGGAGAATGGGCGAAGGGTTTGGATGGACATGTGTGGATAGGATTAGGATTTGTGGGATTACATATTTAGCAGACAAACAGGCAAGCAGGGAGGTTAATTTAGTGGTGGTACAGGACAAGGTGCTGGGTAGATTACGTGGACTACTAGCTGGGGATTCCTCGTTGCACCAGTGGGTGATGATCGTGAATTCGCTTGTGTATAGTAAAGTCTGGGGAGTGGTAGCTGTTTACCCTTTGAAGACCTGTGATGTAACGAAGATACAGAGGAGGGCGTTGAGGTATGTATGGGGATATGGACTGGCATGGTTGGGACGTGAGGTGGTAATGTCTGGAGTACGAGCAGGGGGTTTAGGTTTGCTAGCTTTGGGACCTAGGGTGAGTGCAATAAATGTACGGGCGTGTCACTTGAGACTAGGGGGGACTAGAGGATGCATTGTGGGGGAGGTTGGAAAAGAAGTCCGATGTTGGTGGCGTGGAAAGGAACTAGAGGCGTGTGAAGACTTGCTGCGATTCATGTTAAAAGTGAGGGATGTCAGTGGTATGCGTGTAGGTAGGCTGGTGAATGCAGGATTTCGGCAAGAGGCATTGTCAGGGGTGGAGATTTATCCCACGTATAATTGGAAGGTAATTTGGGAGGAATTCTGGCGGCTTCGTATACCAGCCAAGGCGCGGGAGGTAGTTTATAGATTTATGATGGGGATCCTAGCGTCTGGGTTTTGTTGAGGATGCAACCTGCATACATTGTGGTGATGAAGAAACAGCTTTTCATGCAGTGTATTTTTGTCCATCCCTAGAAGAGGTAAGGTTGTGGATGCAAGGTGTTTTCAGGATGTTTGGAGGGAGGAGGGTGGCCGTTACTCCTTGACGTGGATGGGGTGACACAGGATGTGGCGCAAGCGTTAAGATATATCATCGTGGACTATTTGTACATGTCCTGGGGAATGCGTGAGGTACGGGGCACTGGTAGGATCAGGGCGTTGTCTGCACGTTTTTACAGAACAATGTGCACAAACAAAAGCGTCTATGGTAGCAGGTGGATTGCATTTTTTCTGAAGGGTATCGCGATGTGACTATGACGGTGGTAAAACTTCGCGGATTAATTGGAACAGGACGGTAAGGGGCTGGTGGACAGCGATGATCTGGCGTGAAAGTGGACTGAGCAGTAGTATGATAAGGGTGGAATGAGCAATGGCTTCGCCAGTTGCTATAGTTGCAACGTTGGTTGTTTGGTTAATCTAAATTGCAATAATCCACATGTCTGCTTCTGTATGATTAGTTTTCCATTGTAGTGTTATGGAGTCTCTATTGAACTGTATGCTTTACATGTATTGTGTTCCATTTAATGTACCTTGCTTATGCTTGTCCTGTGCACCCGGGGATACCTGGGTTTTGTAGAGGACTCTGTTATCACGTATTAATCAACCTTTGCATTATGTTGTAAGGATATCTGGCGGTTGTCACTGTTTTATGTTATAACATAACACTGATTTATATGCACTGTAACTGGATGGAGTTATTCCTTCATATATATGAGACCTAAAACAGAGCTGTATTGGTCATTTTATGTTAGGGTGTTTGAATCATGACGAATATTTTAAGTCATTGTGTGAGCTACATATTGTTAGTTGTACAAGTTAGGTATAATATACACGTGTGCTTAGTGTACATGTAGGAAAGCATATATGTGAAAGGTGGATAGGGTATAGGGGATGGGACATGGCTACAGTCGGTGGCATGAGTATTTATTGTGGTACTGTTATGTACCTGGTATTGTATTTTACCTGTTAGAACTGTTGGTGTCTTGGCACCAGTGAGCTATGTTTAGCACAATGTATACACTGTAAAATGTGTTTGATACAAAATTTAAAATGTTAGGACAGCAGTTGGCATTTTGTCACTACTGTAGAGACTATGACCGCGGGATCAATCCCGGCCGGGGGTATGGTTCGGACTGTAGAGTTGTTATTGTCATTAATATAACATGTTCTTAGGTTTAAATTGGTTTGGTTACTTTATAAGTTAAATAAACAATGGTGTAATGCTGGGGTTAGTTAGTTAGTTAAAGATTAGCCGGTATTCTCCCGGCCCGGGCCTTGTCCAAGTGGTGGCCCGGCCTTGGCTCCCTCTTTAGGGAGTGTCTGAGACCTAAGTCTCCCATGGGAGGAGGCACAAGGACCTCCTCATCTTTGGGACCAACTGTCCCCAGGCCTAGCCACAAGCTAGGCCTCTCTGGTCTGCCATCCCCGCCCCAAAGGGGCAAATGGGAATGACAGTCTTATGAGCTAAAGGCTCGGGCTCAGGCACCTACCCTACCCTAGAAGGGTTAGGCATGGTGTCGATGAATGCTGGGGTAATGGGGGGGGTCGTTATACTGCTTGCATTTTGCGTCATGTAATTTTACTGTGTGTGTATATTAGATTTTGTTGATGGGGAGGGGTAAGGGGATTTTGTATTTTGTCTTACTCGCACATTTATATTTTGTTGCAATGGAATTATGTATCATGGCAGTATTCATCAATCAGCTGCATGAAGTGTATAAATTTTGACATCACTGCAATGCGCAGTGTTTGAGTAATGATGATTTTATATTGTCTGTCGATAATCTGACTCTGTATACTTTTGTTTAGTTAATGTATTGTATGTTTTTAAATAAATAAAAAAATGCTTACA
Source organism: Cherax quadricarinatus (assembly GCF_038502225.1). Classification (NCBI taxonomy): domain Eukaryota; kingdom Metazoa; phylum Arthropoda; class Malacostraca; order Decapoda; family Parastacidae; genus Cherax; species Cherax quadricarinatus. The sequence continues at coordinate 44,700,508 of NC_091309.1, forward strand.
CTCCCCCCCCCTTTGAAAACGTGCCACTTTCACCTTAGTATATTCAGTGACAAAAATCTTATACATTTATAAGAGCATTAAGGACAAAATATATAAACAAAATATATAAATAAATAAATAAAATATATAAACACAATCCAGCCAGCTAAACGGCTGACTATAATACAAGGAATGTCTGAACATGATGGCTCACATCCATCATAGAACACAAACCACACCTTAACCCTCATATACCCTATGGTAATAATCAATATCGTACACGGTGGTGGATTTACTACACTACCGCTGATATTCAACAACCCCCCCTCCCACATGCCTAGTAACTGTGTCTGCTGTCACCACTCATAACCACCAACAGTCATTGATGGTAATTAGCGTCTTATAATATATATCACCCTAAAACACGCTATATACATAAACCTACCAAAATAAATAAATTTACACATTGTTCCCTCCTGCAGACAGATTATTTACACTGATGGAGATAATCTATACATCACATCCTAATGAGAATGGACAACATTAGACATCTTATATAATTATGACATGTGTTTCGCATGACCTGCTATTGCAGAGATTGAGGAAATGGTATGGTGATACCGACAAGATGTGGAAAAAGACGCTTATGTACAGTTCAGGACATTTATTAAAGGAAACGTTTCGCCACGAGTGGCGAAACGTTTCCTTTAATAAATGTCCTGAACTGTACATAAGTGTCTTTTTCCACATTGCAGAGATTGCTTACACTCCTAACCCCCCCCACCCACCCAAGTGAAAACTGTCCAGTTTCACCTGGCTAGACACAAGATCAAAAACTCATTCACATAATCATATATAATGAACTTGTGAAAAACATCTGTAACAATATATAAGCAAGAACACCCCAGGCAAGATCTTACATCTTATATACAATACCAAAACGTGCCACTAGTTAAAAAACAGGTATGAATGCCACATTATTATGGCAAGTTACATTGATCATTTTAAATTATGCACAACTACATATATAGGTAGACACGTATGGTTACAGGTTACAGAATCTCTACTAGCAAAACTCAGGTCCAATCATAAAGGCTCTGTTCCTCCTATAACCACACCATCCACACCCTACCACTAAATACCTATGATACAATCAAAATGTTTATATACTAACATGCTTACATACATCCTTACAAAACATGAAGGAATTCTTAAATAAATATATAATCATCGGTGTTCACAATAACACAAAGACACATTACATTGGATATCAAAATTTACATAATTATGTAGATAAGGTTATAACATAATGTCACCTCAACCAAGTGAAAATAACTGCCAATGAAAATATTTCTTACATTCCCATCAAATCATACACAACCTTAGCAACTGTCAACCTCAGGAGGCAACCCCGTTTCATACCCCTGACATCCCTTCCCACAATAGCATACACCATCCCTATCCTACCCCTCCTACCCCTCCTACCTGATTTTCAAGTCTAATAATACCCCTAACGTTCAGGGCCGGATTACCGCATAGGCAAACTAGGCATTTGCCTAGGGCCCTGCGCATTTGGGGGCCCCGCGGTCCAAGGGGTTCATGGGCTCATCCAAGACTGCGCACATGGTGCAAGTGCAAAGGGGTCCCTACCTAAAAAGTTCAAGTGTTTGGAGAGTAAAATTGATTTTTAAAATTTAATCAAAACAAAAATAAATAATGAAATAAAATAAAATAAAAATAAATAAGCCTAACCATAGATGACAACAGTCAACACGCCTTTGTTTACATCAGAACAGCTGTGTTTTCCCGCTAATGGGTGAGTATGGGAGATTCCTCTCCAATTTTCTGTAGTAATTACACGTTATCTAGACTTGTACTGTGACAAATTAACTGAAGTGTTGTTGATAGACATTGATGTGTATGGATAAATGTTTGTTTTCGCCTCTAAATGTTAAGGGAGGTACCTGATAGGGCTACTTGACCAGTAAAGACGCATGGACCAGTAAAGACGCATTTTTGGTAAAAATACTATAAAGAAAAACCTAAAAACGCAAACTGACTTCCGTTTGTAGGTTTTAAAAGCACTTTGTCCTGTCTTTAAGTCTTTATCATTTAAATAGCAGATCTCAATTGATTGATGTTCTACATCACTTCCGTCGCAAATGCTTAGTTTTCAAGTTGCGAGTGATGTAGAACATCAATTAATTTACTACATATTTCCCCAGAAACACATAAGCCACATCAGAAAATCGTTGGTTGGGTGAAACTGAAAATTGTCCCTGCATTCTTTAATTCTCATGTCCTTATCTATGGTGGTAGGCCATATATCATGCAAAACATAATGATTAGTTTAGTTATGAAAATAGTAATGTAAATACCATTGGGCATTGTTCTTGGACTCAGTATGATTTCTGTTTAAGTAAATTGGAGATCAAAGAGGATGAATTAGTAAAATATTCGTAGCCCAAATCACTAACCTAATCTATGGTAAAAGTTCTGTATATGACTCCTTTCTAGTAACGTTTTGAATTTTTAGATGCGCAGCCAGAGGAAAGGGGGCTACAAGGGCCATATCCCCCCAACTGACAGAAAAAAAATTTAATGATAATTAAAAAATTAATAATAATTGATAATGAAAAATTTGTATTTGCATGATTACAGACAGTGATACATCCTCATTATGGCATCTCGTGAACGTGATGTTGGACGCTCTTATGCGAGTGGGTCACAGAAAAGAAAGAAGAAAATTCAAGAAGAAAAACAGAAAAAGAAAGATGCAGGAAGCTGCAGAAAGATCACAGACATGCTCACGAAAACAGTTTCTGATGTTACCAGTACAGTTGAATCTGCAGATACGTCAGATCATACAGGAAGCCCTTCCTCCATTATTTCTCAGCCAGCATCTACTTCTTTTGTGTCTCCTCTCAATGTCTCAACGGACATTTCATCCACAGGATTTGTCTTAAAAGATCCTGCCTCATGGCCAAATGTAATCCCAGATTCTCTACGTAATGCTTTCATTGCAGAAAACTTCAGTCAAACTCTGAACATTGACTTTAGGAAATCAGCAAGGATTTATGATGATGGAAGTCGTCGTTGTTTAAAGTCATCTATGTTTTATAGGAAGCTTGCAAATTCAGAAACTGTGAAAAGATCATGGATGGTATACTCTGAAAGCTCAGGAAAAGTGTATTGTTCAGCATGCAAGCTATTTTCTACCAAAGAAAATACCTTCACACAGGGGTTCAATGACTGGAAAAATTCCAAGCGTTTCGAGGAACATGAAAACAGCACCACTCACAGGAGCTGCATTTTAGCCAGTGTATTTCGTGCACAGAAAAAAGGCTTATTGGATTCTCATTTGGAAAATCAAACTGAAAAAGAGCGCACTTATTGGAAAAAAGTTCTAGAAAGAGTTGTTGCTGTTGTAAAATTCTTAGCTCTAAGAGGACTTGCTTTCCGTGGAGAAAATGAGGTTTTTGGTTCGGAAAACAATGGCAATTTCCTAGGGATCATAGAACTGTTAGCACAATTCGATCCATTCTTAGCAAATCATGTGTCACGCCTTGGGAATGCAGGAAGAGGCACTGTATCTTACATGTCATCTACTATATGCAATAAATTTTTGAACTGATGACTAAGAAGGTTCTCAATAACATCATAGCAGCTGTGAAAACTCCAAAATACTTTGCAATAAGTGTAGATTCAACACCAGATATTTCACATACAGATCAATTGACATTCATTGTTCGCTTTGTCGACTCCAGTGGTAAGCCTGTAGAGCGCTTTATAAAATTCATTCCTCTTTCAGGCCATGATGGAGAAACAATGATGAATGTAGTACTGGATACTCTGCTTGAACATGATCTCTCTATTATGGATTGCCGTGGCCAGAGCTACGACAATGCAAGTAACATGTCGGGTAAATATAATGGATTGCAAGCCCGTATCAAGCAAATCAACCCACTTGCTGAATATGTGCCCTGCTCAGCACATTCTCTTAATCTTGTTGGGTCATGTGCTGCGGAGTGTTGTGTCGCTGCAGTTTCATTTTTTGGACTTTTACAAGCACTCTTTAATTTTTTCTCTGCTTCAACGCATCGGTGGAGTATACTCAAGTCAACCATTCATCGAGATGTCATCAAATCATTATCAACAACATGGTGGTCAGCGCAGCATGATGCAACACATGCTTTGAAAGGCAGCTTTGCTGAAATACGTTCTGCTTTGATCCAAATAGCAGAGGCTGAAGACCAGACAGCAACTACAAGAAGCGAAGCAGCCAGCTTAGCATCAAAATTGGAAGATTTTGAATTGGCCTTACTCTGTGTGCTTCAGAAAACTGAAATTGAAATGGCTACTTGTGCTAACCTCTATGCAGGCTTAGTGGAATTTGTAAGCTCACTTCGCAATGATGAAGCTTTTGAAATGTTTGAAGAGAAAGCTAAACTGCTGGTGAAAGACTACAGTTACCGGGCTGATCATCAGCGGTCAAGGAAGAGGAAACGCAATTTTGAAGAGCCAGATAATGAAATTGTGTTGCTACCAAGGCAGAAATGTAAGACAGCTACACACTTCGTCATTCTGGATTCACTGATTACAGAATTGGTGAAAAGAAAAGAAATCTACCAGAATCTCAATGACAAGTTTGGATTTCTGTTCAAAATTACTACTATGCCAGATGCAGAATTGAGAGAAGCTGCATTAAAGTTGCAACAACACCTTTCAGCAGATGTTCAGGACACATTTGTTGAAGAAATAGTTCATTTTTCTGGGTATATGAATCAGATTAAAGCTCCACCTGAAAAATGTGCGCCCTCAGCTGCTTTGAAACATTTAAGAAATGCAGGTATCTCAGAAACCTTCCCTAATGTTGACATAGTGTATCGCCTTTACCTAACACTTCCAGCTACTAACTGTGAAGGAGAACGTTCATTTTCTGTTTTGAAAAGAGCGAAAAACCAGCTCCGTTCAACAATGAGCCAAGACAAATTGTGTAACCTAGCCTTGTTGACCATTGAGTCTGATCTAACAAGAAATATTGATTTTCAGAATATAATTGATGATTTTGCCAATATGAAATCCAGAAAAAAGTTTATTTAAGAAGTTCCTGTGAATATAAACAATTCTTTACTTTCTTGAGTTTATATGATTTGATAGTCTTATGCATGATGCATTGATGACAATAATGGTCAGTGATTTATAAAGGGAATAATAGTGCTGTAGTGGTTATGCTGAATATAATAGGTACATGATGTCACTACTTGGGCTGCAGAAAACAATATGAAGTTCAACGATGAGAAATTTCAATTACTCAGATATGGTAAACATGAGGAAATTAAATCTTCATCAGAGTACAAAACAAATTCTGGCCACGAAATAGAGCGAAACACCAACGTCAAAGACCTGGGAGTGATTATGTCGGAGGATCTCACCTTCAAGGACCATAACATTGTATCAATCGCATCTGCTAGAAAAATGACAGGATGGATAATGAGAACCTTCAAAACTAGGGAGGCCAAGCCCATGATGACACTCTTCAGGTCACTTGTTCTATCTAGGCTGGAATATTGCTGCACTCTAACAGCACCTTTCAAGGCAGGTGAAATTGCCGACCTAGAAAATGTACAGAGAACTTTCACGGCGCGCATAACGGAGATAAAACACCTCAATTACTGGGAGCGCTTGAGGTTCCTAAACCTGTATTCCCTGGAACGCAGGCGGGAGAGATACATGATTATATACACCTGGAAAATCCTAGAGGGACTAGTACCGAACTTGCACACGAAAATCACTCACTACGAAAGCAAAAGACTTGGCAGACGATGCAACATCCCCCCAATGAAAAGCAGGGGTGTCACTAGCACGTTAAGAGACCATACAATAAGTGTCAGGGGCCCGAGACTGTTCAACTGCCTCCCAGCACACATAAGGGGGATTACCAACAGACCCCTGGCAGTCTTCAAGCTGGCACTGGACAAGCACCTAAAGTCAGTTCCTGATCAGCCGGGCTGTGGCTCGTACGTTGGTTTGCGTGCAGCCAGCAGCAACAGCCTGGTTGATCAGGCTCTGATCCACCAGGAGGCCTGGTCACAGACCGGGCCGCGGGGGCGTTGACCCCCGAAGCTCTCTCCAGGTAAACTCCAGGTAAACTTTAATAACCTAATCTAGTAATACTATGCTGTCTTGAGTTTATTCTCTTTAAAATGCATGATTTAACAAGATAGTTATAATGGCTGTTGGTAAATGGTTTTGGTTGTCTTGATGTACTTTCCCTATTAAATTTAATCTAAATAGCCAGAATGTATTTAATTAGACCTTAATTAAACAGGCTCACACCGACCCCCCCCCCCACCCCCAAGCTGGAAGGGGTCGCTTCGCTTACCCGTAACTCAAAGGGGCCCCGCCAATCTGAATAGCCTAGGGCACGGAGACTTCTTAATCCGGCCCTGCATCTGACGTTAGTTCTCTGTATCCCACTGGAAAATCCCTTTCCCACCTCCCCCTGTTTCTACACAATGTTTTATGAAACGTAACCACTAGCACCCTCCGCTTCACCTCGCTAACCCCTTTCTCCCGCATTCCCCACGATATGTAAATATAATCTACCATAATGTACCCCACAGCCCTAATAATACTCTCATCCATACCCCGCACGTCAAGACTTAATGCCCGCAGAACAGAAATGCCTTTACCCCCTATCCTATGCAGTACCCTGCTCAACCAACCCCTGACGCTCCCCATCCCCTCACAAAAATACACTACGTGGAACGCCGAATCCTCCCCTCCACATATTCTACAGACCCCCCCCCCTCAACCACCCGTCTATCCGGTAAAACCACACCCGACGGTAAAATCCCATGCAAAAAACGATACATCATCTCATGCCCACAGGGTTGTAACCTTAACCTACTGAACCTTCCCCATATACTTCCCCAGTCATACATGGGGAAAATCCCCTCCACGAGTGCCACTACCCTCCCCACTAACATCCTACACAGCCTACCTATTTTTACCTTCCCCAGATCCCGAGCCTACACCAGAGCCCTCAAAACAGTTTCACACTCACGCAACTCTACCCCAGAATACATATGTTGCAATCTACTGTGTATCTTGACCAACCCCCCCCCCCACCCACACCCTCCCTCATCACCTCCCTCTTAATGAAGATACATTTGACCCTCCACTTTAAATTCATTAAACCCAACCCCCCCTGATGCACAGGTAACATTACCACATCCCTTTTAAGGCAATCACAGCCCGAACCCCACAAGAATTTAAAAACCCATCTAGGTATATTTGCAATTGCCGTCCCAGTTAATGGGAACACGGCTGCCACGTGCCAAACCTTACTATACAATAAGACGTTACTAACAATGGCATGCTGCACAAGGGTCAAATGATAAGGCCGCAATAAACCCGAGCGACCCAGAATCCTGTCTACCAACCTAACCGAGTTTTCCACACGTGCAACATCCAGATCATCTGCATAGATAAGACCACAAATTTTTAACGAAGTCACCCACTTAGTCACAATTACACTACCCCACTCAACCCTCCCCACCCAAGCTCCTAACCACATGACCATGGACTTCTCTGAATTCACTCTCATACCAGTTGCACCTGCAAACATGTTGACTACCCCATCTAAGGCGTCCATTGACATCCCCCTCCCTAACCAGTACAGTAATCATCTACATACCCTATTAGAACTGGCCAAACCCTCCCAACTCCACTCCTTTCCCCCTCACTAATGCCCATTTGCTGCTCCACCATTCTATAAAAGGGGTCCTGTATGCACGCAAACAAAAGCTGTGACATAGGACACCCCTGTCTAAGTCCCCTACCCATTACAATCCTCCCCCCAATCTTCCATTAATCTGTACCCTCGCCATTGCCCCACGATATAACGCATCTACCCATCCCACTATTTCTTCCTCAAAACCCTGTTGCCTAAGGATACCTCTCAATACTCCTTGCCCGTCCAGAGCAACCAAGCCCCCTCTTCCTTCCCTTTTTCTTTCACGAAATCCCGTAGTAACCCATGCCCCTTCCCTATAGACCTCCCTGGCAACTCAAACTGAGTTCTCGATACAACCCGCCCTACTGCACACTTAAACCTATTTCCTAAAATCTTAGCAAGCAACTTGTAATCCGCGCATAACAACGATATTGCCCGGTAGTCCTTAAGCGTATGCTGTCCCTTACCCTTCGGTACCAAGACTACTACAGCTGTTGCCTGCTTTTCTCCCAACTTGCCCCTCTCCTTCATCAAATTTAATAACCTTACCAAAAAAACCCTCATTAGCTCCCAATGCTGTTGATAAAACTCTGCCGGTAGTTCATCGATTCCCGGCGTTTTACCCTTATGCATTTCACTTAAAGCTCTCCATATTTCCTCCTCAGTTATTTCCCCACCCAGTGCTTCTCTATCACTGTTTCCAAACCAACATATCACACTCCCACACACCTGTTCTAAATCCCCAGCTCCTACCTCTTCCTCTTGCCAATACTGCTCATACCACTTATCCGCAAACACCCCCATCCCATCTGTAGTTTGTATAACCTGACCCACCCTACACCCACCCACCGACTCATGAACCTCCAACCATGGAATAGCTGTTGCCTGCTGACGTTGCTTTTGCCTACGCAATACACACGACGATGGCCTATCTCCCCATAACATCTCCTCCACCCCCGCCATTACTCTCACCACTTGGAACCTCTCGTCCTGGATTTCTCGCAGCCTCCCCTTAATTACCATAATGTCGTCCATAGGATAGGTACCCTCCACCGCCCCCCTTACATAACAACCCCTTAAACCTGTCCTCCAAATAGTTAAAGAGCCCATATTTTAAAGAATTGATCCGTTTCCCTTCCCACACATAATAATGCCAAATCCGTTCCATAGCCACACCATCCCACCACGTCACCACATCCTCTACCCCTTTTACCTCCTCACAGTGCTGTAAAACCCTCCAACCCCTCCTCAACTTCTAACACACTCGCATTTAACTTCTAGTATCCCCTAGAGATACTAGCTAATGACTCCCACTCCACCTCTGCCACTACCGCCCGTTGATCTGAAAAAACTACTTCTATTGTACGGACAAACTTTGACAAAACCCCGTGAGATATGTACAACCTATCTAACCTAGCCGCATAACCTCTCCTCACGAAAGTATGCTCTACCTCCCACGCCCCCCCACCTACCACATCCCTCAACTGAACATCCACCAGATTTCGTAAGGCTGCCAATATGTGCCCCGCCCCTTGTGGTTCCACATCAGCCCTCCTAATTACAAAATTCCAGTCCCCACCAACGATGGCCACCGCAGGTAAACCACGTAAGGCGAAAACTAGATCATCACACACAAAATCCCTCTTAACTTTCATATTGTTTTCCGCTGGCGCATGCACACTTACAAAGGTTACCCTCTGCCCCATCCATCACCCATCCACATGCAACACCCTCCCCCCTCACTTCGTATCAACACAAACGGGCTCGCCTCCTTTATCAATAGCCGGCAAGGATGTGAAAGCTCCTGGGAAACCTGGCATGCTCTTTCCTGCCGGCAAGGATGATAAAATTAACATCCTTGGTATTCGTCGCTCTAAATACACTATTGTTCCATCTTGATTTCACATGACCACTAACGTTTTCAAGCAACATAACCACAGGGGAATAACCCATACCACGGGTGGGGATAAAACCCCGTGATCAGAGAGTCATATAACTTCAGACCGACGCGTTAGTCACTGGGCCAGCTGGCTACAAGATTCGTCCAACTAGATATATTTATACACCATAGGAAGGTTAGCATAGGCACTACTGTGACCACAGAGGCTAGCACGTTGGACTGGAGTTTTATGGCTCTCTGATCGCGGGTTCTATCCCCGCCCGTGGTACTGTTTGTTTGCAATCGTGTCATTACGATTTCGTGAGCCACTGGGGAATAACAGTATGGAATAATGTTCCACTGCTATATGCAGAAACTAATCAACTGAAATTCTCATTTATCATGAAAGTGGAAACATGTGGCGCCATTTACCCTTAACATTAAAACTTCAACTAGTTTTGCAGGGAATATTAAGTAGCTCGGACTGCTGCTATGGGAAGGTTTGTCATCGGGTTCTGTCATTAATCTAGAACCTAGAAGCTACGTACAATTAAGCCTTAATAATCGTAAACTATTTTCTTCTCAGTGTAAACAATGAAGTTTTACACAATACTAGTTACAAAGCCGTTGAGGGTTTTGTATTGCTAGGAACATCTACGTATCCATAAACATCACTAACTGTCGTACAAAGGCATGTTGAGGACCGCTGACCAGGACCTATTTGAAACAGAAGGAGAACCACTTGGTTTTTGCAATGACATTTCAATTGCTCTTACTATAGACTGTAGCTAAGTGTGAAGATATTATAGAGAAATGTGATGGTAATGATATTGACATGGTGTTGTCTGAGTTATTGTGAATATATATATATATATATATATATATATATATATATATATATATATATATATATATATATATATATATATATATATATATATATATATATATTTTTATTTTTTTTTTATTATCACACTGGCCGATTCCCACCAAGGCAGGGTGGCCCGAAAAAGAAAAGCTTTCACCATCATTCGCTCCATCACTGTCTTGCCAGAAGGGTGCTTTACACTACAGTTTTTAAACTGCAACATTAACACCCCTCCTTCAGAGTGCAGGCACTGTACTTCCCATCTCCAGGACTCAAGTCCGGCCTGCCGGTTTCCCTGAATCCCTTCATAAATGTTACTTTGCTCACACTCCAACAGCACGTCAAGTATTAAAAACCATTTGTCTCCATTCACTCCTATCAAACACGCTCACGCATGCCTGCTGGAAGTCCAAGCCCCTCGCACACAAAACCTCCTTTACCCCCTCCCTCCAACCCTTCCTAGGCCGACCCCTACCCCGCCTTCCTTCCACTACAGACTGATACACTCTTGAAGTCATTCTGTTTCGCTCCATTCTCTCTACATGTCCGAACCACCTCAACAACCCTTCCTCAGCCCTCTGGACAACAGTTTTGGTAATCCCGCACCTCCTCCTAACTTCCAAACTACGAATTCTCTGCATTATATTCACACCACACATTGCCCTCAGACATGACATCTCCACTGCCTCCAGCCTTCTCCTCACTGCAACATTCATCACCCACGCTTCACACCCATATAAGAGCGTTGGTAAAACTATACTCTCATACATTCCCCTCTTTGCCTCCAAGGACAAAGTTCTTTGTCTCCACAGACTCCTAAGTGCACCACTCACTCTTTTTCCCTCATCAATTCTATGATTCACCTCATCTTTCATAGACCCATCCGCTGACACGTCCACTCCCAAATATCTGAATACGTTCACCTCCTCCATACTCTCTCCCTCCAATCTGATATTCAATCTTTCATCACCTAATCTTTTTGTTATCCTCATAACCTTACTCTTTCCTGTATTCACCTTTAATTTTCTTCTTTTGCACACCCTACCAAATTCATCCACCAATCTCTGCAGCTTCTCTTCAGAATCTCCCAAGAGCACAGTGTCATCAGCAAAGAGCAGCTGTGAAAACTCCCACTTTGTGTGTGATTCTTTATCTTTTAACTCCACGCCTCTTGCCAAGACCCTCGCATTTACTTCTCTTACAACCCCATCTATAAATATATTAAACAACCACGGTGACATCACACATCCTTGTCTAAGGCCTACTTTTACTGGGAAAAAATTTCCCTCTTTCCTACATACTCTAACTTGAGCCTCACTATCCTCGTAAAAACTCTTCACTGCTTTCAGTAACCTACCTCCTACACCATACACTTGCAACATCTGCCACATTGCCCCCCTATCCACCCTGTCATACGCCTTTTCCAAATCCATAAATGCCACAAAGACCTCTTTAGCCTTATCTAAATACTGTATATATATATAAATACTGTATCTAAATACTGTATATATATATATATATGTATGTATATATATATATATATATATATATATATATATATATGCAATAAGATCACAGTAAACAGGTGATTTCAGAATATGCAAAACAACCACTCTGAAAGAATAGAGAAATTCCAAGCGCTTTCGTGACTACTCACATTATCAAGGAACTATGAAAGTAAAGCATCCAAGGAAGCTATATAAGGGGTCTGGCCAACACCTCACTATCAGATCCCACAACGGTTAAACACCTGACGCGCGCCGGCCCAACTGGGCAGGTCCTTTGCACAACTCACCCACAAACTATTCTACCCAAGAAAATTTAAAAATTATTATTTGTCCAGTGTATTATTAAATTCTTCCCAAATTCTATTAATTATAAATGGATCTAATTTATATAAACCAAAGGAAACATTCATATTATTGTCAAAACTGCTTTTTATGAAACAAGATTCAATTATATTCCTGTCGACCACGGACTTGCTTGATACTACTTTCTCAACTTTTTGAAAATCAATTGGATGGTTAAAATCTCTTACATGAATAAATAGAGAATTGGAATCTTGTCCAGTTCTAATGCTATATTTATGTTGTTTTAATCTGGTAAAAATCTCGAACTAAGATTAAAACAACATAAATATAGCATTAGAACTGGACAAGATTCCAATGCTCTATTTATTCCTGTAAGAGATTTTAACCATCCAATTGATTTTCAAAAAGTTGAGAAAGTAGTATCAAGCAAGTCCATGGTCGACAGGAATATAATTGAATCTTGTTTCATAAAAAGCAGTTTTGACAATAATATGAATATTTCCTTTGGTTTATATAAATTAGATCCATTTATAATTAAGAGAATTTGGGAAGAATTTAATAATACACTGGACAAATAATAATTTTTAAATTTTCTTGGGTAGAATAGTTTGTGGGTGAGTTGTGCAAAGGACCTGTCCAGTTGGGCCGGCGCGTGTCAGGTGTTTAACCGTTGTGGGATCTGATAGTGAGGTGTTGGCCAGACCCCTTATATAGCTTCCTTGGATGCTTTACTTTCATAGTTCCTTGATAATGTGAGTAGTCACGAAAGCGCTTGGAATTTCTCTATTCTTTCAGAGTGATTGTTTTGCATATATATATATATATATATATATATATATATATATATATATATATATATATATATATATATATAAATATATATATATATCTATATATATATATATACATATATATATATAGATATATAGATATATAGTTTCAACAAACCGGCTGCATCCCACCGAAGAAGGGTGACTCGAAAAGAAAAACAAAGTTTCTTTTTAACTATAGTAATGTATACAGGTGATGGGGTTACCAGCCCCTTGCTCCCGGCATTTCAGTCACCTACAACACGCATGGCTTACGGAGAAAGAATTCTGTTCCACTTCCCCATGAACATAAGTGGAAATAAACATGAACAAGAAATAGTTAGAGAATAGAAGAATACCCAGAAGTGTGTGTACATATATGCTTGTACATGTATGTGTAGTGTGACCTAAGTGTAAGTAGAAGTAGAAAGATGTACCTGAAATCTTATATGTTTATGGGGCAGAAAAAAAGACACCATCAATCCTACTTGGGAGAAATAAATTGGATTAAATCACAAGTATCTTAGAGTGTTAGAGCTAAGGAATGGGTAGCCATAATGTTCAAGGATCAGTTATGGCAGGGGAAGAGAATGTAAGAATATAAGAGGGGAAGAGAATATAAGAGAGAAAATATAATGTATAAATTCAAGGATAATGTGGAATTAAATAAGGGTTGGATGCAAAAAGTGGGTCATAATAAGTTACAGGTATCGAGAAGATTGAGGAAATATTTTGAGAAATTGTTAAATGTTGATTAAGATAAGGAATCTGTGATTTCGTGTATAGGGCAAGGAGGAATAACATCTTGTAGAAGCGAGGAAGAGCCAGTTTTAAGTGTGGGGAAAGTTCGTGAGGCAGTGGGTAGAATGAAAGGGGGAAAATATAGAAATATTAAAAGCAGGTGGGGATGTAGTTTTGGAGAGGTTGGTGCTATTATTCATTAAATGTATGGAAGAGGGTAAGGTACCTAGGGTTTGCCAGAGAGCATGCATAGCTCCTTTGTTTAAAGGCAAAGGGGACAAAAGAGAGTACAAAAATTATATGGGGATAAGTCTATTGAGTATACCGCGTAAAGTGAATGGTAGAGTTATTACTGAAAGAATTAAGAGTAAGACGGAGAATAGGATAGCAGATGAACAAGTAAGCTTTAGGAAAGGTAGGGGGTGTAAAGGCCAAGTGTTTACCATGAAACTTATAAGTGAACAGTATTTAGATAAAGCTAAAGAGGTTTTTGTGGCATTTATGGATTTGGAAAAGGAGTATGACAGGGTGGATAGGGGGACAATATGGCAGATGTTGCAGGTGTATGGTATAGGAGGTAGGTTACTGAAAGCAGTGAAGAGTTTTTACGAGAATAGTGAGGCTCAGGTTAGAGTATGTAGGAGAGAGGGAGATTATTTCCCAGTAAAAGTAGGCTTTAGACAAGGATGTGTGATGTCACCATGGTTCAATATATTTATAGATGGGGTTGTAAGAGAAATGAATGCGAGGGTCTTGCAAGAGGTGTGGAGTTAAAAGATAAAGGATCAAACACAAAGTGGGAGTTGTCATAGTTGCTTTTTGCTGATGACACTGTGCTTTTGGGAGATTCTGAAGAGAAGTTACAGAGGTTGGTGGATGAATTTGGTAGGGTATGTAAAAAAAGACAATTAAAAGTGAATATAGGAAAGAGTAAGGTTATGAGGATAACAAATAGATTAGGTGACAAAAGATTGGATATCAGATTGGAGGGAGAGAGTATGGATGAGGTGAATGTATTCAGACATTTGGGAGTGGACATGTCAGCAGATGGGTCCACGAAAGATGAGGTGAATCATAGAATTGATGAGGGTGTGGAGAGTTTCGAGCAAGCAACATGAATGGCCTTATTCGTGAACACAACGGGTGTGCAGGATCATATATTCCCCCAGCAGAGAACAGCTCACAGCCTCCACAGGCAGATAACAATTCCAATAGCAACCTCCTCACTTGCGATAACCTTCTGTTGGTATTCAAATCCACAGCTAGCAGTACACAATCCCTCATCCCTGAAGCGGCTCACCCATATGAAGCAGGGAAATTCACAAAGCTTCTTAAACAGGTGAATGGAGGTTCCACCAACTTTAGAGCCCGAGGCACCATTAAAGCATGAAACAACCTACTTATGCTCGGCAATGTCTGTCTTGCAGTTCCTCAAAGACGAGGCAAACTGCTAACCACATCAGTCATCGAGGCAGTGTGCAACTACCCAGGAACGGATATTTGTGTCCCTCTGCCCCATCATCGCAGGAACCACAGCCCAAGCACTAAGAGACAAGCATCCAACAAGGGACACCATACTCGTCAACAACAACCCTGAGGAAGACCCCATCAGTGAACAGTTAATTTTGCGATAGAGTCATTTTCAGCAGGATCTGCAGGAGGTTACACTGGAATTCGACCATAACACCTCAAAGAGATGGTAAGTCAAATACTCGGGGCATCTGCATCAATTTTTCTCACTGAGTTAACAACTTTCGTCAACTACTGCCTGCCTGGGCGAATCCCAGAAGAAATCAAACCTTCCTTTTTTGGAGCCTCACTTTGAAGAAGAAGGCTTGGGGAATCAGACCCATTGCTGTCGGTAACACTCTTCGCCATCTCGTTGCCAAAGCAGAAGTAAGAAACATTCGCCTAGAAGCTGCCAGTTTACTCCAGCCACACAAACTGGGCTTTGGTGTCTCTCAACACAGTGAAGCGGCAGCTCATGCAGCAAGGGTCTACATCAAGAACTTATCAGAAGACAAGGCTGTAGTCAAACTTGATTTTAGAAATGCCTTTAATATGGTGAAGAGAAATGTTGTCTTGCTGGGTGTTCAGGATCAGTTCCCCAGTCTTTTTTCCCTTCATTTCAGCTGGCTACAGCAAGCCCTAAATTTTTTTTTTTTGGGGGGGGGGGACATGAAATTCTCTCATCAGAAGGTGTTCAGCAGGGTGACCCACTCGCTCCACTTCTTTTCTGCTCAGCAGTAAGATCCTATGCAGTGAGCTCAACATCTGGTACCTGGATGATGGCATTCTGGTAGATACTGAAGAGTCCCTGTTAGAAGACCTACAACTGGTGAAAACACAGAGAGAAGACTTGGGACTCATCCTCAATCCCCCCAAGTGTGAAATCATCACAGTGAACTAGGAAATAATCAATGCCGTGTGAAGAATCCTCCCGGAAGTCTCTACTACCACTCCGTGCTCTTGGGAGCACTGCTGGGTTACCAGGCCATCGACACTCTCCTCAAGGACAAATTGAATGACCTGATGAGAATGGAGGAGAGAATAAGCGATCTTGATGCCCATGATGCTCTGTATCTCTTCACTAGGTGTCTTATTATGCCAAGATTCACCTACTTCCTGAGGTGTGCACCCTCTTTTGACAACCCAACACTCGACGAATATGATGCACACCTGAGATCAACCTTTAAGAAGGCACTGAGCCTGTCACTAGAGGATCAGCAATGGGATCAGGCAACTCTTCCAGTGTGACTGGGAGGTATAGGGGTGTGCAAAGCAACGCATGTAGCTTTACCTGCTTTTCTCTCATCGTGTTTGGCTTCCAGTGCATTAGTCAAGATGATAGTTCCTGAATGCTTGAGAGACGTGGTAGGATCTCAAGAACCCAGGTTTACCGAAGCAGCAATGCGGTGGGACACCCTTGCAGACTCCTCCAGTAGACCAGCTCCTCCAGAAGAGCACAAACAGTCCCACTGGGACAAACCGATCATGGAAAAATCGCCAGCACAATGCTCACCAACGCTTCAAGATAGGACAAAGCTCGTCTAGTGGTGAAGACACCACACTCAGGAGATTTCCTTCTAGCTGTCCCCAATTCCTTCCTGGGCACTCGACTCGACCCACAGGCCATTCGGATTGGTACTGCACTTCGCCTAGGCGCCCCTATCCTCACCGAACATAGGTGTATTTGCAGCAGGGCGACGGCTGATCAATTTGGACTTCATGGTCTCGTGTGTCACGCATCAGAAGGGAAGTATGCCAGACATGAGGAGGAGGTCAATTGTCGTAAAGGGTTCTTAAATGGAGATATCGTAGGTTGAAGGTAGACACACTTGTTGGATGGTAACTTATATTGTCAGACTAAGGTGATGAGGGATGGAGCCCGCTGCCTTGCCTGTCTGCTGAATGGTCTGCCGCTGAGTGAGGCCGGGGCAGAGGTATGAGCCTACACATGTGCATCCCGTGACGTCACACAAAGCCACAGGCCTACAAGGGATCTCATATCTAAAGCACATGGATGATACTAATATGCTATGCTATATAATACAGGGAATACAGGGATCAGCAACTATGCTGACAGCTCGGTCATGTTACGTATGTCGTCCCGACATACACTACTATACTATAGGCTGAACAGGCAGGCGGATCTGGGCTGATTCTATACAATAACAAATTCATATATAACTTAGAACTAATGGATGGTACAACATGATTTTGACGTAATGGGTGTTAACGTAATGAGTTTTAACGTAATGCATTACAAACTATAAGAACAAATCATTGTACAATATGGGTGGAATTGATCGATCGATCTGTATTCATGCACTCTACGGATTCGTAAGAACATAAGAACATAAGAAAGGAGGAACACTGCAGGAGGCCTGCTGGCCCATACTAGGCAGGTCCTTTACAATTCATCCCACTAACAAAACATTTGCCCAACCCAATTTTCAATGCCACCCAAGAAATAAGTTCTGATGTGAAAGTCCCACTCAAATCCAACCCCTCCCACTCATGTACTTATCCAACCTAGATTTGAAACTACCCAAAGTCCCAGCCTCAACAACCCAACTAGGTAGACTGTTCCACTCATCAACTACCCTATTTCCAAACCAATACTTTCCTATGTCCTTTCTAAATCTAAACTTATCTAATTTAAATCCATTACTGCGGGTTCTCTCTTGGAGAGACATCCTCAAGACCTTATTAATATCCCCTTTATTAATACTTATCTTCCACTTATACACTTCGATCAGGTCTCCCCTCATTCTTCGTCTAACAAGTGAATTAACTTAAGAGTCTTCAATTTTTCTTCATAAGGAAGATTTCTAATGCTATGTATTAATTTAGTCATCCTACGCTGAATGTTTTCTAACGAATTTATGTCCATTTTGTAATACGGAGACCAGAACTGAGCTGCATAATCTAGGTGAGGCCTTACTAATGATGTATAAAGCTGCAGTATGACCTCTGGACTTCTGTTGCTTACACTTCTTGATATAAATCCCAGTAATCTATTTGCCTTATTACGTACGCTTAAGCATTGCTGTCTTGGTTTAAGGTTGCTGCTCACCATAACCCCCAAGTCCTTTTTGCAATCTGTATGGCTAAGTTCTACATCATTTAACTTATAAGTACTAGGGTTATGGGCACTCCCAAGCTTCAGAACCTTGCATTTATCTACACTGAACTGCATCTGCCACTTTTCTGATCAAGAATAGAGTTTGTTTAACTCCTCCTGAAGTTCCATAACATCTACGTTTGAATCAATTATCCTACCTATCTTTGTGTCATCGGCGAATTTGCTCATATCACTAGTAATTCCCTCATCAAGATCATTGATATATATTATAACAACAACGGGCCCAAGACTGACCCCTGTGGAACGCCACTTGTTACAGATCCCCACTCGGATTTAACCCCATTTATGGACACTCTCTGCTTCCTGTCAGTGAGCGATGACTCGATCCACGAGAGCACTTTTCCCCCAATGCCATGAGCTGCCACTTTCTTTAACAGTCTATGGTGCGGAACTCTATCAAAAGCCTTACTAAAATCTAAGTAAATAATATCAAATTCTTTATTGTGGTCAACAGCCTCAAAAGCTTTACTGAAGAAAGTTAATAAATTAGTTAGACAAGACCGGCCTCTTGTGAATCCATGCTGAGTATCATTAATCAAGCTATGCTTATCGAGATGGCTTCTTATAATCTCAGCTATAATTGACTCTAGTAGTTTGCCTACAATTGAGGTCAGGCTTATTGGGCGGTAATTTGATGGTAACGACTTGTCCCATGTTTTAAAAATAGGAGTTACATTAGCCATCTTCCACATATCAGACACTACACCTGTTTGAAGAGATAAATTAAAAATATTAGTTAATGGTTCACAGAGTTCCATTTTGCATTCCTTAAGAACCCTTGAAAAAACCTCATCAGGACCCGGCGACTTATTTTGCTTCAGTCTGTCTATCTGCTTCACAACCATCTCACTAGCGACTGTGATGTTACATAATTTATCTTCTTCTAGCCCACTGTAAAAATTAATTACTGGAATATTGTTAGTGTCTTCCTGTGTAAAAAATGAGAGAAAATAATTATTTAAAATCGAGCACATTTCATTCTCTTTGTCAGTAAGGTGCCCATAGTTATTTTTAAGGGGACCTATCTTATCTCTAACTTTTGTTCTATAGACCTGGAAAAAACTTTTTGGGTTAGTTTTAGAATCCCTAGCAACTTTAATTTCATAGTCCCTTTTAGCTTTTCTTATCCCCTTTTTAATGCCCCTCTTAATGTCAATATACTGATTCATAAGATGACCCTCACCTCTTTTGATACGCCTATAAATTCCTTTCTTAAGCCCTAGTAGA
The DNA here is from genome assembly GCF_038502225.1 of Cherax quadricarinatus. Taxonomy (NCBI): domain Eukaryota; kingdom Metazoa; phylum Arthropoda; class Malacostraca; order Decapoda; family Parastacidae; genus Cherax; species Cherax quadricarinatus. The sequence goes on from NC_091309.1 coordinate 44,720,211, forward strand.
TATTTGAGCCTATTATTCATCCATTTTGGGTCATTTCTATTTGATCTAATTTCTTTATATGGGATAAACGCTCTTTGAGCAGCATGTATAGTGTTCAGAAAACTGTCATATTGATAGCTCTCTTCGTTACCCCAGTCAACAGATGATAAGTGTTCTCTAAGCCCATCGTAATCTGCTAAGCGAAAATCTGGGACTCTTGCTGAGTTATCGCTACTATCGTACTTCCATTCAATGTTAAATGTAATTGATTTGTGGTCGCTAGCACCCAGTTCCTCTGAAATTTCTAAATTATTAACAAGGGATTCATTGTTTGCCATAACTAAGTCAAGCAGGTTATTTCCCCTTGTAGGTTCTGTCACAAACTGCTTCAAAAAACAATCCTGAAATACTTCTAAGAAGATGTATGATTCTAAATTCCCAGTCAAGAAATTCCAATCAACATGACTAAAGTTAAAGTCTCCTAGAATTACTACATTATCGTGCCTTGTGTCATTAACAATTTCCTCCCATAGTAGTTTCCCTTGGTCCCTATCTAAGTTTGGGGGACGATATATCACTCCTAAAATCAGTTTTTCATGCCCCTCTGAAAATTCTATCCAAACAGACTCTGTATGTGTTACTTCAGACTTAATACCCGTTTTTATGCAACAGTTCAAGCGATCTCGGACATACAATGCCACCCCACCCCCCTCCCAATACTTCTATCTTCTTGGAACAATTTAAAACCCTGAATATGACATTCCGCAGGCATGTCCCGACGTTTTGAATTAAACCACGTCTCAGTTAAGGCAAATACATCAATGTTACCTACACTAGCAACTAATCTCAACTCGTCCATCTTATTCCTAGCACTACAGCAATTAGCATAATAAACATTGAAAGACTCTCCTTTCTCTTTACCCTTCCTGCTCATTTCTATTTTTCTACTAAACCTATTACTGTCCTTATCACCCAAGATCCCTGGCTTTTCAATATCTATCTCGTTCTTATTATTACTAGTTCCCCTAGAACTCGTAATATTACTACACTGGGACTTCACTGTTTTCCTGCCAAAACCTATACCACTAACTATTCCTAGTTTAAAGTCCTAACTGCTCCCTCCACTGCAGTTGCCAGTGCTCCCACCCCACACCTAGAGGAAATAAATATATATATATATATATATATATATATATATATATATATATATATATATATATATATATATATATAATATATATATATATATATATATATATATATATATATATATATATAAAGGTGAAATTAACAGCAAAAGCATCTGGTGCACTCAGACTATTACTGTCAAATTCCCAGAATACGGAGGGAACGTGAACACGAAAATTTCTGACAAACTGATCAGCTAATAACAAAACACACAGTTGATAATTTCATTCATCTCGGACATCTAATTATACAGGCTGTTTACACTTAAACCCAATTCTGCGAGGGTAAGGTTTACGTATGCAGAATGGTTATCATCTCTGGGAGGATCGAATTCCTCTGCAATGGCTAACACATGCCTTGACTGAGGGAGATCTGAAGGAGTATCTACAAAAGATACTTGTGGGTTTCTCATTACTTGTCGAGTACGCAAGGAGTAACGACATTCAGGTTGGTTATCTGACTGAGTATCTGAGTTAGAGGGTACAGAGTCAAGAGGATTTTCAGCATCTGTCATATTAGTCTGGGTAGCAATATCGTCAACATCGCATACTAATTTCATATGATCTAAATGCGATTCTTTGTATTTGCCAGTACTAATTTCTCTAACCTTATACTTATTACCAGAGATATGTTCTACAACTCGATAAGGTCCGACAAACTTTTGATCGAGCTTAGGCATTTCGGATGTTTTGTTGAAATTTGTCAGCATTACTCTTGAACCTACTTTGACTTTTGACGGCTTAGCACGGCTATTAGTTACTCTAGTAAATTCTGCTGTTGATTTATGAAGTGTTTCACGGATTCTTCTAAAAACACTCTGAGCCATGCTGGTACGAGTTGCTACGAAATCATCAGGGTTGTAATTAGGTTTCGGAGTGGAATATAACAACTCATAGGGTAAACGCTTGTCTACACCATACAATGCATAATGTGGAGTATCACCTATGGAAGCATTGTAAGCAGAATTTATGGCACATTGAACATCTGGTATGACTTCTTCCCAAGTTTCACTATTGGGGTTGATAGTGGCTCTCAGGACATCAAGTACTTTTTTATTGGTTCTTTCGGCTAACCCATTGCTGGCAGGATGATGAGGAACAATGGTGGATTTAGAGATCTTGTATAAAGTACACAAATTTTCAAGAATCTCATTACAGAATTCACCTCCATTATCTGTTACTAAGGACTTTGGGGTGGTATGCCTGCAGATAATGCATTCTTTAAACGCTTTAGCTACCGTCTCTGCAGTCTTATCTGCAATAGGAACTAACTCACATAACCCCCATAACCCTGCCTCCTAAGTATAGCTTCCAATGCTCCCCTTTCCACTCTGTCATAGGCCCCCTGCCAGTCTAAGGCCAACAACGCCGCCCTCCCTCCCCCCCTTTTGACTCCACAAAACTTCTCAGTATTCCATGACCCTCAATCATCGACCTTCCAGGCAAACCATACTGCGTTTTCGAGACCACTCTCCCTACCACACATTTAAACCAATTACACAAGACTTTAGCGAACAACTTATAATCAGCACATAACAGAGATAATGCCACCAGGCAGCGGCAGCGGCAGCAGCGACTTCCAAGCTCCGTACTTTTCTCCAACTACCAGAGCTACCAATGCTCCTATGATGACCTAGTTACAAGCAAAACTGCACTACCCAACGTAGCACCCAGAATGACCAAAGATTACCAACAGTGAAACCTACAAATCGAAAAAATAGAGATCAAAGGAAGACTGCAAACTAACCGTAAGCAACACCCCGCTGCCAGCCGAACAACGTAACCCTAAGCTTTGTATACTACAACTTCTTCTTAACTACAACAATTCCTGTAGTATTATGAGGCGCAATCTAAGAGGAAACAGCACCAAGGCCAGCAAGAAAACACCGAAAAATCAACTATTCAACAAGTGTAGTCAGGAGGACGCCGGCCCAGCAACCACCCCACTCGCCACCAATCAAGGCCACACCACAACAATAACAACAAACATGGCTGCCACCAGCCCATCCTCCCCTCTCTTCCCCGGATTCAACCTACCAAGTAGTCTCTCAGGTATGACCAACGATCCAGATACCCTAAAGTCATGCATCTCCAACTTAGTTATTGAAAATATGAATCTTCGAGAGACGCTAGCAAAACAAGACACCAGGATGACACAACTCGAAAACAAAATCCTCAGTCTTGAACAAAAGTTTTCAACACCAGGAACGACTAACTGTGACAAGACCATCCAGACAGTCATAGATAGCCATACCCAACAAATAATATCTCTTAATACAAAGGTTGAAGAAGCAGTAAAAGAATGGAAGAGCAACTTAGATAACCAGTTCAGTGACTACTTTGCTCTCCAAGAAGATAAAACTGAACAAGATAAACTATCGGACGCAGTAATAGTTAACAGTCCACTTTTTCCAAGTGATATGAACCAAACAAACAGTAAAGAAATTACTCTGCAGATCATAAAGGACCAAACAAGTGTTATTGTACCAGAGTCAGAAATAAAAGAAGCCAGGTTACTAGGATCCCATGGTAGAAAAAGTGTTATGCTTAGATTCCACTCACATGACAGAAAAAAAGACTTAATTATTGCATCTATTAAAGTAAAGAAAGAGGTATATATAAACGAGTGTCTTACCAAAAAACGTCAAAACCTCCTGTATAGAGTCAGAAAACTTAAGCGAGAGAATAATGACACAATACACCAATGCTTCACACGGGATGGGAAAATTCTAGTTAGGAAAACAAATGTAGGTCAACTGTACACAATCACGAACGAGAATGATCTATCACGATTTCTCAGGGATACTAATCTTACAGAGAATAACTAAACAATGTCCAACTAAAAAGCCTACGTAGTGTAGTGTACGTTTTGCTCCATTATTGTTCAAATTTCATTGTACAATCTCTTAGTAATTAAATAATCAACTACCTCATTTTGTGATTTTACTAGTAAGCATAGGTCACCTTATGTGATTTTGTTATTTACTATTGTTCGCTTAAACATTAGCTGAATTGATACTTTCTCTGTCCATATTACTACCTCATATTTTTTTTTAAATACTATCAATTGATATTACTTACTAAAATTAATAAATATCATTTTTACTAAAATTTCAATTTCCTCTTAACAATTTTGACATTTAATAACCATTACTTGTCTAATTACCTTTACCTGTTTTAATACCACATTTACTATCCTAGATTACTCTTAATTACCTTGTACTGCCATATAACCTCAAGTATAACTACCAGTGCAATATTGAATGAAATAAACATTACTTTTTCACTTTTTTGTAATCATTATTACTTACTAAAATTTTATTAAACACCATATTTACTACCAGTCAATTTTAATTTTGTACATTAAACATTATTTTATACTTCTCATAACATTTTGTAGCCAAATTTTAAAGTTTTTATATTCAACCCCAACCTTTATATTATCCCTTGTACCTGTGTACCTGTCTACCCTCTTACTATCATATTATAATCAAGACATTACCATTGTTATTTTTTTACTATTATTCTTTTGGTACTTTAATTGTGAATTTTATTTTGTCAATTTAAATCTAGGTATAATCTTGATCTTGTCAACAACCTATACCAGACTCTAGTGCAATTGCAAGTACCATTTCAAATTGTATTTTTATATTATAAGTTTATATTATAATTCCTACCATCTGCCCATTTAACTTTGCTTACCATTACTTAATTTTAGTCCCTTATATGTTTTCTCCTTTATTTTAGCTTTATATAACTATCCTAGTTTATATATTCACAATTGTTAAAATAATCAAGGTGCTATTCTTAGGTGCTAAAGTAGAATAAGTTCACAATTTTGCCATTATATTCCAAAGCTCATTTATTTGATTACCACTTTATTGTTCACCACAACCTATATTAGTCCCTTTTATATTATAATTTTATACTATAATTCTAACTTTAAAAAATTACCTTTATAGTACTACCTACTATCATATTCCCAAGCTCCATTATTTGATCATCACTTTATTTGTATTAGTCCCTTAGCTCATTATTTTACATTTGTTAAATAATCCAGGTGCTATTTTTTAGCTTAAGACTATTTACTTTGTTTTATACTTAATTCAAACTATAGATTCACTACAAATCTTATGATTACAAGCATTGATCCTGATACCAACCTCTTATTTAATGACTTAAATGAATCAAACAGTAACTGTAATTACTACACTGCAGAACAATCAAAGGCACTTCTCAGTGCCAACAACAACATAACTATATTTAACTACAATATCAGATCTTTAAGCAAGCATTACGATGACCTCATAGCATTACTAAATTCCTTACATGCCAATATGTCCATCATTACACTAACTGAAACCTGGCTAAAGCCTGATATTACAGATGTCTATGCCATTCCTGGTTACACAGCCATACACAACTGTAGGCCAGATCAACAAGGGGGTGGCACAGCCATATACTACTCAGACCAACTAGAATGTATCACTAATACTTGCACAAGGGATGAACATGGGGAATATATAATAGCTAAATTCAAATCAAAGTACCTACAAAAACCTCTCACATTGATAAACATCTACAGAGTTCCACAGTCAAACATTAGCCAATTTAGTCAAAATCTAGGAAGTATGATAACTGATGCACGCATGAACAAAGATCACTTACTACTCTCAGGTGACTTCAATATAAATCTCCTGCAAGACCAGGACCCACACGTTACTGAATTCACAAACACAATGAGTAACTGTATGTTACTACCAACAGTAACAAAACCTACAAGAGTTACAGAGACTAGTGTTTCCCTACTTGACCACATCTGGACCAACACCATATCCCCTTTAAAATCAGGCATAATTACAGATAATACCACAGACCACTACCCTACTTTCCTCATAACAACTCTTGGTAAACTACCCCAAGACACTACTAAAGTCACCTTCAGACTTCACAATGAGGCAGCCATTAATAACTTCACAACAGCAATAGCAAACATTGATTGGCACACTGAGCTAGAAACCTATACAGATATTGACGAATGTATTAATAATTTTCTAAAAAAAACCCAATACCTCTATAACAAGCACTGCCCTAAAAAAACTAAACAGATGACAGCAAAGAGACTGAACAGTCCCTGGCTAACACCCAGCATTCTCAAATCCATAAATACAAAACACCAATATGAAAAACAGTACAGAATGGGTCACATAACCAGAGACCAAACAAAACGTTACTCGTCAATCCTAACCAGCCTGATAAGAAGGGCAAAAAAATTGTATTATGAGAACAGATTATCCAACTTACGAGGTGATATAAAAAAGACCTGGAAAACCCTATCAGAAATTCTGGGAACAAAAAAGATATCTCGAAATAGCGAAATAAAATTAGCAAAAACAGATGAACCCCAACTCCCACCAACAGAAACAGCAAACAGACTCAATGATTTCTTCTCCACTATAGGACAAAACCTTGCCAATAAAATCCCAAGCTCAGATACCCCACCAAATGACTACCTCACCGGCAACTACCCGAACACACTGTTCCTAGCTCCGACTAACCCATACGAAGTCTCCCTTATTATCAACGCACTAAAAAACAAGGCAGGAGATTTAAATACCTTACCACCCCTTATATACAAAAAAGTGTCACAAGTGCTATCACCAATCATTGCAACACTCTTTAACAAATCCATTGAATCCTCCACCTTCCCTACAGTACTCAAAATAGCAAGGGTCACCCCGATCCACAAAGGAGGAGACCAAACAGAGTTGAATAACTATAGGCCAATATCCAACTTACACCCTCTCTCAAAAATCTTCGAAAAATTAATTCATAAACGAATCTACTCCTACCTTATCTCCCAAAACATACTCAACCCCTGCCAATTTGGATTCAGGCCTAATAAAAATACTAATGATGCTATTATACACATGCTAGAACATATATACACTGCAATAGAGAAAAAAGAAGTCCCACTGGGGATCTTCATTGACTTACGTAAAGCTTTTGATACAGTTGACCATGACTTGCTCCACGTAAAATTGTCACACTATGGTATAAGAGGGCACTCCCTCAACTACCTCAAGTCTTACCTCAGCAACAGAAGCCAATATGTGTACGCAAATGGGGCAAACTCTTCTGCACAACCAATTACAGTTGGTGTCCCACAGGGAAATGTCCTTGGCCCTCTTCTCTTTCTCCTATACATAAATGACCTTCCAAATGCTTCGCAATTACTCAAACCCACACTATTTGCAGATGACACTACATACGTCTTCTCTCACCCGAGCCCAGTCACGCTAGCCAATACTGTAAATACCGAATTACAGAAAATATCTACCTGGATGAGGACTAACAAACTTACACTAAACATTGACAAAACCTACTTCATTCAGTTTGGTAACAGAGCTACAGATGTCCCTCTTAACATAATGATAAATGGATCACCTATCACAAAACTAACAGAGGGAAAATTCTTAGGAATCTACCTTGATAATAGACTCAAATTTCATACACATATACATCAAATTTCTAAGAAAATTTCCAAGACTGTAGGCATACTATCGAAGATACGGTACTATGTTCCACAGTCAGCCCTCCTGGCCCTATATCACTCTCTTATTTACCCCTATCTCACCTATGGAATTTGTGCATGGTGCTCAACAACAATTAACCATCTCAGACCACTAATTACCCAACAAAAGGCTGCAGTTAGAATGATAACAAATTCTCACTACAGGCAGCACACTCCACCAATATTCAATACACTAAACCTACTCACCATACAAAACATCCATACTTATTACTGCACCTATTACATACATAGAACACTTAACTCTGATATTAACCCTCCCCTCAAACATCTCCTTGCCAACCTCAACAGAACACATGACCATAACACAAGGCACAGATCACTCTTCGATGTTCCTCGTGTCCATCTCACACTATGCAAAAACTCAATGCACATAAAAGGCCCTAAAATCTGGAATTCATTACCTGTAAATATAAAAGAAACACAACCTGTTTATAAATTCAAGTCTCTTCTCAAAGATTACTTACTCACCCAAAACCAAATAAATACTGAATAACTGAACATTATAAATTGTATATCTTAAATGTTTCTCACAATTATATCACATAAATGTTAAACCTAAAACCCAATCTAACTTTATTATTTTTTAAATACACTACCTAACAGAATCACTACCTAACTGAATGCAACCATATGACCTGTCTTTGTAATACTCACTTGTGCTTAATAGTTATCTGTTTACATTAATGTTTTATCACTGATTTCATCATTGCTTAGTAGCAGCGCTGTATAGTCCTTGTGGCTTAGCGCTTCTTTTTGATTATAATAATTATAATAATCATTGCTTAGTTAATCTTAAGTTAATTTTAAGCCAGCCCGTAATGCTATGCATAGTATAAGTGGCTTTGGCATACTGCTCTTATCTGTATTTTTTTTGTACCTCTGTATGTGTGCACAAATTGGAAATAAATAAATATGGCACGGTACTCCTTGAGGGTGTGCTGCCCCTTACCCTTCTGGACCAACACTACAACTACTGTTGCTTGCTTGTCCCCCATCACACCCTTCTCCTTCATCTGATTATATAACCTACCCATGAATCCCCTTATCACCTCCCAATGTTGGAGGTAAAATTCAGCCGGGAGACCGTCTATTCCCGGTGCTTTGCCCTTCCTCATTCCCCTTAATTAAAGCCAACTCTATTTCCTCTTCCGTTATTACCCCCCCCCTAAAGCCTTTCTATCACTATTCCCTAAATTACACGTCACATACTCACACACCTTCTCTAAATCCACATTCTCCACCTTCCCACTTTTCCAATACCCTTCATACCATTTATCCACATATGCACACATTCCTTTCGTAGTTAGTATCTCCTGACCCATTCTATAACCCCCCGCCATCTCATGTACCTCTAACCTCGTAATAGCTGTACCCCTCTGTCTTTGTTTTTGACGTCTCAACACACACGCCGATGGCTTGTCTCCCCAAAGCACCTTCTCTACCCCTGCCTGCACCCTTACCACTTGAAACCTCTCATTTTGTAACTCCCTCAGTCTCCCCTTGACCTCGACAATTTCATCCATAGGATAGTTGCCCCCCACAGCCCCCTTCCCATAACAGCCCCTTAACCTGTCCTCTAAATAGTTTGAAAGGCCATATTTTAAATAATTTATACGTTTGCCCACCCCCACATAATATTTCCTAATCCTTTCCTTGGCTACACAATCCCACCATTGTACGACATCTACCACTCCCTTTGCCTCCTCGCTAAGCTCCTTCCATAGGACAGAAAATCCCACTAACCCCTCCTCATCACTCAATGCACTTACATTTAATTTCCAGTAACTCCTGTATATTTCCGCAAGCTCCTCCCACCCAACCTCCACCAACACTGCTCTATGATCCGACCATGCTACTTCAACAGTTTTGAAAAATCTCACTACAACCCCGTGAGAAAGATACACTCTATCTAACCTCGCTGCATACCCTCTCCTAACAAATGTATGCTCTGTCTCCCACGCCCCCCCCCCTCGAATGCGTCCCTTAACCTAATATCCCTCAATAAATCTCGTAGGGCCACTGACACATAACCTGCCCCTTTCGGTTCCACATCAGCCCTCCTAATGACGCAGTTCCAATCACCTCCTACTATTGCCACCTCCGGTAATGCACGGAAAAAAAACACAAGGTCCTCACACACAAACTCCTGCTTCACCTGTACGTTATTCTCTCCAGGCGCATATACGCTAATAAAGGCCACACGTTTTCCCATCCACAACCCATCTACACGCAGCACCCTTCCCCCTCCCCCCCCTCACTTCTCTGCAAAACAAACGGGCTCGCCTCCCTGATTAATATACCCACCCCTCCTTTCAAACGGGCAGATGGCAGGGTTACCACTCGAAACCCCTCCATCTCCAACACCCTACCCTCCTTAAAATTATGCTCCTGAAGGAACACAACATCCACTCTAAATTTATTCAGAAGCATTCTAAACCATTCTCTCTTTACACTATTACACAAACCATTAACGTTTACTGTCATACACCGGAGGCCTATTAAAGTTTCCACCCCTGCCTCCTCTCTTCACTCTTCCTATGGGCACCAGAACGTGTGGGACCACTTGTCACCTGCACACTTCCCTCTCTCCCCCCCCCCCCTTCTTTCGGTGCCTCCTGTCATGGCCACCACTACCTTCACCTTCTGCCCATATTTGCTTCCCAGTCCACTGCGCTGGCGTTAGGACATCATCTGAATCCGACGCAGCGGCTCTTTTTCTTGTGACAGGCACATCCTCCATGGCTTGGTCTGGGGATGCCTCACAATGTACCTCAACCTTCACTGTACACAGTGGCAATGATCTCGGTGACACCTCAGTCACGCCGTCACTTCCGTCGTACAAATAGTTCTGTTGTTGATGCACCACAGCCTTCAACTCGTCTTCTACCACCTTTCCAGGAGCAGCCACCTCCTCAAGCGGTGACAAGGACTTCAGAACCTCGGCTGATTCCTCCTCAATTTCCAACACTTCCTCCTGTACTTTTTGCGCAACCCGATCCACTGGAAGTGTCTCTGGGCCAGGAAACTGGTCAAGGGCCTCACCCTCTCCCCCAGCCTTATGCGCCTCATCCACTATCTCGCTCCATAGACGACCACGCCCTCCTTCACGTCGTTGATCATCACCTGCTCCCTCCGGTGTAGAAGCTGATGTCTCCGCCCATGGGCCAGGAGCTTGTTGCCGCTTCCCACATTCCGCCGCTATGTGATCATATTCCCCACATAGTCGGCATGTATGCCTTTGCCCGGCATATGACACCATGACCTGTGTCCTGAATTCCTTTAGGTACACGTAAGACGGTATGGAGTGTCGCAATGTCATTTTTAGGTTAAAAGTGCCCTCCGGCATACCTGTGTAGGCACCCGTCACCCACTTACCATGCTGGGCCAAATGAACAGTTCCGTATTCCTCAAAAACTTTTCTGATATCTGTCTCATCAGCCTCAAAGGGGACATTATGCAGTTTAATCCATGTATAATGTCTGGATACATCAATCATCCTCACACGCACAGCTGGTGTTGCATCAAGACTTACATCCTGAAAACGGTTGACCAACGACTCGTAAACCGTTGCTGAGAGCAGTTTCACAAAAAATCTACGTGCTCCGTTCAATGCTACTCCGTACAACTCGCCATCCTGAATGCCATACGTGTCTCTGATGATTTTAGGTAGTAAAACCTGGGCTGAAGCTGGCGTTATTGCCCCACTGAGAAGTTCAACACCGACAGTGTTAATCCTGCGTCTGTAACTGAACGCCATGTTGACTAATGGTAGTTCTCCTGGGCTGACGACAGAGGCGCGACAAGCACCACCTCACACTACTGCAGTCAGGGAACTGAAGTGCGTTTGCGCAGGAGGTCTGCACGGCCCAATAGCGATGCAGACAATATACCTACATATATGCAATAAACAGCCCTTACTATCAGACTCTTGACCTACTTAGCTAGCTTAACGTCCCCAAACACCTATTCCAAAGTAATTAAAAAAACAACCTTGGACATACTTGTTAACACAATCGACCAAATTCACATAAAGTATAAATGATCACAAGGCCCATGACCTTATATAAACCATCAGAACAGATGCCTAAGTCACCAATCCCTGACAGTTAGTGTAATAATTATCCACTTACCAAAAAATATGTATGACTTACATGTGGAACTAAACTGAAATCAGGATGACTTTGACCGAATTAAAAGATGAATTAACCAGCAAGGAACACAACCAGGTCTCAAATTGATGCCCTCACATACTCCACTCACACATCACATACAACACAACCTCCACAACCTTACCATACCCACCATTCACTAAAGAAGACCTGCCCCTTGCCCGCCCTCATGATCCCAGAGGAGTTTCGCCACAGAGAGGTTACGATAACCCTCCGAGAAACTGGACTCCCAACGCCCCCCATAGATTAATCTGTTCCTACACATTGTTCTATAGAACCTAGCTGCTAACGTTTTTATCCTCAACTGCCCTTTAATCTCCCTCATTCCCCAAGAAACATGCAAATAATCCGCCATAACATACATCAAAGCCCTTCCCACTTCTCGTGATACCCCACTGACATCCATCGACAAGGTCCTAAGAAACGACCAACTCCCCCCCAACAGCCTGATAACTCCCACCATCCAGACCCTCACCCCTCAAAAAAACGAGCAAAAATATACCACATGATAGGCGGTTTCCTCCTACCCACAGAACAAGCATGTCGCCTCCCTCACCAACCCCACTTTATGCAACACATGCTTGGATGCTACTACCCCCATGAGGAAACGGTATACCAACTCCCTGACCCTTGCTGGTATCCTAAGCAGCCTGAACTCCCTCCATATTACCTGCCAGTTATACATGGGGTACATGGCAACCCCCTGTAAGACACCCCTTCCCCACACCACACCCACCAACGTTTTAACCCTCAATATTGAAACTTGTCGCACTGTCAACAAGAACCTCAGAAAATCCTCGCAATTCCTCAAATCCCTGCCACCCCCCTCACCCCCACCCTAATATACCTCTGCTTAATATATAAGGCCATCACCCTAGGCCCCAAAGCCAACAATCCTAGGCCTCCCCGTTTCACATCTGTCATAACCACCTCCTTAGATAACCAGGCCCTCCCAAACCCCCACACAAATCTCAAAACCCTCCTCTGTATTTCCTGAATGTCCTGAGTCCGCAAAGGGAACACCTCTGTCACACCCCATACCTTACTATACACATGCGAGTTAATAACCAAAGCCCTCTGCTGTAATGCCACTTCACTAACCCTCAAACCTTTAAGCTTGCCCAGGACCCTACTTGTGACTAGCTCAGAGTTGATCCTCCTACAACCCTGCACCTGCGCCATATACCATATCCCACAAACCTTGAGTCTGTCAACAACTGACCATCCCATCTCCTCCCCCAATCTCCCCCCAACCCAAGTCCCTACCTCCAACAACCTCGATTTTGCAAGATTAACTTCTGTACCCGAAACATCCACAAAACTCTTGAACACCTCACCCACCCTTCTTAAAACCCCCCACTCATTACCAGAACAGTAGTGTCATAAACATAACCTACAATTCCTCCCATGCAGCCCCCCCACTAACCCCTTCAATTCCTCCTCCACAACCTCAAAGAAAGGATGCTGAACACATGCAAAGAGCAACTGCGAGAGTGGGCAACCCTGCCTTAAGCCCTGTTCCATCAGCACCGGCTCCCCCAGCCTTCCATTAATTAACCTGCGCCCTCATGACTGCCCCCTCATATAGAGTGCGCACCCACCTCACTACCCCCCCCCCTTCCTCCAAAACTCAACTTCTTTAAACAGACCCATAAAAATTCCCTCTTCACACAGTCATAAGCCTGAGCCCAATCCAAACCAAGGACGCCCCCTCCCGGGCAGTTCTCCATAAAATCCCTTATCCTACTGTGCCTATTCTTCATACTTCGTCCCAGGATCCCATACTGACCTCCATGTATGACAGCCCCAATTACCTTCTTTAATCTATTACCCAATATCTTTGCAAAAATTTTATAATCCGAACACATTGATGACAACGGACGATAATCACCCAAACCCTTCCCCTCCCTCCCCTTCGGCACCAAGACAACAACCCCAGCTCTCTGTGTTCGCCCCATCCTACCACTGCTCAACATATAATTCAGAACTGCCACTAGGCACTCCCTCAGACTCTCCCAATGTGCTCTATAAAAATCATTAGATAAACCATCTATTCCCGGTGTCTTCCCCTGACTCAACGAATGCACCACCTTCTCCACCTCTGCCTCCATAATGCTGCCCTCCAACATTTCCCTGTCCCCATGCCCCGAACCCAGATTAGCTTCGATAACCCCAAATGAATCCAACCCAACAACCCCCTCCCTCCTCTTCCATTTCTCCCGAAACCAATAATCTGCGTACCTACTTATATTGTCTGTATCAGAAAGACCCTGACCCTCCACATAACCCCCCCTCCCCCACCACTAAATGTGCAACAGTAGTCCTCAACTGTCTGTCCTTGAATTTCCTTAGTACATACCCGGATGGCCTGTCACCTCTTAAGACGTCCTCCAAGCCTGCCCTGACTCTGAGTGCATCAAACCGTTCGTTATGAATCTCAACTAAACGACTTCTAAGTTCCCCCACAACACCACTCACACCTTCTCTATCCCCCCCATAACAATCATGTCGTGGGGGTTCTTAAAAGGAGATTTGAAGATTGAAGGTAGACACACTAGTTGGATGGCAACGATATATATTGTCAGACTGTGATGGGAGTCGAAGCCCAGCCTGCCGTGTCAATGCCTGGATGTCTATCTGTCGACTGAGAGGGAGGCAGAGGTATGAATGTACACATGCGCATCCCGTGATGTCACACAAACAGTCACTCGGCCCAAAAGGGATCTTCTATATAAAGCACATGGATGGTACTATGATACGCTATACAACACATATAAGGGGATCAGCAACTATGCTGACAGCTCGATCATGTTACATATGTCGTCTCGACATACACTACTATCCTATAGGCTAACAGGCAGGTGATTCTGGGCTGATTCTATACAACAACAAATTCATATATAACTTAGAACTAATGGATGGTATCATAATGGATGTTAACAAAATGAGTTTTACGTAATGGGTGTTAACGTAATCACTTTTAACATAATGCATTACGACTTATAAGAACAATTCACTGTACAATATGGATGGAATTGATCGATCGATCTGTATTCATGCACTCTACGGATTCTGAGGAAATAAATAAATAAATATATATACAAGGTGAAATTAACAGCAAAGGCATCTGGTGAGCACTCAGATCATTACTGTCAAATTCTCAGAATACGGAGGAACGTGAACACGAAGAAAAAAAAAATTCTGAAAAACTAATCAGTTAATAACAAACAGTTGACAATTTACTTCATCTCGGACATCTAGTTATACAGACTATGTACATTTAAACCCAATTCTGCGAGGGTGAGGTTTACATATGCAGAATGGTTATCATCTCTGGGAGGATCGAATTCCTCTGCAATGGCTAACACATGTCTTGACTGAGGGAGATTTGAACGAGTATCTACAAAAGATACTTGTGGGTTTCTCATTACTTGTTGAGTACACAAGGAGTAACGACATTCAGGTTGAATATCTGACTGAGTATCTGAGGTAGAGGGTACAGAGTCAAGAGGATTTTCAGCATCTGTCACATTAGTCTGGGTAGCAATATCATTAACATCGCATACTAATTTCATATGATCTAAATGCGATTCTTTGTACTTACCAGTACTAATTTCTCTAACCTTATACTTATTGCCCGAGATATGTTCTACAACTCGATAAGGGCCGACAAACTTTTGATCGAGCTTAGGCATTTCGGATGTTTTGTTGAAATTTATCAGCATTACTCTTGAACCTACTTTTACTTTTGATGGCTTAGCACGGCTATTAGTTTAGTAAATTCTGCTGTTGATTTATGAAGTGTTTCATGAATTCTTCTAAAAACACTTTGAGCCGTGCTTGTACGAGTTGCTACGAAATCATCAGGGTTGTAATTGGGTTTCGGAGTGGAATATAACAACTCATAGGGTAAACGCTTGTCTATATCATACAATGCATAATGTGGAGTATCACCTTTGGAAGCATTGTAAGCAGAATTTATGGCACATTGGACATCTGGTATAACTTCATCCCAAGTTTCACTATTGGGATTGATAGTGGCTCTCAGGACATCAAGTACTTTCTTATTGGTTCGTTCAGCTAACCCATTGCTGGCAGGATGATGAGGAACAATGGTGGATTTAGAGATCTTGTACAAAGTACACAAATTTTCAAGAATCTCGTTACAGAATTCACCTCCATTATCTGTTACTAAGGACTTAGGGGTGGTATGCCTGCAGATAATGCTTTCTTTAAATGCTTTAGCTACTGTCTCTGCAGTCTTATCTGCAATGGAACTAACTCACAATATCTGGCGAAATGCTCTACCATAACACACAGATGTTTGTTGCCTTGGAGGGAACATTTAAAATTGGTTAATAAATCAAGGGCAACTCTTTCCCACGGTTCGCTAGTGGTTGGGTACACTTGGATTGGATTAGGACCATTGACATTTCCTTTATGTTGCATACAAACACTACATTTCTTAACATACTCGGAAATGTAAGTTGCCATACGTGGCCAAAAGTATTTCATTCTGGCTTGTTTCACAGAACGATCCATACCAGGGTGTGCAACACCTGGTGCATCATGAACTAGCTGTAGAGCTACATTCACTAGTGACTGTGGAATTACTAACTGGTACACTCTTCTGCTTGGAGTACCCAACTCGGCTGTTCGATACAGTAATTCTTGGCTCATTACAAAGTCACTGATGGGTGCTGGTCGCTTCACAGTAAGAATAAGATCTTCCTGGGGCAGGAATCGAATCACACCAGACCACATGGGATCTGTGCTTTGCACATTCTTTACATCCTCGACAGTAAATGGAGGATCTGCAGTAACTACACTAACGTGTCACGATAAAGCATCTGCGACTACATTTGAATTGCCAGGTAAATGTTCAAAAGTGGGATTGAACTCTTGGATAGTCAAGGTCCATCTGGCTAACCTTCCAGCAGGTTGTTTGTTCTGGAATAAAGGTATCAGTGGTGCATGGTCTGTCAAGACATGAACAGGGTACTGGTAAATAATGTCTCGGAAGTGCTTTAAAGACCATACTATTGCTAAAGCTTCTTGCTCCGTTACTGTATAATTACGTTCAGCCTTCGTAAGGACTCGGCTAGCAAATGCAACTGCGTTGTACTTGCCATCAGTCTTCTGAGCTAGTACGGCACCTATGCCAGTTAAACTAGCATCAGTTGTCAGATAGAAGGGCTTAGAAAAATCTGGGAATTTCAAAATAGGAGTGGACGTTAGCTTTTCTTTTAGTGTCTGGAATGCTCTTTCTTGACGGAAGGTCCAAACGAAAGGAGCATCTTTCTTAAGCAATTCAGTTAGCAGAGCTGCTATTGAAGAAAAATTTGCAATGAAAGATCTGTAGAAACCTGCTAGGCCCACAAAGGATCTTACAGCATCAGCAGTTTTGGGAGTTGGAAAATTTAGTACTGCCGTTACTTTACTTTGATCAGTCGTAACCCCTCTAGGAGTGACTACGTGACCAAGAAACTTAATTTCTGATCAGAAAAATTGACATTTAGACAGTTTGATCTTTAAAATGGCTTCTTCAAGCTTGCCAAGTAGTATATCAAGTCTTTTAGGTGTGTATCCACATCTTCGGACATGACGATTATGTCATCTAAGTACACCATAAGTGCTTTACCTATAAGACCTCTAAAGATATTGGTTATGAGTCTAGAGAACGTGATAGGAGAGAATCATAATCCAAAAGCCATTTGGAGGAAGTGATAATGACCTGTGGGAGTAGAGAATGCGGTTAACTCTTGGCTGTCCTTGTGAAGAGGGACTTGCCAAAACCCTTGTAACAAGTCCAGGGTTGAAAAGACTTTGTTATCTCTAATGTTGCGTAAAAGATCACCTAGAACAGGAAGTGGGAAGCGATCTGGAATAGTTTTCACATTTAACTTCCTAAAGTCAATGACCGGGCGCCGAGTACCGTCCTTCTTAGGCACTAGGATCAAGGGCGCATTCCAGGGTGAATTGCTATGTGCAATAACTCCATCGTCGAGCATTTGATTGATCAATTCCTCTGCGGCAGCAACTTGGGAATGAGGCATTCTGTACGCAGGTATATAGATAGGTCTAGTACCAGGTTCAAGTGGATACGATTGGACAATAAGTTCGTTATGCCCATCTTCTCACCTGGTAAGGCAATGGCTTTACGACGTTTGTTCAACAGAGTCAACAAACGCTTGACTTCATCTGGGAAGACAGTGGAAGCTAAGTCTTTCTCCTCAACTGGTGGAACGGATTGATCCAGTGGAGTGGATGAGGTCTCCACTGTTGAAATAGCACCGACCCACTGGTCAGGTGGCACGTCATCCTGTACTTGAACAGGGTAAGGATAGTGAACCAGGCCAACGAGATTGGTACTTGCTCTGAGACGAACACTGTGACTCGAAGTGTTAGCAAGGAATAAATGGATCTTACTGTCTCTTACAATGTGTAAGGAAGGTTCAACAAATAAACCCTTGACCTTGCAGGAATCACTGTCAACTAGGACGTTATCACCATCTGGAACATTAGGAACAACAACAAACACTCTAGTGAGAGCACTAGCCGCAACAGAGACATCTTTCTGCAGACGGCATGTGACATCAACAAGAGATGGTATTACTAGTTTCAAGTAATCGTTTTCCGACAAAGAGTCCCCTGTGGAGAAACTACTACTTGGACTAGCAGACATTGCAGGGATAGGCTGAGCACTCAAAGCAGTCTGAGCATCCTCAGACACTTGAGGCAATACACTATCTTGCATATCTGAAGGTGTAGGTGGAACACAGATGGGAGTGACAGAGTTACCAGTGCCTGACCACTTGGGTACGCTACTGGAGAATGCATTGGCTTGTAAGGACTTAATCCGTACATCATACTCTGCGGCAGTAGGGCAGATTTCTGATCCAAGCTGGTAACCCCAAAATGGAACAATCAAGTCGTCAATTTGGGCATGCCATTGGTAAGGGTCGAGCACAATCCGTAAGTCTCGCATGGAAGCAAATCCCAGTAGAAGGTCACCAGGGAAAGTAATCTGGTCGACAACAAGAAAAGCAGCAGTAAAGTCTCTACCCTAGATAGTAAAGGTGAGCGAAGTCTGACCTCGGACTCACAGAAGGGAACCAGCTACTCCACTGGTCACAGGCCGGGCCGCGGGGGCGTTGACCCCAGGAACTCTCTCCAGGTAAATTCCAGGTAAGGGAGGTTACAGTAGTTGGTTCAACGAGGAGGACACAGCGTAACTGCTTCTCTTTAAACAAGCTAGACCTGATGATATTAACTTGCTCACCAGAGTCCATGAACACATGAATGGGCGCATTATGGATAGAAGCTTGTACCAAAGGACCTATCGTTTCGTTAGGAGTTATATGCAAACAGAAAGGTGGGTTGTCATTGGAGAAGGCATTTTCTACTTCATCCCCAAGTTCCTCTATGTCAGAGACGTGTGAAGCAGCATCAACAGCGAGGTTGTCATTCTCAAGGCTGGCTAAGGCTTCATAGGAATTTTGAACTGGGATGGTGTACTCATTATCACCTACTGTCACGACTTGACGAGTAGACTGGGGCGCTCGGATTCCCCCGAACTGGAAGAATGAGCCTGGTTCTGGTTAGTTTGAGAACCACGACGTCTGTTTCCTCTCCTGGCTCTGCAGTTGGAATGGCCACGGAAAGATCTAGAGTACTGCAGGTTGTAGAGAGCACTGCACTCAGATGTGTCATGTCCATGTATTCTATGATAAGTACAGTAGGGAAGATCTGACTGGTACTCATCCTCAGTATGATGCCTCTTAGGGTGACTATCAGGACAATTAATTGCAATATGGCCATGGTAACCACAATTGTAGCAAGTTCTTTGACTGTGGGTACTGTACATACTACGGGTGCTATGGGAATGATGGCTCTTAACACTAGCTATGGATGATGGACGTGAGTGATTAAGGTTGCGAGTTTTGGTAGTAGCACAAACTAGAGGAAGTACAGGTGTGGACGAAGTGGTTGGCGTAGACTTACGATAAGGGAAGGTTCCCTCGGGACACAAATTTCGTACATGGGTGAGAGCTGCAAGCGGTCCCATAGTAGCATTTAGAGGACTTGAATTGTACACATACATAGATGTCGGTGGCATTAGTTGTTTGATAACTCCAAATGCGGCTAATTTGGCAAACCCTTCAAGGGCTGGTTTATCATTATCTTTAAGGTACTTGGAAGTTTGACCTGCTTTAATGAATGAGGTTAAGATGAAGGGCAAAGTCATCTAATGACTCTTCTGGCCTCGGAGCTGTACACACTAATTCTTTGAGAACAACAAAAGGATCGGTTTCTCGCACCGGTTCAAGATAGTTGCGAATTAACTGTTCATAATCTTGCCACCTGGTTAGATCTTGAAAGTCCTTCATACGAATTAAGTTAAACACATGTGAGGCGGCTGGAGAACGGGCTAGACTCTCCATTCCGATACTGATTAAACAACTTTCAGATGGAAGACCATCAACTGAAGCATTAGCTCTGGCTCGAACAGCGGTAAACCAACCTTCTAGGTTGTCTGCATTACCATTGAACAATGGCATAGCATCATACGGATCATGACTAAAATTACGCAGGCTAGGAGTCTGAGTGTATCTATAATTTGATTCAGGATTACTCGAATTGTGAACTGATGCATCAATGGTTGTACTAGCAGCATGTGCTGAGACATCGCCTGAGAAGACTTGAGACATGTTTGCAAAACGTAAAACAAGAATTTATAGAAACAAAAGAAAACATAACTGAGGAACACACAACACAGTGAACTTAAATGGGAAGAAAATGCTTAACTATTCTGCATAAGTAAATAAAAATTGACAGGTCACACTTCAAGCAAAGAAACTCACACAAGAAAATACTCAGCTGAATAAACAACACTTTGAAAATTAAATAGAACTTGTAATTTTACTTAAATCTAATTTGCTCAAATTTTACTTGAAATTGAATGAATGGCTCAGTGAGTTGTCTTTACTTTCAATGCAATAGGGAAATTCAACAATAAATGATAAAATGGACTCACTAAAGCTAGTGCAAAATAAAACAAACTGGGAAAAAATCACTAAAATAAAATAAAATGGCAAAAAAAGAATAAAATATTATGCACAGAACAGAGCATAACAAACTGCACTGAAATAAACTATAGCAATATTGCAAATAACAATTGCTAATCAAGATTATTGCACAACAATTCTTAAAATTTCTGTAAGAAATTTTTTTAATGACAACACAGTGTTTGCACAATAATTATTGCAAAATGAATCAATGTGCAATGAAGGAGTTACAGAGGTACATAATTGGTCCAGGGACTGGACTCCAAAGTTTTGATAGCTGAGCAAGTTACAGAGGTAATGAATTCACAATTTACAAAGGTAATGAACTCCAGGTAGGTCTAGTCACAATCATGACAAGTTACAAAGGTATTTACAGAATACAGAGGTACATAATGGGTCCAGGGACTGGGCTCCCAAAGTTGTGATGGCTGAACTAGGTACAAGGTAATGAACTCACAAGTTACGAAGGTAATGAATCCTGTAAGAATGGTTACTTACGTTTATACATGGCTACAATCATGAACAAATTATAGTGTAATGAGCAATTCACACTTCCACACCCGGTCACAACTGTAGTGAGTTATTGGTGCAAATATTGATTGTTGAGTCACACGCACACACACACATATACAAATTCATACACACACACACACACACACACACACATAAACACACACACACACACACACACACACACACACACACACACACACACACACACATACACAAACTCATACACACACACGCACACACACTCATACACACACACACACACACACACACACACACACACACACACACACACACACACACACACATGTGGAATATGTGGCAACAAAGTGCAAGGAGGCAGAGGAAAGTTTTGTTCCCAAGGGAAACAGAAATAATAGGAAGCCCAAAACGAGTCCTTGGTTTACCCGAAGGTGTAGGGAGGCAAAAACTAAGTGCAACAGAGAATGGAAAAGGTACAGGAGGCATAGGACCCAGGAAAACAAGGAGATTAGTAGAAGAGCCAGAAACGAGTATGCACAGATAAGGAGGGAGGCCCAGCGACAGTATGAAAACGACATAGCATCGAAAGTCAAATCTGACCCGAAACTGCTGTATAGCCACATTAGGAGGAAGACAACAGTCAAGGACCAGGTGATAAGGCTGAGGAAAGAAGGCGGAGAACTCACAAGAAACGATCAAGAGGTATGTGAGGAGCTCAACACGAGATTTAAGGAAGTATTTACAGTAGAGACAGGAAGGACTCTGGGGGGACAGACCAGATGGGGACACCAGCAAGAAATACACCAACAAGTGTTGGACGACATACATACAGATGAGGAGGAGGTGAAGAAACTGCTAAGGGACATCGATACCTCAAATGCAATGGGACCGGGCAACATCTCCCCGTGGGTCCTTAGAGAGGGAGCAGATATGTTGTGCGTGCCACTTACCACAATCTTCAACACGTCCCTGGAAACTGGGCAACTACCTGAGGTATGGAAGACGGCAAATGTAGTTCCCATTTTTAAAAAAGGAGACAGAAAAGAGGCACTAAACTATAGACCTGTGTCATTGACGTGTATAGTATGCAAAATTATGGAGAAGATTATCAGGAGGAGTGTGGTGGAGCACCTGGAACAGAACAAGAGTATAAATGCCAACCAGCACGGATTCACAGAAGGCAAATCCTGTGTCACAAACCTTCTGGAGTTTTATGATAAAATAACAGAAGTAAGACACGAGAGAGAGGGGTGGGTTGATTGCATCTTCTTGGACTGCAAGAAGGCCTTTGACACAGTTCCTCACAAGAGATTAGTGCAGAAGCTAGAGCATCAGGCGCATATAACAGGAAGGGCACTGCAATGGATCAGAGAATACCTGACAGGGAGGCAACAACGAGTCATGGTACGTAATGATGTATCACAGTGGGCACCTGTGACGAGCGGGGTCCCACAGGGGTCGGTCCTAGGACCAGTGCTATTTTTGGTATATGTGAACGACATGATGGAAGGGTTAGACTCAGAAGTGTCCCTGTTTGCAGATGATGTGAAGTTAATGAGGAGAATTAAATCTGATGAGGACCAGGCATGACTTCAAAGAGACCTGGACAGACTGGACACCTGGTCCAGCAAATGGCTTCTCGAATTTAATCCTGCCAAATGCAAAGTCATGAAGATAGGGGAAGGGCACAGAAGACCACAGAGTATAGGCTAGGTGGCCAAAGACTGCAAACCTCACTCAAGGAGAAAGATCTTGGGGTGAGTATAACACCGAGCATGTCTCCGGAAGCACACATCAATCAGATAACTGCTGCAGCATATGGGCGCCTGGCAAACCTGAGAACAGCATTCCGATACCTTAGTAAGGAATCATTCAAGACACTGTACACCGTGTATGTCAGGCCCATACTGGAGTATGCAGCACCTGTGTTTGGAAGCCGCACTTGATAAAGCACGTCAAGAAACTAGAGAAAGTACAAAGGTTTGCGACAAGGTTAGTTCCAGAGCTAAGGGGAATGTCCTATGAAGAAAGATTAAGGGAATTCGGCCTGACGACACTGGAGGACAGGAGGGTCAGGGGAGACATGATAACGACATATAAAATACTGCGTGGAATAGACAAGGTGGACAAAGACAGGATGTTCCAGGGAGGGGACACAGAAACAAGAGGCCACAATTGGAAGTTGAAGACACAAATGAGTCAGAGAGATAGTAGGAAGTATTTCTTCAGTCATAGAGTTGTAAGGCAGTGGAATAGCCTAGAAAATGACGCAGTGGAGGCAGGAACCATACACAGTTTTAAGACGAGGTTTGATAAAGCTCATGGAGCGGGGAGAGAGAGGGCCTAGTAGCAACCGGTGAAGAGGCGGGGCCAGGAGCTAAGACTCGACCCCTGCAACCACAAATAGGAGAGTGCACACACACACACACACATACACAAACTCATACACACACACGCACACACACTCATACACACACACACACACACACACTCATACACACACACACAAAAAAAAATATTACATACACAAGAAAACACTGTTTACAAGAAAAGAAAATATTATTATCAAGGAATGAACTGAGTGAACGCTTTAACTCTTAACTGCAACTTAAGCAACACTTAACAAGCAAAAGAACAATTTACTTTAAAAGAACAACTTAAAAATTGCACTAAGAGTGAATTTGTTCAATGAAACGTGAAAAAAATAATAGATACAAAACACAGAACAAAAAAGGCTTGAACACTTACAGTGATGCAGAACACAACACTTACAGTGATGCAGAACACAACACTTACAGTGATGCAGAACACAACACTTACAGTGATGCAGAACACAACACTTACAGTGATGCAGAACACAACACTTACAGTGATGCAGAACACAACACTTACAGTGATGCAGAACACAACACTTACAGTGATGCAGAACACAACACTTACAGTGATGCAGAACACAATAATAATGGCACTATTGTCTGTGGAAATAAGACAAATTAGACACTGGCTAAATGAAAGAATATGAACACAAAAAATGTTCAACACACACAGAGAAAACAAAACAAGAATGCACAAATACTGGGAGGAAAATATAACAGACAACACTGAGTTGTGATGTAGAATACAAGGTAATGAATTACTGAATTACTTCACTGCAATATTTTGAACACATGGTGCTTGTGAAGTGTAACACAAGTTTTATACTGCTTATATGTAGCACACAACAAGGAAGAACACTAGGTACTTACTTCAAGTGTATAAAAAGAAACACAACACAACAGACATAAAATAAAGCACGAAAATTAACACTGAATTAAGAAGATAAAAAAAATTATTGCAAACAGTATATAATAAACACTGAGTCTAATCAAGAGTCACTGAATGTCACTAAGAAAAATCACTGGAACACAAAAGAAATGTCTCAACACTCGCAAATGTCTCTATGAAAAATAATATCACTGTAACGACTTGGTGAAGAATTAGGTAGATGGTGGAAGGTTGGAGGATGGAGGTGGATGTTTATGTCTTGCAGCTGGCTGCTGTCCTCTGCACACGTGATCGGAGAATTGCGCTTAAATCGACGATGAACTCACACAGGAGGCTTTCAACGGTGGCACCAAACACACTCTAGCTCTTGACCCCCTATGTGGTCCTTAAAATATGGTGCTAGTACCGGTAGTAGTGTACAATAACAATGGTAGAGGTTGGGTGAGTGGGTTAATGGCTGAGTGAGGCGTCTGAGGCAGCGGTGTCGAGTGGGTGGGTTGGTGGGCTGGAACAGGGCTAAGACCGAGACCGCGTGGTGAGTGAGTGGGCCTAAGGAATGAATGGCATAAGCCTCACTGAGGACACCCTGACTGGCGCGAAGATATTCTAAGCCGGCTGGCTTAAAAACAAACCCACGAAATACCACAACACCACAGGGATGAAAAAGAGCACTCAGAATGGCTTGGAGCTGGAAGCACAAAGTGATGAAGACTGTACCCACGTGGCTTGCTTGAGTACTGGGGTAAGAAACCTGGGTTAGTTGCTGGGTGGCTTGGCTTAACCCTTCACACAGAATAGCTTGATACTTCTAATGATGAGCACAGCAGGGGTGGAAAGCTGGCTTAGCAGGCAAAAGCTGGATGGAGTAGGTTAGGCTGGACTGACTGGGTTGTTCTGACTCCCCCACCACAGACTGTCTTACTGGCTTACTTTGCAAACTCGGGACAACCCCTCGGGAGTGATGCAAATAAGCAGACAAACACTAATACAAAGAGACTGACCAGTGAATAATGTAGTGGCTGGTAGAAGCTTGAGAGAGTAGCTGGCTTGAGGTAGCTGGCTGGGGTAGGTCGAGCGTTACCCTGCTTGGCAGGCCTATTCACAAGATGGCGGCCGGCCCAGTAGAAATTTATCTCCAGAAATCGTTGTAATCGTCAGGATTACAGGCCCTCCATTGCCACCAATTGTCGTGGGGGTTCTTAAAAGGAGATTTGAGGATTGAAGGTAGACACACTAGTTGGATGGTAATGATTTATATTGTCAGACTGTGATGGGAGTCGAAGCCCAGCCTGCCGTGTCAATGCCTAGATGTCTATCTGCCGACTGAGAGGGAGGCAGAGGTACGAACGTACACATGCACATCCTGTGACGTCACACAAACAGTCACTCGGCCTAAAAGGGATCTTCTATATAAAGCACATGGATGGTACTATGATACGCTATACAACATATATAAGGGGATCAGCAACTATGCTGACAATCATTCAACTGCCCCTCTAAGTAATTCTGCAAGCCAAACCGCCAGCGTGCCCATTCCCTGCCATGCACCTTGAAAAATTTTGCAATCTCCACCTTTGCATACAACTCCCACCAATCTAGCAAATTCACATCCTCATCCCTAGCCTCTCAAAAAACTTTCCACCAGTCCTGAAAGGGCAAACCTAGATCCTTCTCCTGTAAAAGCCGCACGTTCAATTTCCAATAACTCGGAAATATGCGCGGAATACCATCTGCCCTAAGCTCAGCCAACACTGCCCTGTGATCAGACAAACCCACGTCAATAGTCCTAACCCTCTCCACATCCATCCCCTGCATAACATAAATCCTATCCAACCGTGCATCGTAACTCCCCTGCACATAAGTGTGTTCCACCTGATACCTCCCCTTGCCCATTGTGAAGGCTTACTCAGCCCTGTAACAACTTCAGTCAGTATTACTCAGGCTGGCTCCTCCTCAGGAAAATTAGTGAATAGAAAAAGAAATAATAACAGACAAACATAAACACTTTATTATATAGAAAATATAAAATTTAAAACACTTAAATATGAAATATTAATCCTACATTAAAGAAAATGAAAAATGAAAAATATAAATGATAACTGAATTCAACGCTAATTTAAATGTATATAAAACGTGGGTGTCTGGTGTTGGTGACACTGTTGTTGAAATCGTAGCCGTTGCTGATGATGGGGGGGGGTCGCAGATGTTGGTGACCACCACTGGCTAGTTGTTCACAGTATACCAGTGAGTATTCTATCCCGAAGACAGGAAAGCAGGTTCTTTACCGCTGCAATGCTGTGGAGTTACGTCCTGCAATTTCATACAGGTGCACAGGTACTTCAATACAACCTGGAGAAGTCTCTGGACGTTAGTCCTTCTCCTGTTCTACTCGTTGATTGCCAGGTGACCCTCTCTGACATCCAAGCTGGAAAGATAGACAGGTTACCCACTGCTTAAATAATCACTCTCCATGGTAAGTCTGATACTTGAAAGATGTGGTGATTATTACAACAGTCAACATAGAGCAAGGGTGAAAAGACTAAGTTTATTATTGATCAAAAGTGAAGCTTTCAACCAATAAATCCACTAGAATACAAGGCAGGCATGTACTTACAGTAGAGTTGGGAGCTGTGAGTCTAGTGATTTACTGTTTAACCAGAGCCCCACACGTCACCTTTCGGGGGGGGGGGGGAAGAGGGAGGGGAAGGGATAGCGGGAGCTAGACTGACCCTACCTTAACAAGCAGCCGGCAGTCAAACTATCACTTTCAGGGAGGGGGAGAAAAGGCGGGAAAAACGGGAGCTTGACTTACCCTACCTTAACTAGTAGCCGGTAGACAAACTATCAGTTTAGGGGTTGGGGGAGAAAAGGCGGGAATATCGGGAGCTAGACTGACCCTACCTTAACGAGTAGCCGGCAATGAAACTATTGTTAATATATATATATATATTCCCTCTCTACTCCTATCTATTGAACTTTTCCCTCACACCCACCACATCAACCACCCCCACATCCTGTAAAGCATCCCTTAAAACACTCAACACGCACCCCGCACCCCTCGGCATCACATCTCCATGCCGAATCACACAATTCCAATCTCCTTCAACTATCGAAATAGCAGGTAAACCTCTGAGATAGTAGGACAAAACTTCCCTAACAAAGTCTGCTTTTACCCTCATATTACTAATTGCCGGCATATAAACCCCCACAAAACATACCCTACTCTCCCCCCAATACCCAACCACCCGAACATCCCTCCCCCTCCCCCCTCCTCCCACCCCATGATGCGCAATGGGCTGGTCTCCTTTACCAATACAGCCACTCCTCCCTTAAAATGCAAAGCCAAACTTACGAACATCTTATATCCCCTCAATTGCAACTCACATCCTGACCTATGGTTATGCTCTTGCAAAAAACAAACGTCCACGGCATACCGTCTCAAAAACCACTCCAACCAGACCCTTTTGACTTCACTCTTGAGACCATTAACGTTTAAAGTCACACACCTGAATGTTCAAGGAAAAGCGGCTTACCTCTGTGCCGCTGTGGCTTGCTCACACTCCCTTTTAAGAAGGGCACGGGCAAGCAAAGAGAGATTATGAGGTTAAAGTTGCAAGGGAATCGATGACTAACCCAAAAAGACAAGATAGGCCCACTCACGAGTTACTCGGGTCAGCTCACCGACAGTGTTAAGCAAATGTGTAGAATTTATAATACTTCCTCATAGTTTTTACACAGGAAGATACTAGCGATATTCCAGAAATAATAAATTATGTAGAACAGGACGATAATAAATCATTCACGTTTAGTGTCACAAGTGACATGGTCCTGGACAAATAGATAAATTAAAACTTAACAAAACCCCAGGCCCTGATGAGCTGTAAGCAATGGTTATAAAGGAATGTAAACAGGAGCTTAGCAAACCTCTGGCTAATCTTTTCAACATATCACTACCAACGGGCATAGTGCCTGATAAGTGGAAAATGGCAAATGTGATACTTATTTTCAAAGCAGGTGAGAGGTCCTTAGCTTCGAACTATAGACCAATACGCCTAACCTCCATAGTTTACCTGGGTTTTACCTGGAGAGGATTTTGGCAGTCAGCGCCCCTGGGGCTTGGTTTGAAACCAGGCCTCAATAACAACACTGCAACTAGCCAATAAATGCAAAGTCATGAAGATTGGGGAAAGGCAAAGAAGACCACAGACTGAGTACAGTCTATAGGGGCAGAGACTACAAACCTCACTCAAGGGTGTGAGTATAAAGCTAAGCACATCTCCTGAGGCGCACATCAAACAAATAACTGCTGCAGCATACGGATGCCTAACAAACCTAAGAATAGTATCCAGACACATCAATAAAGAATCGTTCAAATCCCTGTACAGCGTGTACGTTATGCCTATATTGGAGTATGCAGCATCAGTTTGGAACCCACACCTGGTCAAGCAAGTCCAGAAATTAGAGAAAGTGCACAGGTTTGCAACAAGAATAGTCCCGGAGCTAAGGGTATGTCCTACGAGGAGAGGTTAAGGGAAATCGACCTGACGACACTGGAGGACAGAAGAGACAGGGAGATATGATAACGATGCCACGTACTGAGAAGAATCTACAAGGTGGACAGATACAAGATGTTCCAGAGATAGGACACAGCAACAAAGGGTTACAGTTGGAAATTGAAGGCTTAGATAAATCAAAGGGATGTTACTAAGTATTCCTTCAGTCACAGAGTTGTCAGGAAGTGGAATAGTCTGGAA
>NC_091309.1:44754718-44772218 GCF_038502225.1 Cherax quadricarinatus
GCTACACTGAGAGTAAAATGTAGATGGGATACAAGGAGAATAAAAGCATCAGGGAAGAGAGAGGTGAAGGTTTATAAACTAAAAGAGGAGGCAGTTAGGGTAAGATATAAACAGCTATTGGAGGATAGATGGGCTAATGGGAGCATAGGCAATGGGGTCGAGGAGGTATGGGGTAGGTTTAAAAATGTAGTGTTAGAGTGTTCAGCAGAAGTTAGTGGTTACAGGAAAGTGGGTGCGGGAGGGAAGAGGAGCGATTGGTGGAATGATGATGTGAAGAGAGTAGTAAGGGAGAAAAAGTTAGCATATGAGAAATTTTTACAAAGTAGAAGTGATGTAGGGAGGGAAGAGTATATGGAGAAAAAGAGAGAGGTTAAGAGAGTGGTGAAGCAGTGTAAAAAGAGAGCAAATGAGAGAGTGGGTGAGATGTTATCAACAAATTTTGTTGAAAATAAGAAAAAGTTTTGGAGTGAGATTAACAAGTTAAGAAAGCCTAGAGAACAAATGGATTTGTCAGTTAAAAATAGGAGAGGAGAGTTATTAAATGGAGAGTTAGAGGTATTGGGTAGATGGAGGGAATATTTTGAGGAATTGTTAAATGTTGATGAAGATAGGGAAGCTGTGATTTCGTGCATAGGGCAAGGAGGAACAACATCTTGTAGGAGTGAGGAAGAGCCAGTTGTGACTGTGGGGGAAGTTCGTGAGGCAGTAGGTAAAATGAAAGGGGGTACGGCAGCCGGGATTGATGGGATAAAGATAGAAATGTTAAAAGCAGGTGGGGATGTAGTTTTGGAGTGGTTGGTGCAATTATTTAATAAATGTATGGAAGAGGGTAAGGTACCTAGGGATTGGCAGAGAGCATGCATAGTTCCTTTGTATAAAGGCAAAGGGGACAAAAGAGAGTGCAAAAATTATAGGGGGATAAGTCTGTTGAGTATACCTGGCAAAGTGTATGGTAGAGTTATTATTGAAAGAATTAAGAGTAAGACGGAGAATAGGATAGCAGATGAACAAGGAGGCTTTAGGAAAGGTAGGGGGGTGTGTGGACCAGGTGTTTACAGTGAAATATATAAGTGAACAGTATTTAGATAAGGCTAAAGAGGTTTTTGTGGCATTTATGGATTTGGAAAAGGCGTATGACAGAGTGGATAGGGGGTCAATGTGGCAGATGTTGCAGGTGTATGGTGTAGGAGGTAGGTTACTGAAAGCAGTGAAGAGTTTTTGCGAGGATAGTGAGGCTCAAGTTAGAGTATGTAGGAAAGAGGGAAATTATTTCCCAGTAAAAGTAGGCCTTAGACAAGGATGTGTGATGTCACCGTGGTTGTTTAATATATTTATAGATGGGATTGTAAGAGAAGTAAATGCGAGGGTCTTGGCAAGAGGCGTGGAGTTAAAAGATAAAGAATCACACATAAAGTGGGAGTTGTCATAGTTGCTCTTTGCTGATGACACTGTGCTCTTGGGAGATTCTGAAGAGAAGTTGCAGAGATTGGTGGATGAATTTGGTAGGGTGTGCAAAAGAAGAAAATAGAAAGTGAATACAGGAAAGAGTAAGGTTATGAGGATAACAAAAAGATTAAGTGGTGAAAGATTGGATATCAGATTGGAGGGAGAGAGTATGGAGGAGGTGAATGTATTCAGATACTTGGGAGTGGACGTGTCAAAGGATGGGTCTATGAAAGATGAGGTGAATCATAGAATTGATGAGGGGAAAAGGGTGAATGGTGCACTTAGGAGTCTGTGGAGACAAAGAACTTTGTCCTTGGGTGATGAATGTTGCAGCGAGGAGAAGGCTGGAGGCAGTGGAGATGTCATGTCTGAGAGCAATGTGTGGTGTGAATATAATGCAGAGAATTCGTAGTTTTGAAGTTAGGAGGAGGTGCGGGATTACCAAAACTGTTGTCCAGAGGGCTGAGGAAGGGTTGTTGAGGTGGTTCGGACATGTGGAGAGAATGGAGCGAAACAGAATAACTTCAAGAGTGTATCAGTCTGTAGTGGAAGAAAGGCGGGGTAGGGGTCGGCCTAGGAAAGGTTGGAGGGAGGGGGTAAAGGAGGTTTTGTGTGCGAGGGGCTTGGACTTCCAGCAGGCATGCGTGAGCGTGTTTGATAGGAGTGAATGGCGACAAATGGTTTTTAATACTTGACGTGCTGTTGGAGTGTGAGCAAAGTAACATTTATGAAGGGGTTCAGGGAAACCGGCAGGCCGGACTTGAGTCCTGGAAATGGGAAGTACAGTGCCTGCACTCTGAAGGAGGGGTGTTAATGTTGCAGTTTAAAAACTGAAGTGTAAAGCACCCTTCGTGGGAATCGGCCAGTGTGAAAATATATATATATATATATATATATATATATATATATATATATATATATATATATATATATATATATATATATATATATATATATATATATATATATATATATATATATATATATATATATATATATATATATATATATATATATATTTATATATATAATCAATGGAATCACGAAACAAGTGATTTTAAATCATTTACCAAACTGTGGCAAGCCAGGACTCGACCCAACGAACCTTGTACCGCTTCTAGAGACAGCGGTTTATATATATATATATATATATATATATATATATATATATATATATATATATATATATATATATATATATATATATGTCGTGCCGAATATGTAAAACTGGTCAATTAGCAAGAACTCTTTAAAATTAACTCCTTTCTGAAATTTTTTCTTATAAGTTTAGAGATAGATTTTTTTCATTAATGTTAATGTAAATTTTTTTTATTTTGCACCAAAAGAATCATAGAAAACTTACTTAACCTTGTAATAACAAGAGCAATTTATTTTGGCCTAACCCAACTAAATATATTTTAGATTTCTTTACAGTAATTTAATACTAATCAAACACAGTGAAATATATTTTTTTCGTTAAATTCAGAATGATTTTGGCGAAATTATTACATATACAAATTTTCACTTGTCCTATTTATCAAGATCAGCGTTGCTATTTAAGCCAAGATGGCAAGTTCTGCCTGTTCGGCACGACATATATATATATATATATATATATATATATATATATATATATATATATATATATATATATATATATATATATATATATATATATATATATATATGTATATGTATATATATATATATATATATATATATATATATATATATATATATATATATATATATATATATATATATATATATATTTATTTATATATGTGTGTGTGTGTGTGTGTGTGTGTGTGTGTGTGTGTGTGTGTGTGTGTGTGTTTGTGTGTGTGTGTGTGTGTGTGTGTGTGTGTGTGTGTGTGTGTGTGTGTGTGTGTGTGTGTGTGTGTGTGTGTGTGTGTGTGTTTGTGTGTGTGTGTGTGTGTGTGCGTGTGTGTCGGGCATAATAATCATCCAGTTTGGTCTGTTTGACAAGGTTTCACTTTGCTGTATAAGCCAAATGAAAATTTATTATTTGTTATTGCCATATATCAGTGGAAATCGATCTGGAGTTTACCTGGAGAGAGTTTCGGGGGTCAACGCCCCCGCGGCCCGGGTACATTTTGCTACTTCTACTTTCACTTAGACACACGGCATATACATGTATATGTATATCCACTAATCTGAATTTTTTTTTCCATTTTCTATAAAGTTCTTGTTATCTATTTCCTTTCATCTCCATGGGGAAGAATCTTTGCTCCGTAAACCATGCGTGACATAAGCCACTAAAATGCCAGGAGTAATGATCTGGTAACCTAATTTCCTGTATAAATTGCTAAAAATGAGATAAACTTTATAAAGCTGGGATCTCTGAATGAGCAAAGATGTAATGCAAATGATAAGAAAAAGATGAATGCCAGTGTTATGAATGAAAAGATGTTGGATGCCATAGCTCTAAGTGAAACAAAGAGGAAGGAAGTAGGGGAGTTTCTGTTAAGGAGAAATAAATGGGATTAGGTCATGAGTATCTGAAAGAGTTAGAGCTACGTAATGGGTAGCAATAATGTTGAAGGATCAGTTAAGGAAGGAGAACAGGGAATATAAATATATAAATTCAAGGATTATGGGGATTAAAATAAGAGTTGGATGCGAGAAGTGGGTCATAATAAGTGTGCATGCACCTCAAGATGAGAGGAGTGTAGGGGAAAGAGATTTTCAGAGATATTTAGCGAGTGCTTAGGAACTCTCGAACCAAATGAGACAGTAATATTAGTGGGGATCCTAAACGATAAAGTTGGAGAAACGGTTAGAGAGGGTGTGGTAAGTTTGGGGTGCCAGGTGTATATGATAATGAGGGGCCTTTGATTGAACTTTGTACAGAAAAGGGTTTGATAATAGGTAATAAATACTTTAAGAAAAAATAAAGGATTAATAAGTGTGCGAGATGTGATATAGACCCTAATGACATTAGTTTGTCCGACTATGTATTGGTAGATAAAAGACTGATGGTAGACTTCAGGATGTGCGTGTGTATAGAGGGACCACAGATTTTTTTTATTAACACATTGGCCGTTTCCCACTCAAGCAGGGTGAACCGAAAAAGTAGGAACACTTTCATCATCCTTCACTCCATTGCTGTCTTCCCAAAGGTGCACTTACACTAGAGTTATAAAAGTGCAATATCAACACCCCTCCTTCAGAGTGCAGACAGTGTACTTCGCATCTCCAGGACTCAAGTCCAGTCTGCCGGTTTCTCTGAATCCCTTCGTAAATGTTTTTTTGCTCACACTCCAACAGCATGTCAGGTCAAAAAAAAAAAAAAAACAGTTTGTCCCCACTCACTCCTACCTCATACCCCTGATGAAGTCCAAGCCCCTCACACACAAAACCTCCTTTACTCCCCTCCCTCAAACCTTTAATGGACTGACTCCTACTCCACCTTCCTTCCACTACAGATTTACACGCTCTCCAAGTCATTCTATTTCTTTCCACCGTCTCTAAATGTCCCAACCACCTCAACAATTCATTCTCAACTCTCTGGATAATACTTTAACTAATCCCTCACCTTCTCCTAATTTCCAAACAATGAATTTTTTGCAATATATTCACACCACATATTGCCCTCAGACATAACATCTTTACTGCCTCCAGCCTTCTCCTTGTTGCAACATTCACCACCCATGCTTCACACCCATACTTCAGCCTTGGGATAACCATACTCCCATATACTCCCTTCTTTGCTTACCTTTTCTAAGACTGATTATTCCTGTTATTATTAATTTTTATCTCATTTTCTTTTCATGAGTTGAAAATGTGTTGTTAAAAACCAAGTGTTTTTATTGCCATAGTCATATTTCAACTTCACTGTATTCTATTGAAAAGTGAATAATTTATAACAAAACTTGATCATTTAATATTTACATTAGGGTAAAATTAATTTTTAATTTATATCAGGATTGCAAATGAACTTTTACAATATACCGTAAAGCTACTAATAAATTAAAATGAAGTTTTTATTCAATATCACGTCATATTGCGTCGAATTTACCAAAGTTTTTTCAGCAGCAACTGACAACACTTTTGATGAATAATGAAGGAGTGTTGGCAAGTATTAAGGTTCCAGTGATGTTACATTTCTTCTCTATCAACCCTTTTGTTAAATATTCCTTAAATGTTTTCATCCATTTATTTAGAAGACATTCCTACTTTTCTAATGATTTCTCTTTCCTCCCCAGTGTTTCTACCCCTTACTCTTACGCAATCCCTCAACCCTCCCTCTCCCGTCTACATCCTCCTTCCTCCACTCTCTCAGTGTGAGGGTAACAGTTGTCGTGTGTGGGTGTTATAGCTAATGTTTGACACGGCTTCTCCACGTCACTGCTGCTGTTGACATTTCCCAACACCACCTGGTTACTGTTGATACTTCCCTGCTCCCACATTGCTGCTGCTGACACTTGTGCTAACACTCCTTCCACATACCTGCTCTTGCTTCATCACCCAGGTCTGAGCGATACCTGTGTCTCGCGCAGCAGCCACTGTCACCACAGCTGCAGTACCACCATCACCGTCACCACATTTGTAGATACGCTACCACCACCACAGTTCCAGAGCCACCACCACGACACCTGTATAATAACCACACCATCATAACCACCACCCATTAAACCTGCTAAAACACAGTTTCAACTGTCAAACTACCACCACTGCCACACCTACCGAGCAACGACCACTGAGATACCAACATACCCACCATCACTCACACCATCACAACATTTATAAACAAGAACCACTTACAAAACTACCATCGCACACAAAACCAACCACATCCATCACACTTACAAAACCACTACCACATACACAAAACCACATCCATCACACTTACAAAACTACTACCACATACACAGAGTAACGACCACTATCGAAGCCACAAATAACTTTAAACACATCAAAGCTTAAATGGACGACAAGACAGCTACTGACAGGTATGTATCATATAACTGTTACATGATATATTCATCTGTAACTTGTTTGTTCTTAATAATAAGAAGTAAAGATTAAAAACGTTATATATATATATATATATATATATATATATATATATATATATATATATATATATATATATATATATATATATATATATATATATATATATATATATATATATATATATATTTTATTATCACACTGGCCGATTCCCATCAAGGCAGGGTGGCCCGAAAAAGAAAAACTTTCACCATCATTCACTCCATCACTGTCTTGCCAGAAGGGTGCTTTACACTACAGTTTTTAAACTGCAACATTAACACCCCTCCTTCAGAGTGCAGGCACTGTACTTTCCATCTCCAGGACTCAAGTCCGGCCTGCAGGTTTCCCTGAACCCCTTCATAAATGTTACTTTGCTCACACTCCAACAGCACGTCAAGTATTAAAAAACATTTGTCTCCATTCACTCCTATCAAACACGCTCACGCATGCCTGCTGGAAGTCCAAACCCCTCGCACACAAAACCTCCTTTACCCCCTCCCTCCAACCTTTCCTAGGCCGACCCCTACCCCGCCTTCCTTCCACTACAGACTGATACACTCTTGAAGTTATTCTGTTTCGCTTCATTCTCTCCACATGTCCGAACCACCTCAACAACCCTTCCTCAGCCCTCTGGACAACAGTTTTGGTAATCCCGCACCTCCTCCTAACTTGCAAACTACGAATTCTCTGCATTATATTCACACCACACATTGCTCTCAGACATGACATATCCACTGCCTCCAGCCTTCTCCTCGCTGCAACATTCATCACCCATGCTTCACACCCATATAAGAGCGTTGGTAAAACTATACTCTCATACATTAACCTCTTTGCCTCCAAGGACAAAGTTCTTTGTCTCCACAGACTCCTAAGTGCACCACTCACCCTTTTCCCCTCATCAATTCTATGATTCACCTCATCTTTCATAGACCCATCCGCTGACACGTCCACTCCCAAATATCTGAATACATTCACCTCCTCCATACTCTCTCCCTCCAATCTGATATACAATCTTTCATCACCTAAACTTTTTGTTATCCTCATAACCTTACTCTTTCCTGTATTCACTTTCAATTTTCTTCTTTTGCACACCCTACCAAATTCATCCACCAATCTCTGCAACTTCTCTTCAGAATCTCCCAAGAGCACAGTGTCATCAGCAAAGAGCAACTGTGACAACTCCCACTTTATGTGTGATTCTTTATCTTTTAACTCCACGCCTCTTGCCAAGACCCTCGCATTTACTTCTCTTACAACCCCATCTATAAATATATTAAACAACCACGGTGACATCACACATCCTTGTCTAAGGCCTACTTTTACTGGGAAATAATTTCCCTCTTTCCTACATACTCTAACTTGAGCCTCACTATCCTCGTAAAAACTCTTCACTGCTTTCAGTAACCTACCTCCTACACCATACACTTGCAACATCTGCCACATTGCCCCCCTATCCACACTGTCATACGCCTTTCCCAAATCCATAAATGCCACAAAGACCTCTTTAGCCTTATCTAAATACTGTTCACTTATGTGTTTCACTGTAAACACCTGGTCCACACACCCCCTACCTTTCCTAAAGCCTTGTTCATCTGCTATCCTATTCTCCGTCTTACTCTTAATTCTTTCAATAATAACTCTACCATACACTTTGCCAGGTATACTCAACAGACTTATCCCACTATAATTTTTGCACTCTCTTTTATCCCCTTTGCCTTTATACAAAGGAACTATGCATGCTCTCTGCCAATCCCTAGGTACCTTACCCTCTTCCATACATTTATTAAATAATTGCACCAACCACTCCAAAACTATATCTCCACCTGCTTTTAACATTTCTATCTTTATCCCATCAATCCCGGCTGCCTTACCCCCTTTCATTTTACCTACTGCCTCACGAACTTCCCCCACACTCACAACTGGCTCTTCCTCACTCCTACAAGATGTTGTTCCTCCTTGCCCTATACACGAAATCACAGCTTCCCTATCTTCATCAACATTTAACAATTCCTCAAAATATTCCCTCCATCTTCCCAATACCTCTAACTCTCCATTTAATAACTCTCCTCTCCTATTTTTAACTGACAAATCCATTTGTTCTCTAGGTTTTCTTAACTTGTTAATCTTACTCCAAAACTTTTTCTTATTTTCAACAAAATTTGTTGATAACATCTCACCCACTCTCTCATTTGCTCTCTTTTTACATTGCTTCACCACTCTCTTAACCTCTCTCTTTTTCTCCATATACTCTTCCCTCCTTGCATCACTTCTACTTTGTAAAAACTTCTCATATGCTAACTTTTTCTCCCTTACTACTCTCTTCACATCATCATTGCACCAATCGCTCCTCTTCCCTCCCGCACACACTTTCCTGTAACCACAAACTTCTGCTGAACACTCTAACACTAATACCTCTTCGACCCCATTGCCTATGCTCTCATTAGCCCATCTATCCTCCAATAGCTGTTTATATCTTACCCTAACTGCCTCCTCTTTTAGTTTATAAACCTTCACCTCTCTCTTCCCTGATGCTTCTATTCTCCTTGTATCCCATCTACCTTTTACTCTCAGTGTAGCTACAACTAGAAAGTGATCTGATATATCTGTGGCCCCTCTATAAACATGTACATCCTGAAGTCTACTCAACAGTCTTTTATCTACCAATACATAATCCAACAAACTACTTTCATTTTGCCCTACATCATATCTTGTATACTTATTTATCCTCTTTTTCTTAAAATATGTATTACCTATAACTAAACCCCTTTCTATACAAAGTTCAATCAAAGGGCTCCCATTATCATTTACACCTGGCACCCCAAACTTACCTACCACACCCTCTCTAAAAGTTTCTCCTACTTTAGCATTCAGGTCCCCTACCACAATTACTCTCTCACTTGGTTCAAAGGCTCCTATACATTCACTTAACATCTCCCAAAATCTCTCTCTCTCCTCTGCATTCTTCTCTTCTCCAGGTGCATACACGCTTATTATGACCCACTTCTCGCATCCAACCTTTACTTTAATCCACATAATTCTTGCATTTACACATTCATATTCTCTTTTCTCCTTCCATAACTGATCATTCAACATTACTGCTACCCCTTCCTTTGCTCTAACTCTCTCAGATACTCCAGATTTAATCCCATTTATTTCCCCCCACCGAAACTCCCCTACCCCCTTCAGCTTTGTTTCGCTTAGGGCCAGGACATCCAACTTCTTTTCATTCATAACATCAGCAATCATCTGTTTCTTGTCATCCGCACTACATCCACGCACATTTAAGCATCCCAGTTTTATAAAGTTTTTCTTCTTCTCTTTTTTAGTAAATGTCTACAGGAGAAGGGGTTACTAGCCCATTGCTCCCGGCATTTTAGTCGCCTCATACGACACGCATGGCTTACGGAGGAAAGATTCTTTTCCACTTCCCCATGGACAATAGAAGAAATAAAGAGGAACAAGAGCTATTTAGAAAAAGGAGAAAAACCTAGATGTATGTATATATATATGCATGTGCGTGTCTGTGAAGTGTGACCAAAGTGTAAGTAGGAGTAGCAAGATATCCCTGTTATCTAGCGTGTTTATGAGACAGAAAAAGAAACCAGCAATCCTAACATCATGCAAAACAGTTACAGGTTTCTGTTTCACAGTCATCTGGCAGGACGGTAGTACTTCCCTGGGTGGTTGCTGTCTACCAACCTACTACCTATTATTATTATTATTATTATTATCACACTGGCCGATTCCCACCAAGGCAGGGTGGCCCGAAAAAGAAAAACTTTCACCATCATTCACTCCATCACTGTCTTGCCAGAAGGGTGCTTTACACTACAGTTTTTAAACTGCAACATTAACACCCCTCCTTCAGAGTGCAGGCACTGTACTTCCCATCTCCAGGACTCAAGTCCGGCCTGCCGGTTTCTCTGAACCCCTTCATAAATGTTACTTTGCTCACACTCCAACAGCACATCAAGTATTAAAAACCATTTGTCTCCATTCACTCCTATCAAACACGCTCACGCATACCTGCTGGAAGTCCAAGCAGATTGAGACACTTATGCAGCATATGGGAATCTTTATTCAGGAAACGTTTCGCCACACAGTGGCTTCGTCAGTCCAATACAAAGAGGAAGGCGTAAGGAGAGGAGGAGTATGAGGTAATCAGTCCCTTATCCTGGAGTAGATGTGTTCAGTCTATCAATCTTGTAGAATGTACAGCATAGGGCCGTAGACGTGGCTTATATACTGTAGTGAGGTGAGGTGAAGCAGGCGGAGGCCTGCAGCATCATGGGATATTGTTACAAAGAATTCTTCAACACTTGTTCAACCTTTGGACGAAGACCTACTTCGACTAGTGGATGGTACCACTGTGACCCCGCCTCCGCCTGCTTCACCTCACCTCACTACAGTATATAAGCCACGTCTACGGCCCTATGCTGTACATTCTACAAGATTGATGGACTGAACACATCGACTCCAGGCTGAGGGACTGATTACCTCATACTCCTCCTCTCCTTACGCCTTCCTCTTTGTATTGGACTGATGAAGCCACTGTGTGGCGAAACGTTTCCTGAATAAAGATTCCCATATGCTGCATAAGTGTCTCAATCTTCAACTTGTCGGTTTTGCAAACCATTCATCACAAAAACTTGTTTTGGGTTATTTTATTATTGTATGTTACATGTATTGTTCTGTTTTCTGTACCTGAATTATTGTACTTGAGGGTTTAACATATTAATAATATTAAAATACTGTTTCTCTATGGTTATTGTGCATAAGGAATCATACGTTCCTTCCGAATTCCTATTGGTTAGGATATAATGTAACATAACTTAACCAATACTCTGTACCCTGTCATAGCGGGTATGTACCCTGTCATAGCGGGTATGTACCCTGTCATAGCGGGTATGTACCCTGTCATAGCGGGTATGTACCCTGTCATAGCGGGTATGTACCCTGTCATAGCGGGTATGTACCCTGTCATAGCGGGTATGTACCCTGTCAT
The DNA here is from genome assembly GCF_038502225.1 of Cherax quadricarinatus. Taxonomy (NCBI): domain Eukaryota; kingdom Metazoa; phylum Arthropoda; class Malacostraca; order Decapoda; family Parastacidae; genus Cherax; species Cherax quadricarinatus. Next base: position 44,766,192 of record NC_091309.1, read on the forward strand.
AGCGGGTATGTACCCTGTCATAGCGGGTATGTACCCTGTCATAGCGGGTATGTACCCTGTCATAGCGGGTATGTACCCTGTCATAGCGGGTATGTACCCTGTCATAGCGGGTATGTTAGGGTTTTGTCTTGTTTTATAGTTATGGTAGCTTAGGTTAGGTTCTTTTTACTTAACTGACATGATATGTGTAGTTCATATATTGTGTGTGTTAAAGGTGGTTATGATTTTAGTTATGTGTGACAATTTCAACGTTAGTAACCTTGTGATGTTGTACGTTTATATGTTGTTTTTGTTGTAATAGGTTATGACAGGTACTCATTTTATATTGTTAAACCATGTAAAGTTGCATATAGGTATGTTTTCTTTGGTTACAATGGCGTGGCGACACCTATTAATGACTGTTATACTTTAGTGAGGTTTGTCTCAACGTGTATTGTCTGCTATAACAGGATGTTGTTATAACACTTGTTACCTCCAGGAATAACCTGGTACTAGTAGCGCAAAAGACTGTTTTTGTATTCCTGTACTATTATTATTCATCCTCTGTACTTTTGTAAGGTTTTTAATAAAAATATAAAAAAAAAAGACTGAAGAGTCAAAAAAATTGAGGGTAAATAAGAAGAGAGAAGTAAAAAACGATAAGTGGTAAAAGTTACTTTATGTGAGTTACAGCGGAGAGAATGTTGAAAGATCGTAGAACTTAACAGATTTATACTAGTCACTAACATGGTTTCTACAGTGTCAACATTCAGTAACTCTACTAACTGCTAAAAGACTAAACTGCTATTTCCTTCTAAAGATACACTACTTCACCATACGTAGATAGATCCCACACCACCTAACTCCCAACATCAGCAACTGTTGCACCTAAGCTCTACAACCCTCCATCAATACTTTATAATCTTTGCTTTGGCCTGGCACTGATGCATTAAATTGTCTTGTTCAAAATTCGTAATTAAAATGTACTGCATTTTATAGTTAATCACTACATCCAATACTGTAGTGATATTTTTGCCATAATTATTTTAATAGTAAATAATACTGATCATTCCGTACATCCAGTACTTTAAGTGATATATTTGCCACTTAATTATTTAACAGTAGTTATATTTTCGCTTCACGTTTTAATTAAACTTCGTCTTATTCTGATTTACAGTAACATTTAGTTTGTCAGGTGAACAAAAAATAAGACTACATTATCTTATAAAAAACTTACACATGATGTGATATAATTTCACATATTTTATCGTTGCATCTATCAAGGCTTTCATCAATTCTCTATCATTGAATTGTGTTCATCCACTGAATTGTCTGCCAGACAGTTGTTAGGTACCTCAAATAGCCACTTGAAGCGACGACCAACTTATCAAATTTGTGGATTAGCTGTGTATTATTCCAGCAAATATATTGTGACTTTTACTCTTCCATCGTTAACGTAGAAACACATTAACAATATTTCACTGTCTTCCCCAGCGGGAGTGAGAGGATGGTGCCTGTCTCCGGTACTGATATGGACCGTCTTCAGGACATATCCATTTACTTCTCAGGGTTCGTGAAAGTGGGACCAGAACGTGTCATAATGAGTTCTTTCTACACAGACTGGTACTCCAAATATGATAACTTCCCAGTTTACCAAGATGACATCTGGGTCGTAACTTACCCTAAGTCAGGTGAGTACATCACCCAGTGTAGCTTGTGAGTTTAGATATATAGCAGAACTCACTGTCAGCCATGTTGTCAAAGACTGGGCAGTTATCAGAAGACAAACGATAGAAACTAAGTAATTCCATCAATCTTGAATAGAATACAGCATATGTGCGGAGAAGGAGCTTATAAACCATGGGCGGGAGGGGTGCAGCAGTCGTAGGTGGTGTCACATTTGTCCAATTGGATCTTAATACTTGGGAATTCTTCGCTTGCCTAACCCTTGGGCACGACCTACTTCCACATTGAACAAATGTGACACCACCTACGACTGCTGCACCTCTCCTGCCTATGGTTTATAAGCTCTTCTCCGCACATATGCTGTATTCTATTCAAGATTGATGGACTGATCACATTGACTCAAGGTTGAGGGACTGATTACCTCATTCTCCTCCTGTTCTTCAAGTTTCTCCTGTGTATGGACTGATGAAGCCACTGTGTGGCGAAACGTTTCCTCAATATAGATACCCAAGAGTTGCACATGTGCCTAATTTATCAACGTGTCGGTTCTCTGAACCATTCATCTGCAATGGTCTTTATACCTTGCACATGTACTTGTAGTAAATAAATATATTATTATTATATACCCCCAGTACAAAAAATTCACATAAACATGAGGTGTGGTAGCTGGGTGGAGGAAAAAAATTCCGTTTCCTCTGGTGCAGCACCAGAGAAAATGTGTATCAATACGTGTTTAACTAAGTCACTCCTCTTAATTAACGCATTCACCTTTGTTTACAATTCTTGACATCACTTCTCCCTTCGTTTATGATGGTATCTAAAGGTAGTTGTTAGAAATGATTAAAGTCAGTGAACGAAGTATGTCAATGGTAATAATATTGCTTTGGGCAGGTGTAGGTAGCTGGTGAAGGGGGAGGGGCTTCCTTGATACCTACTCCTATCGCCTACCTACACCTACCACCTACCTACACCTGACGTCCTACAAATAAATACTACTAACTTTTCACCCTACATTAAGACTACAAATATTTTAAGGTAAGTAGTAGTGTACTGTGTATGCATTTAAACTTTTATTGTTTATAATGCCTAGTAGTAGGTAGTAGGTTGGTAGACAGCAACCACCCAGGGAAGTACTACCGTCCTGCCAGATGACTGTGAAACAAAAACCTGTAACTGTTTTGCATGATGGTAGGATTGCTGGTTTCTTTTTCTATCTCATAAACACGCTAGATAACAGGGATATCTTGCTACTCCTACTTACACTTTGGTCACACTTCACAGACACCCACATGCATATATATATATACATACATCCAGGTTTTTCTCCTTTTTCTAAATAGCTCTTGTTCTTCTTTATTTCTTCTATTGTCCATGGGGAAGTGGAAAAGAATCTTTCCTCCGTAAGCCATGCGTGTCGTATGAGGCGACTAAAATGCCGGGAACAATGGGCTAGTAACCCCTTCTCCTGTAGACATTTACTAAAAAAAGAGAAGAAGAAAAACTTTGTAAAACTGGGATGCTTAAATGTGCGTGGATGTAGTGCGGATGACAAGAAACAGATGATTGCTGATGTTATGAATGAAAAGAAGTTGGATGTCCTGGCCCTAAGCGAAACAAAGCTGAAGGGGGTAGGAGAGTTTCAGTGGGGGGAAATAATTGGGATTAAATCTGGAGTATCTGAGAGAGTTAGAGCAAAGGAAGGGGTAGCAGTAATGTTAAATGATCAGTTATGGAAGGAGAAAAGAGAATGTGAATGTGTAAATTCAAGAATTATGTGGATTAAAGTAAAGGTTGGATGCGAGAAGTGGGTCATAATAAGCGTGTATGCACCTGGAGAAGAGAGGAATGCAGAGGAGAGAGAGAGATTTTGGGAGATGTTAAGTGAATGTATAGGAGCCTTTGAACCAAGTGAGAGAGTAATTGTGGTAGGGGACCTGAATGCTAAAGTAGGAGAAACTTTTAGAGAGGGTGTGGTAGGTAAGTTTGGGGTGCCAGGTGTAAATGATAATGGGAGCCCTTTGATTGAACTTTGTATAGAAAGGGGTTTAGTTATAGGTAATACATATTTTAAGAAAAAGAGGATAAATAAGTATACAAGATATGATGTAGGGCGAAATGACAGTAGTTTGTTGGATTATGTATTGGTAGATAAAAGACTGTTGAGTAGACTTCAGGATGTACATGTTTATAGAGGGGCCACAGATATATCAGATCACTTTCTAGTTGTAGCTACACTGAGAGTAAAAGGTAGATGGGATACAAGGAGAATAGAAGCATCAGGGAAGAGAGAGGTGAAGGTTTATAAACTAAAAGAGGAGGCAGTTAGGGTAAGATATAAACAGCTATTGGAGGATAGATGGGCTAATGAGAGCATAGGCAATGGGGTCGAAGAGGTATGGGGTAGGTTTAAAAATGTAGTGTTAGAGTGTTCAGCAGAAGTTTGTGGTTACAGGAAAGTGGGTGCAGGAGGGAAGAGGAGCGATTGGTGGAATGATGATGTAAAGAGAGTAGTAAGGGAGAAAAAGTTAGCATATGAGAAGTTTTTACAAAGTAGAAGTGATGCAAGGAGGGAAGAGTATATGGAGAAAAAGAGAGAGGTTAAGAGAGTGGTGAAGCAATGTAAAAAGAGAGCAAATGAGAGAGTGGGTGAGATGTTATCAACAAATTTTGTTGAAAATAAGAAAAAGTTTTGGAGTGAGATTAACAAGTTAAGAAAGCCTAGAGAACAAATGGATTTGTCAGTTAAAAATAGGAGAGGAGAGTTATTAAATGGAGAGTTAGAGGTATTGGGAAGATGGAGGGAATATTTTGAGGAATTGTTAAATGTTGATGAAGATAGGGAAGCTGTGATTTCGTGTATAGGACAAGGAGGAATAACATCTTGTAGGAGTGAGGAAGAGCCAGTTGTGAGTGTGGGGGAAGTTCGTGAGGCAGTAGGTAAAATGAAAAGGGGTAAGGCAGCCGTGATTGGTGGGATAAAGATATAAATGTTAAAAGCAGGTGGGGATATAGTTTTGGAGTGGTTGGTGCAATTATTTAATAAATGTATGGAAGAGGGTAAGGTACCTAGGGATTGGCAGAGAGCATGCATAGTTCCTTTGTATAAAGGCAAAGGGGATAAAAGAGAGTGCAAAAATTATAGGGGGATAAGTCTGTTGAGTATACCTGGTAAAGTGTATGGTAGAGTTATAATTGAAAGAATTAAGAGTAAGACGGAGAATAGGATAGCAGATGAGCAAGGAGGCTTTAGGAAAGGTAAGGGGTGTGTGGAGACCAGGTGTTTACAGTGAAACATATAAGTGAACAGTATTTAGATAAGGCTAAAGAGGTCTTTGTGGCATTTATGGATTTGGAAAAGGCATATGACAGGGTGGATAGGGGGGCAATGTGGCAGATGTTGCAAGTGTATAGTGTAGGAGGTATGTTACTGAAAGCAGTGAAGAGTTTTTACGAGGATAGTGAGGCTCAAGTTAGAGTATGTAGGAAAGAGGGAAATTTTTTCCCAGTAAAAGTAGGCCTTAGACAAGGATGTGTGATGTCACCGTGGTTGTTTAATATATTTATAGATGGGGTTGTAAGAGAAGTAAATGCGAGGGTCTTGGCAAGAGGCGTGGAGTTAAAAGATAAAGAATCACACACAAAGTGGGAGTTGTCACAGCTGCTCTTTGCTGATGACACTGTGCTCTTGGGAGATTCTGAAGAGAAGTTGCAGAGATTGGTGGATGAATTTGGTAGGGTGTGCAAAAGAAGAAAATTAAAGGTGAATACAGGAAAGAGTAAGGTTATGAGGATAACAAAAAGATTAGGTGATGAAAGATTGGATATCAGATTGGCGGGAGAGAGTATGGAGGAGGTGAACGTATTCAGATATTTGGGAGTGGACGTGTCAGCGGATGGGTCTATGAAAGATGAGGTGAATCATAGAATTGATGAGGGAAAAAGAGTGAGTAGTGCACTTAGGAGTCTGTGGAGACAAAGAACTTTGTCCTTGGAGGCAAAGAGGGGAATGTATGAGAGTATAGTTTTACCAACGCTCTTATATGGGTGTGAAGCGTGGGTGATGAATGTTGCAGCGAGGAGAAGGCTGGAGGCAGTGGAGATGTCATGTCTGAGGGCAATGTGTGGTGTGAATATAATGCAGAGAATTCGTAGTTTGGAAGTTAGGAGGAGGTGCGGGATTACCAAAAGTGTCGTCCAGAGGGCTGAGGAAGGGTTGTTGAGGTGGTTCGGACATGTAGAGAGAATGGAGCGAAACAGAATGACTTCAAGAGTGTATCAGTCTATAGTGGAAGGAAGGCGGGGTAGGGGTCGGCCTAGGAAAGGTTGGAGGGAGGGGGTAAAGGAGGTTTTGTGTGCGAGGGG
>NC_091309.1:44782218-44784718 GCF_038502225.1 Cherax quadricarinatus
ATGGTCTTGTGTGCCGTAAATCCGAGGGAAAGATTGCAAGACATGAGGAGGTTAATAACATCAAGAGGAGCCTCACAACAGCTGGATGCCCAGCAGTAAGGGAGCCACCCCAACTATGCAGATCTGATGGCAGCCAGAAGCGTCCAGCTGGTATCACCCTTCAAGCCTGGACAGATGGGAAGCAGGTGGTGTGGGACTATACATGTGCATCTACCTTGGCTGATACCTATCTCCAATACACCAGGGAGGAAGGAGGGGCAGCTGCCAGCTTCAGGGAGTCCCAAAAGTCTAGAAAATATGGAGAACTTGCCCATCATTATATGTTTGTTCCCATAGGCTCAGAGACCCTTGGCTCATGGGGAAAGAGTGCATCTAAATTTCTTAAGGAGCTGGGAAAAAGACTCATCAGGGTAACTAGGGATCCAAGGGCAGCTAGTTTTCTGTTCCAGCGGCTCAGTGCGGCTGTTCAAAGGGGTAATGCCTGATGTATTTTGGGCACGCACCCCAGCTCTGAGGAGCTGGATGAGATTTTCGCCTTATAATCGGTGATACACACGTAACAACATGTACCGTATATGCCACCTTTATATCAATAATGTATCTCTTAAATCTTCTGTACCATATTATGTAATAAACTATTCCTATTAGTAAAAAAAAAAATATGAAAAGATGGGGTGGTAGGGGAAGTGGAATATTCAAACGGCTTCAGGAAGAAATCCAAATGTTTTTCCTTGAAGCCTTTTTATCCACTTCTCCGAGGCTATGAGTCCCACAATTTACACCAGAGGTGGACCCCATCCTATATATATATGTATATATATATATATATGTGTGTGTATTTATATATATATATATATATATATATATATATATATATATATATATATATATATATATATACATATACATATATACATATACATATATATATATATACATATATATATATATATATATATATATGTATATATATGTATATATATATATATATATATATATATATGTATATATATGTATATATATATATATATGTATATATATGTATATATATATATATATATATATATGTATATATATGTATATATATATATATATATATGTATATATATATGTATATATATATATATATATATTTATATATATATATTATATATATATATATTTATATATGTATATATATATATATATTTATATATGTATATTATATATATATATATATATATATATATATATATATATATATATATATATATTTATATATATACATATATATATATATATATATTTTTTTTAAATAACAATATATAGGGAAGTACCACCTCTATAGCTGGAAAGGGGACCCTCATCCTCAGAGAAGACAATAAACGTACCTCAGAGAAAACTCAAGGTTCTCCCCGGAGCTGTTTGAATATTTTCTTCTCCTACCACCCCCTATATATGTTTTATTCTATATGAACATTTATTAATAAACAAAATACATTTACAGAAAAAAACATAAACATGAATACAATGGCACAATGTATCAAAGATGATGAATTTCCTCCAGCTCCTCCGAGGCTGGACGTGAACCAAGTATGCAGCAAGCATTTCCCCTCTGGATGGCGACGCTGAGGCGCTGGAACATGAAAGTAGCTGCCCTTGGGTCCCTGGTGGTGTCGATGAGTCTGGAACCGAATTCTTTAAGGAAACGTGTGGCATTTTTTCCCCATGATCCCAAGGTCTCTGATCCCACTGGGACAAATTGATACTGTTGGCTAATGTCCCTGTACTTGCTCATCTTGTACTCCTCCCTGTGGTCAGCAGCTCCTCCCTGTCGCCCCACACTGTGATGGATATAGGTGTCAGCCAGTGTGGACACACAGGTATAGTCCCATGCTAAGAGCTTGCCATTCTTCCAAGGATAGATGGTGATCCCGTCGGGGCGGTTTGCTGGGTTGTGGGTATTGTTTGCTGCAAGTGATCGTGGCTCCCTCTCGGCAGGGCATCCAGCTGTAGCAAGGGTTCTCTTAATGATGTCGTTGACCTCATTGTATTATATATATATATATATATATATATTATATATATATATATATATATTATATATATATATATATATATATATATATATATATATATATATATATGTTTATATATATGTATATATATATATATATATATATATATATATATATATATATATATATATATATATATATATATATATATATATATATATATATATATATGTTATTTATTATTATCACATGCTCACCTCTTCATATTTTCTCTTCCACCCGAGTTATCAATTGCCTGGCTGGTCTCATAATTATTTTTTCTGTATCACCTTTTATTTTTTACATTCTATCAGCTCATTCACCGTAGCTTTCTTCGTAGTCTTCAGCAGATAGTGTCAGTCAGCAGTTGTGACACTACCTGTGTGATTTCTCTTTATTTTTGACCTTCACGTTTTCAGCCAAGACATCGCTAGCACCTCATCTATAAACATATTGGGAATCAG
>NC_091309.1:44794718-44875019 GCF_038502225.1 Cherax quadricarinatus
TGAATAATAGGCTCAAATATCTACTAGGGCATAAGAAGGAAATTTATAGGCCTATCAAAAGAGGTGAGGGCCATCTTACGAATCAGTATATTGACATTAAGAGGGACATTATAAAGGGGATAAGAAAAGCTAAAAGGGACTATGAAATTAAAGTTGCTAGGGATTCTAAAACTAACCCAAAAAGTTTTTTCCAAGTCTATAAAACAAAAATTAGAGATAAGATAGGTCCCCTTAAAAATAACTATGGGCATCTTACTGACAAAGAGGATGAAATGTGCTCGATTTTAAATAATTATTTTCTCTCGGTTTTTACACAGGAAGGCACTAACAATATTCCAGCAATTAATTTTTATAGTGGGCTAGAAGAAGATAAATTATGTAACATCACAGTCACTAGTGAAATGGTTGTGAAGCAGATAGACAGACTGAAGCAAAATAAGCCGCCGGGTCCTGATGAACTTTTTTCAAGGGTTCTATGGAAAATTTTATAGGGTGATTACCTTTATGTCCCTCAACATTATATACATACAAGTCATCTCATTGGGAGACAACAATATTGTTTACCGTAGTCACCCCGTGTAGACATGTGAGAAAACTTAACCACCTCTGGTCACGGCAGGTGGGTCCTTCGACCTCACAATCTTATCCATATCTATCAGAGACCAGTATGGATTGGATAGCACCCACAAGTACGGTGCTACTAATTAATTGTGGACTGTATAGATGATATTAGTGTAACTGAAAGAAGGGGGGGGGGTAGGTCACACATTGATATATCCATCAAGGAAAACACTTGTACATAATCTCTCCACTTACCAGATATTCTCTGGTGGTCACTTGATGTAGCTGGATCACCCATAACCTATCCAATTACAACATACCTAACTGGCCAGTATCAGTCTGTTATAACTAGAAAGGTTACTTAACTGTGGGTGATTGATACTCCTTATTTCCTCCATTCACCATCTCATTTCGATGTCCTGCTACACCGACATGGTTCTTATTCCAGCAGGACAAGGTATCCGTTGGTTTGTCCCGGTTTAGAAGTCGTGACTCAATGAACTTCACTATCCTCGATACAAAAATCACGCGTTCACTCGGAGCAGGGCGATCTATATCACAACCCTGCATTCTCTTAACTTAATGTTATTATCACTGATTACATTACCATTCACAAGACGATTTAACGTCTCATAATTATTATACACATTAGAGGTCACTCCATTAAGATCTGAGGCCGATGAGTGAGGATTAACTCACGGGTATTTTCCCTGGACACACACCATGGCCGCGCACCAGTCACACCTGGTCGAACCATTATTCACTAATTTTACCACCTTATTACGGTGGTCCCGTGAATCACGTTCCCTCACACTCCACCAGGAACAGTTACGATACTTCCTATTATGAAAGGAGGCCTATATTAATCCTTAGGCCGCCGTGAACGCCAATTTCCTGGTTCCATGCTTTCCCAGCCTCCTCACTACATTCAAAACACTCCCGCCTCCTCGTGCCCCAGTTCGACCTATACCCCCGCACATCCGCGCATGCGCAAAGGGAACTCTTGGTTCTATCTTATTGTCAAATACATTTTTGCCTCATATCGACACATAAACACCTATTAGGCGCTATAGCTTCGGAAAATCAAAAAATTTTCCACACTGTGGCCGGGCGGAGGTCGTTGCTAGACGACTTGCATAATGTGGAGTACAATTTTCCCATCTTCACTGGCCACCTGGCTTGGGAACTCCAACATTGGTATTTACATAATCACCCATTAATTCTTTCCACCTGTTAACTCCTCAGGTAGGGCTCCATCCAAAGCACACTTAAGCCTCCATGCTTCTGGTATTAACAACTTCCCTCTTATTGTAAGGTGTGACACTAAGTCTATGCTCTCGGGGTTAATTTATTGGGCATACTGGAATTATAAGACTTTAACAATAACAAGTCTCTCTCAGTATCCCAAGTCAGCCCCAACACATTACTGCATATAGGCACTTCAACTCCATGGCCATCCATATTTATTGATCCCTCAAAATGGACTAATTACTGTTCCATTCTCTCAGGGGCATAAACCTATGCTCCCTGGATTAATTTATTGGGCATACTGGAATTATGAGACTTTAACAATAACAAGTCTCTCTCAGTGTCCCAGTCAGTCCCAGCACCTTACTGCATTATTTCATTAACCCCTTCACATATCCTCATTAGTTCCTCTTCAGTTGACGTCACACCCGGAAATTGTCCACATAAGATTATTTACCCAATTACTTCGCTCAGTGGAGCACCTGTGCACTTAAGATGTGCATTTATCGTCGCCTGAAGTAAGAACAATTTATTATTTAACTATTTATTAATTATATCATTATAAGCAGTCAACAATTTTGGTGTCTTGCTCAGTTCGCAGAGCTGGGCCCTTTAACTGTCCATACGCCATCCTATAATTAGTAGATAATTCTGGACGGTCGAGCTTCCACGGAAGTCGCACCCAGTAATGTCCAGATTCACATTTAACATCCTTCAGGTATTGTTCCTGAGTAAAGGAATCATTTGGACTTTCCTCATTCATATTAATCCCTATGCTGTCCAGCTCCCACAAATTAGACTGGTTCAACATCATTCTCGATAGAAGAATACTTGTACTGGGTTGACCTTTTATGAGCAAGACACCGTGACTGTATTCACTACTTCCTCTAGTCATTATTACTAGGCGGTAGTTTGCCATATATTACATGGCCCGTACCAGTGTTGAGGAGAGTGACGCCGCATGCTTTTGGATTTATGCCCTTTATCCTGAATTATTACATCCAACGCCGGCAAGGCTACCTCAGCTAGGCCATCATTATTGCCATTAGCTGCAACCTTTACATCAGTCACTGTAGTGTCAGGGTTATTAACATTATCATTATTGTCACCATTATTATAAAAATCACATACAACCCTGCACATAACTGTATGGTGCCTTCTCTTGTTGCATTGATAGCAACTGTTCAATTTGGTATGACAATCCTTTACATTATGATTGTCTAGACATCTGATAAATCTGTCAAGTTCTTTCATCCTCTCCACGTTAATATCCCATGAATTATAGGCATTACAACTTTTAGTGAAATGAGTACCCTGGCAGAAGAGGCAGTCTCTCTTTTCCTTGCCTGACCTCTTATTAACTGGGTTAACCTTACTGGGGTACTTATTCCTCTTACCTTGATGTGAGGAACCACTATTACTGATTCCTGACTTGATATGTGCCTGTTTAACAATTAACTATGATTATTACCACTGGGATTATTTTTCCCTTTTGAAACTTGACAGATACTTCAGAGTCATTATGTGTTATATCCTTAGAACTGTTTGGCTGACTGGTCTGCAATTGAACAATTAATTCTTGCCGACCTAGTCTGATTTCCTCCAGGCCATACTCTGGAGGTTTTGGCAAACCCACCCTTTGCATTAATAGGTTGATCAACTGCCGGGCTTACATCCTTTAATTTATTCAAAGCCTGACTTTTACAAGACAGTTTTTCTTCCAATTCGTAATGTTGATTAATTAAAACATTCATTTCTATTCCATCTGCACAATTCTCTAGCAGATCTCTTTCACAGTCTTTAAACCACAATTTGTACCAATCAAATCTACTCTCTAAAGCATCTAAATATAACTTTAATTCATTAGGGTTCACGGTTCTTTGATTCATTGCATCAAACATCTTCGTCACATGGCTTTTATTAGCCTGTAGTGATGCTTTCATTACTCTAAAATCCACGGATTTGTCAGCCACGTTAACTCCATCAGATCCAGTCATTGTTAGAGAATTATTAATCACTGATTATACAACTTAAGTAGGCGCCTTGTAAGAGTAATTCTTGCACTTTACTCTTGTATAAATCCCAGCCACACATGTGCTAGCAATTAATTGGGCTAATTATCATCCATCACACGATCGATTAAACTTGTGCACCCCACACCCACTTCCTTCAATCAGTCACTTAATTATTAAGTAATTAATTCAATTAATTTTTTTCACTGATTGCATCCAGTTCAGGAAGGACCAGCGGGCAGATATGGAAAATTTTATAGGGTGATTACCTTTATGTACCTCAACATTATATACATACAAGTCATCTCATTGGGAGACATCCATATTGTTTACCGTAGTCACCCCGTGTAGACATGTGAGAAAACTTAACCACCTCTGGTCACGGCAGGTGGGTCCTTCGACCTCACAATCTTATCCATATCTATCCGAGACCAGTATGGATTGGATAGCACCCACAAGTACGGTGCTACTAATTAATTGTGGACTGTATAGATGATATTAGTGTAACTGAATGAAGGGGGAGGGGGGTAGGTCACACATGGATATATCCATCAAGGAAAACACTTGTACATAATCTCTCCACTTACCAGATATTCTCTGGTGGTCACTTGATGTAGCTGGATCACCCATAACCTATCCAATTACAACATACCTAACTGGCCAGTATCAGTCTGTTATAACTAGAAAGGTTACTTAACTGTGGGTGATTGATACTCCTTATTTCCTCCATTCACCATCTCATTTCGATGTCCTGCTACACCGACATGGTTCTTATTCCAGCAGGACGAGGTATCCGTTGGTTTGTCCCGGTTTAGAAGTCGTGACTCAATGAACTTCACTATCCTCGATACGAAAATCACGCGTTCACTCGGAGCAGGGCGATCTATATCACAACCCTGCATTCTCTTAACTTAATGTTATTATCACTGATTACATTACCATTCACAAGACGATTTAACGTCTCATAATTATTATACACATTAGAGGTCACTCCATTAAGATCTGAGGCCGATGAGTGAGGATTAACTCACGGGTATTTCCCCTGGACTCACACCATGGCCCCGCACCAGTCACACCTGGTCAAACCATTATTCACTAATTTTACCACCTTATTACGGTGGTCCCGTGAATCACGTTCCCTCACTCTCCACCAGGAACAGTTACGACACTTACTATTATGAAAGGAGGCTTATATTAATCCTTAGGCCGCCGTGAACGCCAATTTCCTGGTTCCATGCTTTCCCAGCCTCCTCACTACATTCAAAACACTCCCGCCTCCTCGTGCCCCAGTTCGACCTATACCCCCGCACATCCGCGCATGCGTGAAGGGAACTCTTGGTTCTATCCTATTGTCAAATACATTTTTGCCTCATATCGACACATTAAACACCTATTAGGCGCTATAGCTTCGGAAAATCAAAAAATTTTCCACAGGTTCTTAAGGAATGCAAAATGGAACTCTGTGAACCATTAACTAATATTTTTAATTTATCTCTTCAAACAGGTGTAGTGTCTGATATGATGGCTAATGTAATTCCTATTTTTAAAACAGTGGACAAGTCGTTACCGTCAAATTACCGCCCAATAAGCCTGACCTCAATTGTAGGCAAATTACTAGAGTCAATTATAGCTGAGATTATAAGAAGCCATCTCGATAAGCATAGCTTGATCATTGATACTCAGCATGGATTCACAAGAGGCCGGTCTTGTCTAACTAATTTATTAACTTTCTTCAATAAAGCTTTTGAGGCTGTTGACAACGATGAAGAATTTTATATTATTTACTTAGATTTTAGTAAGGCTTTTGATAGAGTTCAGAACCAAAGACTGTTAAAGAAAGTGGCAGCTCATGGCATTGGGGGAAGGGTGCTCTCGTGGATCGAATAATGGCTCACAGTCAGGAAGCAGAGTGTCCATAAATGGGGTTAAATCCGAGTGGGGATCAGTAACAAGTGGCGTTCCACAGGGATCAGTCTTGGGCCCGTTGTTGTTTATAATATATATCAATGATCTTGATGAGAGAATTACTAGTGATATCAGCAAATACGCCGATGACACAAAGATAGGTAGGATAATTGATTCAAACGTAGATGTTAGGGAACTTTAGGAGGATTTAAACAAACTCTTTTCTTGGTCAGAAAAGTGGCAGATGCAGCTCATTGTAGATAAATGCAAGGTTCTGAAGCTCGGGAGTGTCCATAACCCTAGCACTTATAAGTTAAATGATGTAGAACTTAGCCATACAGATTGCGAAAAGGACTTGGGGGTTATGGTGAGCAGCAACCTTAAACCAAGACAGCAATGCCTAAGCGTACGTAATAAGGCAAATAGATTACTGGGATTTATATCAAGAAGTGTAAGCAACAGAAGTCAAGAGGTCATACTGCAGCTTTATACATCATTAGTAAGGAATCACCTAAATAATGCAGCTCAATTCTGGTCTCCATATTGTTAGGCAAGACACATATGCAACAGTTAGGTATCTTGATAGAAGCAGAAGAGACTTGAAGACGATGTAATCAGTCCATCACCCTTAAAGTTTTGAGGTGGTCAGTCCCTCAGTCTGGAGAAGAGCATTGTTCCAAAGTCTGAAACAATATTGTTTTAGACTTTGGAACGGCTGGATTTGAAAGGAACCTGACCTCCCAACATCTGCGTTCTTACTTCTACTAGTGACCTACGTCTCATCTCCTGGCGCTATATAAGGCTCCATCATGTCACTTCAACTCCATATTGTTTCAGACTATGGAACGATGCTCTTCTCCAGACTGAGGGACTGACCACCTCGAAACTTTAAGGGTGATGGACTGATTACATCGTCTTCAAGTCTCTTCTGCTTCTATCAACTCTTCTGTACTCGACTGAAGAAGTCTACTGTATAGGCGAAACTTTTCGAAATAAAGATGCCTAACTGTTGCATATGTGTCTTACCTAACAACCTGTCGGTATTTTATACCATTTTAATGTTCAATCTGTCAGACACTGCAACACAAGGGTATCTTGGTACAGACCTGCAATCAACTTCGACAACCTCTACTAGTGAGAACGGCTGGATTTGAAAGGGACCTGACCTCCTAACATCTGCGTTCTTACTTCTACTAGTGACCTACGTCTCATCTCCTGGCGCTATATAAGGCTCCATCCTGTCACTTCAACTCCATATTGTTTCAGACTATGGAACGATGCTCTTCTCCAGACTGAGGGACTGACCACCTCAAAACTTTAAGGGTGATGGACTGATTACATCGTCTTCAAGTCTCTTCTGCTTCTATCAACTCTTCTGTACTCGACTGAAGAAGCCTACTGTGTAGGCGAAACGTTTCGAAATAAAGATGCCTAACTGTTGCATATGTGTCTTACCTAACAACATGTGGGTATTTTATACCATTTTAATGTTCAATCTGTCAGACACTGCAACACAAGGGTATCTTGGTACAGACCTGCAATCAACTTCGACAACCTCTACTAGTGAGAACGGCTGGATTTGAAAGGGACCTGACCTACCAACATCTACGTTCTTACTTCTACTAGTGACCTACGTCTCATCTCCTGTCGCTATATAAGGCTCCATCCTGTCACTTCAACTCCATATTGTTTCAGACTATGGAACGATGCTCTTCTCCAGACTGAGGGACTGACCACCTCAAAACTTTAAGGGTGATGGACTGATTACATCGTCTTCAAGTCTCTTCTGCTTCTATCAACTTTTCTGTACTCGACTGAAGAAGCCTACTGTGTAGGCGAAACGTTTCGAAATAAAGATACCTAACTGTTGCATATGTGTCTTACCTAACAATTTTATACCATTTTAATGTTCAATCTGTCAGACACTGCAACACAAGGGTATCTTGGTACAGACCTGAAATCAACCTCGACTACCTCTACTAGTGAGAGCGGCTGGATTTGAGAGGGACCTGACCTTCCAACATCTGCGTTCTACTAGTGATCTACGTCTCACCTCCTGGCGCTATATAAGGCTCCATCCTGTCACTTTAACTCCATATTGTTTCAAACATTGGAACAATGCTCTTCTCCAGACTGAGGGACTGACCACCTCAAAACTTTAAGGGTGATGGACTGATTACATCGTCTTGAAGTCTCTTCTGCTTCTATCAACTTTTCTGTACTCGACTGAAGAAGCCTACTGTGTAGGAGAAACGTTTCGAAATAAAGATGCCTAACTGTTGCATATGTGTCTTACCTAGCAACATGTATAGAGCTGTAAAATAACTTTTGGACTTCTGTTACTTATACTTCCTGAGATAAATCCAAGTAATCTGTTGGCCTTGTTGCGCACACTAAGGCACTGCTGTCATGGCTTTAGATTTCTGCTTACCATGACTCCCAAGTCTTTTTCACATTCTGTATGATCAAGCTCTACTTCACCTAGATTATAGCTTCGAGGGTTATTTTCATTACCAAGGGCAAGTACCTTACACTTATCGACATTGAACTTCATCTGCCATTTTTCAGACCAAGACATTAATTTGTCCAAATCGTCCTGGAGTTCATTGATATCCTCCTCAGAGTGAATTATACGGCCTATATTTGTATCATCAGCAAACTTACTCATATCACTAGTAATCCCTTCATCAAGGTCATTAATGTTAATTATTAACAATTCTGGTCTCCATATTACAGAATGGACATAAATTCGTTAGAAAACATTCAGCGTAGGATGACTAAATTAATACATAGCATTAGAAATCTTCCTTATGAAGAAAGATTGAAGACTCTTAAGTTACATTCACTTGTTAGAAGAAGAATGAGGGGAGACCTGATCGAAGTGTATAAGTGGAAGATAGGTATTAATAAAGGGGATATTAACAAGGTCTTGAGGATATCTCTCCAAGAGAGAACCCGCAGTAATGGATTTAAATTAGATAAGTTTAGATTTAGAAAGGACATAGGAAAGTATTGGTTTGGAAATAGGGTAGTTGATGTGTGGAACAGTCTACCTAGTTGGGTTATTGAGGCTAGGACTTTGGGTAGTTTCAAATTTAGGTTGGATAAGTACAGTAGTTCAGTGGTGACGTGTACTTAGCTAGTGGTGCCGTGTACTTAGCAGTGGTGACGTGTACTTAGCACAGTGGTGACGTGTACTTAGCTCTGTGAAGACCTGTTTGTGTGCTCTCTGTGAATCTGAACCAGGATGCCCTCTCTTGAGCAACTTTACCAGCAGCTGAGAGAAGAGCTCAGAGTTGCTAAGATGGAGATACGGCGATTGACGGAGGAGAACAAGAGGATTCGTAGTAATCCTCCTGTTGTGAGTCCCCAGGTTAAGAGGGGAGCTTGGTCAGTGGCCGGGCAACATGGAACCAAGCTGAAGATCAAGAAGACGGTTGGAGAGGCAGAAACAACGAGAAACCAGAAGACTACCGTGGAAACTTCCAACCCATTCTCGGTGCTACCCGACGAATGTGAGTGTTCTACTGGGAATGCCACAACGAGCACCAAAGAAGCATTGGCAGACGTGAGTGAGACATCCCTAGAAACCCCAACGAAGACCATCGAGAACGTCTTGACGAATTCTACAAGTGGTGTAATGCTATTGTGAACCCGGAGCATTTTGTTGTTGTTGGGGATGCCAGACATGGATAGGGCTCTTTGCTTCCTGTCTGTGAGCCATGATTCGATCAGACGTACGAGAGCACCAGCAGGCCTTTGGCCCCTAGGCAATGCCTATGAGCTGCTACTTTCTTCAACAGTCTTTGGTGCGGAACTCTATCAAATGCCTCTCTTGGAGAGATATTCTCAAGACCTTGTTAATATCCCCTTTACTATGTATTAATTTAGTCATCCTACGCTGAATGTTTTCTAACGAATTTATGTCCATCTAAGATGTATAAAGCTAACCTCTGGACTTCTGTTGCTTACACTTCTTGATATAAATCCCAGTAATCTATTTGCCTTATTACGTACGCTTAGGCATTGCTGTCTTGGTTTAAGGTTGCTGCTTACCATAACCCCCAAGTCCTTTTCGCAATCTGTATGGTTAAGTTCTACATTATCTTATAAGTGCTAGGGTTATGGACAAGAACCTTGCATTTATCTGCATTGAACTGCATCTGCCACTTTACTGACCAAGAGTAGAGTTTGTCTAAATCCTCATGAAGTTCTTTCATATCACTAGTAATTCCTTCATCAAGATCATTGATATATATTATAAACAACAACGGGCCCAAGACTGATCCCTGTGGAACGCCACTTGTTACTGATCCCCACTCGGATTTAACCCCATTTATGGACACTCTTTGCTTCCTGTCTGTGAGCCATGATTCGATCCAATGCCATGAGCTGCTACTTTCTTCAACAATCTTTGGTGTGGAACTCTATCAAATGCCTTACTAAAATCTAAGTAAATATTATCAAATTCTTTATCGTGGTCAACAGCCTCAAAAGCTTTACTGAAGAAAGTTAATAAATTAGTTATACAAGACCGGCCTCTTGTGAATCCATGCTGAGTATCATTAATCAAGCTATGCTTATCGAGATGGCTTCTTATAATCTCAGCTATAATTGACTCTAGTAATTTGCCTACAATTGAGGTCAGGCTTATTGGGCGGTAATTTGACGGTAACGACTTATCCCCTGTTTTAAAAATAGGAATTACATTAGCCATCTTCCACATATCAGACACTGCACCTGTTTGAAGAGATAAATTAAAAATATTAGTTAATGGTTCACAGACTTCCATTTTGCATTCCTTTAGAACCCTTGAAAAAACCTCATCAGGACCCGGTGACTTATTTTGCTTCAGTCGGTCTATCTGCTTCACAACCATTTCACTAGTGACTGTGATGTTACATAATTTATCTTCTTCTGATCCACTATAAAAATTAATTACCGGAATATTATTAGTGTCTTCCTGTGTAAAAACCGAGAGAAAATAATTATTTAAAATCGAGCACATTTCATTCTCTTTGTCAGTAAGATGCCCATAGTTATTTTTAAGTGGTCCTATCTTATCTCTGACTTTTGTTCTATAGACCTGGAAAAAACTTTTTGGGTTAGTTTTAGAATCCCTTGCAACTTTAATTTCATAGTCCCTTTTAGCCTTTCTTATCCCCTTTTTAATGTCCCTCTTAATGTCAATATACTGATTCATAAGATGACCCTCGCCTCTTTTGATACGTCTATAAATTCCTTTCTTATGCCCTAGTAGATATTTCAGCCTATTATTCATCCATTTTGGGTCATTTCTATTTGATCTAATTTCCTTATAAGGGATAAACGTTCTTTGAGCAGCATGTATTGTGTTCAGAAAACTGTCATATTGATAGCTCTCTTCGTTACCCCAGTCAACAGATGATAAGTGTTCTCTAAGCCCATCGTAATCTGCTAAGCAAAAATCTGGGACTGTTACTGAGTTATCCCTACTATCATACTTCCATTCAATTCTAAATGTAATTGATTTGTGGTCGCTAGCACCCAGTTCCTCTGAAACTTCTAAATTATTAACAAGGGATTCATTGTTTGCCAGAACTAAGTCAAGCAGGTTATTACCCCTTGTAGGTTCTGTCACAAACTGCTTCAAAAAACAATCCTGAACTACTTCTAAGAAATCGTATGATTCTAAATTCCCAGTCAAGAAATTCCAATCAATATGACTAAAGTTAAAGTCTCCTAGAAATACTACATTATCGTGCCTTGTGGCCCTAACAATTTCCTCCCATAGTAGTCTCCCCTGGTCCCTATCTAAATTTGGGGGACGGTATATCACACCTAAAATTAATTTTTCATGCCCCTCTGAAAATTCTATCCAAACAGACTCTGTATGTGTTACTTCAGACTTAATACCCGTTTTTATGCAACAGTTCAAGCGATCTCGGACATACAATGCCACCCCACCCCCCTTCCCGATACTTCTATCTACTTGGAACAATTTAAAACACTGAATGTGACATTCTGCAGGCATGTCCCGACTTTTTGAATTAAACCACGTCTCAGTAATGGCAAATACATCTATGTTACCTGCACTAGCAACTAGTCTCAACTCGTCCATCTTATTCCTAGCACTGCGACTATTTGTGTAATAAATATTTAATGACCCTCCTATCTCTTTACCCTTCCTGCTCCTTTCTGTTATTCCACTAAACCTATTACTGTCATTGTCAATTAGTGCCACTGGCTTTCCAATATCCTCCTCATTTTGCCTATTACTAGTTCTCCTAGTACTCATGTTACTACCCTGCGACTTCAGAGTTTTCCCGCCAAAACCCATACCACTAACTATTCCTAGTTTAAAGACCTAACAGCTCCCTCCACTGCGTTGGCCAGTGCTCCCACCCCACACCTAGACAAGTGAACCCCATCCCTGGCATACATGTCATTTCTGCCATAGAAGAGGTCCCAGTTTTCAATGAATGTTACCGCATTTTCCTTACAGTATTTGTCCAGCCAGCAATTGACACCAATTGCTCTGGACAACCATTCATTTCCAACTACATTGAACTGCATCTGCCACTTTTCTGACCAAGAGTAGAGTTTGTCTAAATCCTCCTGAAGTTCCCTAACATAAGAACATAAGAACATAAGAAAGGAGGAACACTGCAGCAGGCCTGTTGGCCCATACTAGGCAGGTCCTTTACAATTTATCCCACTAACAAACATTTGACCTACCCAATTTTCAATGCTACCCAAGAAATAAGCTCTGATGTGCAAGTCCCACTCAAATCCAACCCATCCCACTCATGTATTTATCCAACCTAAATTTGAAACTACCCAAAGTCCTAGCCTCAATAACCCAACTAGGTAGACTGTTCCACTCATCTACTACCCTATTTCCAAACCAATACTTTCCTATGTCCTTTCTAAATCTAAACTTTTTTACCATTTTTCAGTGGTGACGTGTACTTAGCTCAGTGGTGACGTGTACTTAGCTCAGTGGTGACGTGTACTTAGCTCAGTGGTGACGTGTACTTAGCTCAGTGGTGACGTGTACTTAGCTCAGTGGTGACGTGTACTTAGCTCAGTGGTGACGTGTACTTAGCTCAGTGGTGACGTGTACTTAGCTCAGTGGTGACGTGTACTTAGTTCAGTGGTGACGTGTACTTAGCTCTGTGAAGACCTGTTTGTGTGCTCTCTGTGAATCTGAACCAGGATGCCCTCTCTTGAGCAGCTTTACCAGCAGCTGAGAGAAGAGCTCAGAGTTGCTAAACTGGAGATACGGCGATTAACGGAGGAGAACAAGAGGATTCGTAGTAATCCTCCTGTTGTGAGTCCCCAGGTTAAGAGGGGACCTTGGTCAGTGGTCGGGCAACATGGAACCAAGCTGAAGATTAAGAAAACGGTTGGAGAGGCAGAAACAACGAGAAACCAGAAGACTGCCGTGGAAACTTCCAACTCATTCTCGGTGCTACCTGACGAATGTGAGTGTTCTACTGGGAATGCCACAACGAGCACCAAGGAAGCATTGGCAGACGTGAGTGAGACATCCCTAGAAACCCCAACGAAGACCATCGAGAACGTCATGACGAATTCTACAAGTGGTGTAATGCTACCTGGCGAATTTGAGTCGACTACTCGGAGCATCACTACGGACGACGCCAAGGAAGGTAAAAACATTGTTGTTGTTGGGGATAGTCAGATTAGGTACATGGATAGGGCATTCTGTTTGAAGGATAGGAGTAGGAGGCAGAGAGTGTGTTTTCCTGGGGCTGGGATGAAGGATATTGTTAGCCGTCTGGATGACATCATGAGAGGTAATGGGAGCAATCCTATTATCTGTCTCAGTGCTGGAGGCAACGATGTTGGCAGACGTAGGAGTGAGGACCTGATTAGCAGGTATAGGTCAGCAATAGAGATAATTAGGAAGAAGGGTGGGAAACCTGTCATATGTGGCATTTTGCCAAGGAGAGGAGTTGGAAATGAATGGTTGTCCAGAGCAATTGGTGTCAATTGCTGGCTGGACAAGTACTGTAAGGAAAATGCGGTAACATTCATTGACAACTGGGACCTCTTCTATGGCAGAAATGACATGTATGCCAGGGATGGGGTTCACTTATCTAGGTGTGGGGTGGGAGCACTGGCCAACGCAGTGGAGGGAGCTGTTAGGTCTTTAAACTAGGAATAGTTAGTGGTATGGGTTTTGGCAGGAAAACTGTGAAGTCGCAGTGTAGTAATATGAGTACTAGGAGAACTAGTAAGAGGCAAAATGAGGTGGATATTGGAAAGCCAGTGGCACTAATTGACAAGGACAGTAATAAGTTTAATGGAATAACAGAAAGGAGCAGGAAGGGTAAAGAGAGTGGAGGGTCATTAAAAATTTATTACACAAATAGTCGCAGTGCTAGGAATAGGATGGACGAGTTGAGACTAGTTGCTAGTGCAGGTAACATAGATGTATTTGCCATTACTGAGACGTGGTTTAATTCAAAAAGTCGGGACATGCCTGCAGAATGTCACATTCAGGGTTTTAAATTGTTCCAAGTAGATAGAAGTATCGGGAAGGGGGGTGGGGTGGCATTGTATGTCCGAGATCGCTTGAACTGTTGCATAAAAACGGGTATTAAGTCTGAAGTAACACATACAGAGTCTGTTTGGATAGAATTTTCAGAGGGGCATGAATAATTAATTTTAGGTGTGATATACCGTCCCCCAAATTTAGATAGGGACCAAGGGAGACTACTATGGGAGGAAATTGTTAGGGCCACAAGGCACGATAATGTAGTAATTCTAGGAGACTTTAACTTTAGTCATATTGATTGGAATTTCTTGACTGGGAATTTAGAATCATACGATTTCTTAGAAGTAGTTCAGGATTGTTTTTTGAAGCAGTTTGTGACAGAACCTACAAGGGGAAATAGCCTGCTTGACTTAGTTCTGGCAAACAATGAATCCCTTGTTAATAATTTAGAAGTTTCAGAGGAACTGGGTGCTAGCGACCACAAATCAATTACATTTAGAATTGAATGGAAGTATGATAGTAGGGATAACTCAGTAACAGTCCCAGATTTTCGCTTAGCAGATTACGATGGGCTTAGAGAACACTTATCATCTGTTGACTGGGGTAACGAAGAGAGCTATCAATATGACAGTTTTCTGAACACAATACATTCTGTCACTTCAACTTCATATTGTTTCAGACAACGGAACAATGCTCTTCTCCAGACTGAGGGACTGACCACCTCAAAACTTTAAGGGTGATGGACTGATTACATCGTCTTGAAGTATCTTCTGCTTCTATCAACTTTTCTGTACTCGACTGAAGAAGCCTACTGTGTAGGCGAAACGTTTCGAAATAAAGATACCTAACTGTTGCATATGTGTCTTCCCTAACAATCTGTCGGTATTTTATACCATTTTAATGTTCATTCTGTCAGACACTGCAACACATGGGTATCTTGGTACAGACCATCAACTTTGACAACCTCTACTAGTGAGAACGGCTGGGTTTGAGAGGGACCTGCCCTCCCAAATCAACCTACGTCTCACCTCCTGGCACTATATAAAGCCCCATTCTGTCACTTCAACTTCATATTGTTTCAGACAACGGAACAATGCTCTTCTCCAGACTAAGGGACTGACCACCTCAAAACTTTAAGGGTGATGGACTGATTACATCGTCTTCAAGTATCTTGTGCTTCTATCAAGAGGTGCTGTTTGCCCCTCAAGCCCTGAATGTTCCATTGTAGGACCTTGAGGGTGTGATTTGGTACCGAGTTTATTATATCGCTGTTGTTTCCTGAGCTGGAGACTGAGTCCTGCCCGCTCTGAGAACCTGCAAATTCATGGCATCCACTGTCTCCTCTTCGGTCAGAAAGCACACTCTCAGGAGAGTACTGACCATCTGCCGGAATGTGCTCTGTTGTTCCGTGGAGTTGATTGTGTTGCAAATAAGATCCGTGAACACCTTGATGAGTGCTACGAGATCCTCCCTGGTGAGGGCCTGCTTTGGAGATGGGTTCGAAACAGTGGATATTATCTGGGCTGCTGTGGTCTGTAGGGACTGTTGAGGGTTGGATTTCTTTATTGTATGCACCGTGGTCTGTTGCTGTATACCAGGTTGAGTAGCCGGGATCTGCTGGTGAGGTGCCAGTTGAGTCTGCAAAGCGCCTGTGCCGGGTAAGGAGTCCCTGCGTTGTCGTGCTATGGCCGGTGGGGGCTCGTTTAGTGCAGCCTGCTGATCGCATTGACCCGATGCACCCTGTTGACGCCTCCTGTTCCTCTTGTTCCTGTTTCTTCGTTGAGGTAGGGGTGCAGGAGGTTCTTGACCTTGACGCCTGGTTGAGGCTTCTAGGGTTGGAAATTCCTGGGCATTGACTTGGTTTAGCTGCTGAGAGATCTGCGGTATGGCAGGGTTCTCTGCATCCATCGGTTGATGATCCGTCATAGCCTGTTGCCGAGTTTTTGGCGTCTTCCAGACTTCTTGAATTCTGGCGAGCCTCTCGGGGCATCGAGGATTCCAGGCATGGTGTTTCTGCCTGCAGTTCGGGCATTGTGGGGTGGGTGGCGATGCATTTTTCAGCTTGGTGATGCATTCCTCGGTTGGGTGGTGCTGGCTGCAGACACCGCAGATTACTCTGTTCGGACAGAGTGCACCCAGGTGTCCATAACGCTGACACTTGAAACAGCGAACTGGTTCTGCTGTGAAGGTCCTGACATCGTACCTGCCCCAAGAACCGAGGTCCAGCTGGGATGGCAGTGGTCCTACATGCTGAATGAGAACCTGTCGGGTTGGTGCGTTGCCTGCCGTCTTTGCCTTGAGACGTTGAGCTGACACCACACTGGGGTGAGCTGCTACTGCCTCGATGGGCATCATCAGCGGGTATCGCATCACTACACCCTTGGTGATCTTCTGCCGAGAGTCCAGTTCCTCCAGGGTGAATGAGCGATCTGTCTCCATGACTCTCTTCAAGGTGGTATACATTTCCTTGTTGAGAGGAGTCAATATTGGTTCTCCCCTCAAGTTGAACCATATCTTGAACTTCAGGTTGTGTCGTGATTCCAGGTATGAAACAACCCCATAGTGGGTTCTGTGGTCCCCATAAGACTTCACCTTGAATTTGCCAGGTCGGTTGAGCTGGTTTGCCTGCTCCTTGGACAGACGGTGCTTCTTCTTCTTCTCCACAGTGTTCCATCCCTCTTGGTTTTCGGGGGGTGCGGTGTATATTTCCGCACCTGTTTCTATTGTCACTGGCTCCATGGTTGGGACTGTCAGATCTGCTACAATGTGAGCAGGATCTTCCTCTTCCTCTCGCAACTTCTTCGCTAGAATTTCGCCCCACATTTCCAAATCTGAGTCCTCCGTCATGTTCATGGAGCATCGTGGCCTCTTGTTTTCGGCAGAAGCCATGTGCCTATCTTGTGACAAGGTAGTGAACTCCGTGAACTGAGAGTGTGTCAATGGATTGTCGTAATACGAGTCTTCCTGTGTGCTGACTAAGCTCCATCTTGCATTCCTTAAGTACCCTTGAAAACAACTCATCGGGTCCCGGGGACTTATTTTGTTTCAGTTTGTCTATCTGTTTAATAACCATGTCCCTCGTGACAGTAATATTAGTTAACTTAAATTCATCAGGAACTAAATAATTGTTAATTACTGGAATCTCATTTACATCTTCCTGTGTAAAAACTGACAAAAAATAGTCATTAAATAAGGAACACATTTCCAGTTCATTATCCGTCAGCTGTCCATTCCCAGATTTCAGAGGTCCTACTTTTTCCTTCACCTTCGTCCTATACACTTGAAAGAACCCCTTTGGATTAGTCTTTGATTCATTAGCAACTCTAATTTCATAGTCACGTTTAGCCTTTCTAATCGCCTTTTTTACTTCTCTTTTAAGCTGAACATATTGGTCAGTAAGGTTAACCTCTCCTCTTCTGATGCGCCTATAAATTCCCCTTTTCTCCCCTAATAGATGCTTTAGCCTCCTGTTAACCCATTTGGGATCGTTATTATTAGACCTAATTTCTCTCTGGGGAATGTATATACTCTGGGCACTGTGTACATTATTAAGAAAACAATCATAAAAGCAGATCCCTTCATATTCATAAGTGTGATTATCGTCAATAAAATCATTAGCTAGATAACCCCAATCAAGATTAGACAGATGTTCCCTAAGTCCATTATAATCGGCAGAACGAAAATCGGGGATTTTTACTGTATTATCATTATTCTTGCATTCCCAATTAATGCTAAAGGTGATGGATTTGTGATCACTTGCGCCAAGCTCTTCAGTGATCTCCAGATTATTCACGAGTGTTTCCTTATTTGACAAGACTAGGTCTAGCAAATTATTACCCCTGGTAGGTTCATAAGAACATAAGAACATAAGAAAGGAGGAACACTGCAGCAGGCCTGTTGGCCCATACTAGGCAGATCCTTTACAATTCATCCCACTAACAAAACATTTGCCCAAGCCAATTTTCAATGCCACCCAAGAAGTAAGCTCTGATGTGAAAGTCCCACTCAAATCCAACCCCTCCCACTCATGTACTTATCCAACCTAAATTTGAAACTACCCAAAGTCCTAGCCTCAATAACCCAACTAGGTAGACTGTTCCACTCATCAACTACCCTATTTCCAAACCAATACTTTCCTATGTCCTTTCTAAATCTAAACTTATCTAATTTAAATCCATTACTGCGGGTTCTCTCTTGGAGAGATATCCTCAAGACCTTGTTAATATCCCCTTTATTAATACCTATCTTCCACTTATACACTTCGATCAGGTCTCCCCTCATTCTTCGTCTAACAAGTGAATGTAACTTAAGAGTCTTCAATCTTTCTTCATAAGGAAGATTTCTAATGCTATGTATTAATTTAGTCATCCTACGCTGAATGTTTTCTAACGAATTTATGTCCATTCTGTAATATGGAGACCAGAACTGAGCTGCATAATCTAAGTGAGGCCTTACTAATGATGTATAAAGCTGCAGTATGACCTCTGGACTTCTGTTGCTTACACTTCTTGATATAAATCCCAGTAATCTATTTGCCTTATTACGTACGCTTAGGCATTGCTGTCTTGGTTTAAGGTTGCTGCTTACCATAACCCCCAAGTCCTTTTCGCAATCTGTATGGCTAAGTTCTGAACCACTCGCCAAGAAACTTCTTCATCGCTATCCCACATAAGAACATAGAACACTGCAGAAGGTCTACTCACAACTTGTCCAATATCCCCGCCTAGCTACCCAAGACTCTATAACCCCACCCGGTAGATCATCTGATGCAGCAATCTTCACCTGACCTCAACGTTCTGAACTATAAATACTCCTGTACCTTCCAACCCCAGGTAGATCCGTGTGTGACTTGAAAAAGCCCACTGCGTGGGTGAAACGTTGTCAATAAAGGATCACATTATACTGCATTTGTGTTTATATTTCCATGGCTAAGTTCTACATTATTTAACTTATAAGTGCTAGGGTTATGGACACTCCCGAGCTTCAAAACCTTGCATTTATCTACATTGAACTGCATCTGCCACTTTTCTGATCAAGAGTAGAGTTTGTCTAAATCCTCCTGAAGTTCCCTAACATCAACGTTTGAATCAATTATCCTACCTACCTTCGTGTCATCGGCGAATTTGCTCATATCACTAGTAATTCCCTCATCAAGATCATTGATATATATTATAAACAACAACGGGCCCAAGACTGATCCCTGTGGAACGCCACTTGTTACTGATCCCCACTCGGATTTAACCCCATTTATGGACACTCTTTGCTTCCTGTCTGTGAGCCATGATTCGATCCACGAGAGCACCCTTCCCCCAATGCCATGAGCTGCTACTTTCTTCAACAGTCTTTGGTGTGGAACTCTATCAAATGCCTTACTAAAATCTAAGTAAACAATATCAAATTCTTTATCGTGGTCAACAGCCTCAAAAGCTTTACTGAAGAAAGTTAATAAATTAGTTATACAAGACCGGCCTCTTGTGAATCCATGCTGAGTATCATTAATCAAGCTATGCTTATCGAGATGGCTTCTTATAACCTCAGCTATAATTGACTCTAGCAACTTGCCTACAATTGAGGTCAGGCTTATTGGGCGGTAATTTGACTGTAACGACTTGTCCCCTGTTTTAAAAATAGGAATTACATTAGCCATCTTCCACATATCAGACACTACACCTGTTTGAAGAGATAAATTAAAAATATTAGTTAATGATTCACAGACTTCCATTGTCAATTAGTGCCACTGGCTTTCCAATATCCACCTCATTTTGCCTATTACTAGTACTCATGTTACTACCCTGCGACTTAACAGTTTTCCCGCCAAAACCCATTCCACTAACTATTCCAAGTTTAAAGACCTAACAGCTCCCTCCACTGCGTTGGCCAGTGCTCCCACCCCACACCTAGATAAGTGAACCCCATCCCTGGCATACATGTCATTTCTGCCATAGAAGAGGTCCCAGTTGTCAATGAATGTTACCGCATTTTCCTTACAGTACTTGTCCAGCCAGCAATTGACACCAATTGCTCTGGACAACCATTCATTTCCAACTCCTCTCCTTGGCAAAATGCCACATATGACAGGTTTCCCACCCTTCCTCCTAATTATCTCTATTGCTGACCTATACCTGCTAATCAGGTCCTCACTCCTACGTCTGCCAACATCGTTGCCTCCAGCACTGAGACAGATAATAGGATTGCTCCCATTACCTCTCATGATGTCATCCAGACGGCTAACAATATCCTTCATCCCAGCCCCAGAAAAACACACTCTCTGCCTCCTACTCCTATCCTTCAAGCAGAATGCCCTATCCATGTACCTAATCTGGCTATCCCCAACAACAACAATGTTTTTACCTTCCTTGGCGTCGTCCGTAGTGATGCTCGGAGTAGTCGACTCACATTCGCCAGGTAGCATTACACCACTTGTAGAATTCGTCAAGACGTTCTCGATGGTCTTCGTTGGGGTTTCTAGGGATGTCTTACTCACGTCTTCCAATGCTTCTTTGGTGCTCGTTGTGGCATTCCCAACAGAACACTCACATTCGTCAGGTAGCACCGAGAATGAGTTGGAAGTTTCCACGGTAGTCTTCTGGTTTCTCGTTGTTTCCGCCTCTCCAACCGTTTTCTTGATCTTCAGCTTGGTTCCATGTTGCCCGGCCACTGACCAAGCTCCCCTCAACCCTTCAGAGGGCAAGGCAGACTAAAATGCAGATTTTGAAAGTGATTTCGTATGAGGAGATAGAGCCACTCGATGTAAGGTCACTGAGACCATCCAAACAGAGTTGTGAAAGTAACATCTCGGGCAATTGCAGATATTCGAAGACCGAGTATATTCGGTCCTGCCTGTTTGGGGTATAACAATTTAGAATGTTGCAAGGTTGCAATTGTTGAAAAAAAACGAAATAAATATTTTTTAAATTTATTATAAAAGTAGACAATATAAAAAACATAAATGGAACTTGTTTCTGAACAATTTATAAGCAGTAAAAAAATAGAAGTAGGAACTACTTATCAACAATGACACATTGCAATGAGATACAACTTACAAATGAAATATTCTTGAGTTCCCTGAGAAAGAACAATCCTTTTACATCACTAATTTCTGCAATGAAACTTTATGAAACAATTTCTATCCTTCTTGATGGATAGATTTACTTTGCATGTGGCACAGGAAAATGAAGATGCGACATGATTATTCTTGTTGCTGCAATACTTGCATGTAAGCAAGTATCTTCTTCTTGTTCAATTTCTTCTTTTTGGATGGTGGCATAGCTTCCTTCTCATCTGTTGGCACCTCTGCATCTTGTGGCACGTATTCATCATCAGTTTCCACCACTTCCAGGTCATCTGGATCTTGATCTGAGTCACTGTCATCCCAAACACAGACAAATTTCGACTTATCCTTGGAGGACTCACCGTAGAACAATTTCTTATTGATCTGGAAGGACAATAAAAACGTTCTGTACACACCCAGACCATTACTGAATTCATATATACACTACCAAATTTTATGGAAATATTTATATACCGAAACTTAAAAACTGCACCTAAAAGGGCAGGAACGACTGTACTTCGTCCTATTTTGTTGCACTTTTTTCATTTGCATTGTGCACTCGTAATATGCTTCACAACGCCTTCATATATATATCAAAATATGGCTAAACTATTCATTTACACACTAGACACACAAATCAGTACTTACCGACATTGTACGGGGTGAAATGCTTCAGTATGTAAGGAGCACTCAACCGAGAAACACGAGTTTTGGCGCCGGCAAGGTAGAAGTGTTTACATTCTGCTCTCTCGACCAATGGGAAGCGAGCAGCCGCCATCACCGCTCAGCCTGGGCGACTCAGGGAAGGTCTGTGATTGGTCAGAAATAGAGAATGGGAACCTAGATGCGCTGGGGGAGTTGGAGGACGCGCGCCAAAAACCACGTTATGAGGACCGACTACACTCGGTCCTGCCCGGTTTATAACCTGGGGACTCACAACAGAAGAATTACTACGAATCCTCTTGTTCTCCTCCGTTAATCGCCGTATCTCCATCTTAGCAACTCTGAGCTCCTCTCTCAGCTGCTGGTATGGGCCAACAGGCCTACTGCAGTGTTCCTCCTTTCTTATGTTCTTATGTTCTTATGAGTGGGAGGGGTTGGATTTGAGTGGGACTAGCACATCAGAGCTAATTTCTTGGGTAGCATTGAAAATTGGGTTGGTCAAATGCTTGTAAATGAATTGTAAAGGACCTGCCTAGTATGGGCCAACAGGCCTGCTGCAGTGTTCCTTCTTTCTTATGTTCTTATGTTCTAAACTGATCCCTGTGGAACGCCGCTAGTGACTAATCCCCACTCAGATTTCACTCCATTAACGGTAACTCTCTGCTTTCTATTGGTAAGCCTTGCCTCTATCCATGCTAGAACTTTACCTCCTATACCATGAGCTGCCACTTTTCTTAAGAACATAAGAACATAAGAATGTAGGAAGACTGCATAAGGCCTACTGGCCCATACGAGGCAGGTCCTTATCAAAACGATCTCTACCTAAAGCCACCCAAGAAATAACTCCCGTACCCAATGACACCAATCAAACCCAGCCCCTCCCACTCATATATTTGTCCAGTCTCTTCTTAAAGCTACACAAGGTCCTAGCCTCTATCACCCCACTAGGAAGACTGTTCCACGCATCTACAACTCTGTTAGAAAACCAGTACTTACCTATGTCCTTTCTAAATCTAAATTTATCCAACTTATATCCATTATTTCTGGTTCTTACCTGGTTCGACACCCTCAGTACTTTATTAATATCTACTTTGTTTATGCCTGTCATCCACTTATACACTTCAATGATATCTCCTCTCGTTCTACGCCTCTCCAGAGAGTGGAGATTTAAGGCTTTAAGTCTATCTTCATACGGGAGGTTCCTTACACAGTAAATCATTTTAGTCATTCTTCTCTGTATGCTCTCTAATGAGTCTATATCCATCCTGTAGTAAGGAGACCAAAACTGAGCAGCATAATCTAAATGAGGCCTCACTAGTGATGTATAGAGCTGCAAAATAACTTTTGGACTTCTGTTACTTATACTTCTTGAGATAAATCCAAGTAATCTGTTGGCCTTGTTGCGCACACTAAGGCACTGCTGTCTTGGCTTTAGATTTCTGCTTACCATGACTCCCAAGTCTTTTTCACATTCTGTATGATCAAGCTCTACTTCACCTAGATTATAGGTTCGAGAGTTATTTTCATTACCAAGGGCAAGTACCTTACACTTATCCACATTGAACTTCATCTGCCATTTTTCAGACCAAGACATTAATTTGTCCAAATCGTCCTGGAGTTCATTGATATCCTCCTCAGAGTGAATTATACGGCCTATCTTTGTATCATCTGCAAATTTACTCATGTCACTCGTAATCCCTTCATCAAGGTCATTAATGTAAATTATGAACAAGAGAGGGCCTGAACATTAAAATGGTATAAAATACCGACAGATTGTTAGGTAAGACACATATGCAACAGTTAGGTATCTTTATTTCGAAACGTTTCGCCTACACAGTAGGCTTCTTCAGTCGAGTACAGAAAAGTTGATAGAAGCAGAAGATACTTGAAGACGATGTAATCAGTCCATCACCCTTAAAGTTTTGAGGTGGTCAGTCCCTCAGTCTGGAGAAGAGCATTGTTCCGTTGTCTGAAACAATATTGTTTCAGACAACGGAACAATGCTCTTCTCCAGACTGAGGGACTGACCACCTCAAAACTTTAAGGGTGATGGACTGATTACACATATTGTTTCAGACAACGGAACAATGCTCTTCTCCAGACTGAGGGACTGACCACCTCAAAACTTTAAGGGTGATGGACTGATTACATCGTCTTCAAGTATCTTCTGCTTCTATCAACTTTTCTGTACTCGACTGAAGAAGCCTACTGTGTAGGCGAAACGTTTCGAAATAAAGATACCTAACTGTTGCATATGTGTCTTACCTAACAAGAGAGGGCCTAAAACTGATCCTTGTGGAACGCCACTAGTGACTAATCCCCATTCAGATTTCACTCCATTAATGGTAACTCTCTGCTTTCTGTTGGTTAGCCATGCCTCAATCCATGCTCGAACTTTACCTCCTATACCATGAGCTGCCACTTTTCTTAAGAGTCTCTTGTGAGGTACTCTATCGAAAGCTTTACTAAAATCCAAATAAACAATATCATATTCCTTATCGCTGTCAACTGCCTCAAATGTTCTATTGAAGAACGTCAGTAAGTTTGTAAGGCAGGAACGACCTCTCGTGAATCCATGCTGAGATTCATTTATCAAGTTATGTTCTTCAAGGTGACTTCTGATAATGTCAGCTATAAGTGATTCTAATAACTTGCCCACTATAGATGTCAGGCTTATTGGACGGTAATTTGAAGGAGTGGACTTATCCCCTGATTTGAATATAGGAACCACATTAGCCATCTTCCACAACTCTGGCACATCACTGGTAAGGATTGATGCATTGAATACAGTCGTTAATGGCTGACTAAGCTCCATCTTGCATTCCTTAAGTACCCTGGAAAACAGCTCATCGGGTCCCGGGGACTTATTTTGCTTCAGTTTGTCTATCTGTTTAATAACCATGTCCCTCGTGACAGTAATATTAGTTAACTTAAATTCATCAGGAACTAAGTAATCGTTGATTATCTCATTTACATCTTCCTGTGTAAAAACTGACAAAAAATAGTCATTAAATAAGGAGCACATTTCCAGTTCGTTATCCGTCAGCTGTCCATTCCCAATTTTCAGAGGTCCTACTTTTTCCTTCACCTTTGTCCTATACACTTGAAAGAATCAATTTGGATTAGTCTTTGATTCATTAGCAACTCTAATTTCATAGTCACGTTTAGCCTTTCTAATCGCCTTTTTTACTTCTCTTTTAAGCTGAACATATTGGTCAGTAAGGTTAACCTCTCCTCTTCTGATGCGCCTATAAATTCCCCTTTTCTCCCCTAATAGATGCTTTAGCCTCCTGTTAACCCATTTGGGATCGTAATTATTAGACCTAATTTCTCTCTGGGGAATGTATATACTCTGGGCACGGTGTACATTATTAAGAAAACAATCATAAAAGCAGATCCCTTCATAATCATAAGTATGATCATCGTTAATAAAATCATTAGCTAGATAACTCCAGTCAAGATTAGACAGGTGTTCCCTAAGTCCATTATAATCGGCAGAACGAAAATCAGGGATTTTTACTGTATTATCATTATTCTTGCATTCCCAGTTAATGCTAAAAGTGATGGATTTGTGATCACTTGCGCCAAGCTCTTCAGTGATCTCCAGATTATTCATGAGTGTTTCCTTATTTGACAAGACTAGGTCTAGCAAATTATTACCCCTGGTAGGCTCAGTTACGCTCTGTTTCAGAAAACAGTCCTGAACTGTTTCCATAAAGTCACTGGACTCTAGATTACCTGTCAAAGAATTCCAGTCAATTTGACTAAAGTTAAAGTCCCCTACTATGACTATGTTACTGTGTCCAGAAGCCCTAACAATTTCGTCCCAAAGAAGTCTCCCTCTATCGTGATCCAAGCCTGGAGGTCGGTATATTACACCTAGAATTAGTTTTTCTTGGCCCTCCACGAACTCTACCCAAACAGACTCTGTTGCTGCTCCATCTATTTTTATACCTGCTTTTATGCAACAATTAATATTTTCTCGAACATACAATGCAACTCCTCCCTCCTTTCCATTAGATCTATCCACATTGAACAACTTAAATCCCTGAATATTACACTCAGCAGTCATATCCCGACTCTTTAAATCATACCACGTTTCAGTTAATGCAATGATATCAAAGTTCCCAGCACATGCTACCAAACGTAGTTCATTAATTTTATTTCTTGCACTTCGACTGTTAGCATAAAATACCACCATATGGTTTTTCTTCTGCACATTTTTCCTATTCATCTTTGTTTTTACACAATTTCTGAAATTATCATTACCCAGAGTTACTCCATGACAGTTACTATTAAGATTCTTAATATCAGAGCATAAGTCAATATATCCATACTCATTATTTATCATTTCTAAACCCATACCTCTAACTAATCCTAGTTTAAAGTCCTAACAACCCCCTCAACTGAGTTAGCAAGAAAACCCACACCTGCCCTGGATAAGTGAATCCCATCCCTGGCATACATGTCATTTCGGCCACAGAAGTTGTCCCAGTTGTCAATGAATGGTACTGCATTATCCTTACAGTGTTTATCCAGCCAACAATTAATACCAATTGCTCTGGACAACCATTCATTGCCAACACCTCTTCTTGGCAAAATGCCACATATAACAGGGTGCCCCCCCTTCTTCCTAATTATGTCTATAGCTGTCCTGAACTTTCTAACTAAATCCTCACTTCTACGCTTGCCTACATCATTGCCTCCAGCACTGAGGCAAATAATAGGATTGATCCCATTACCGTTCATGATGTTGTCAAGCCGGCTAACAATGTCCTCCATCCCAGCCCCAGGAAAGCATACCCTCTGTCTCCTACTCCTGTCCTTCAAGCAGAATGCCCTATCCATGTATCTAACCTGGCTATCCCCAACAACAACAATATTCTTACCTTCCTTGTTGTCATTCGTCGTGACGATCCCAGTAGTCGACTCACATTCGTCGGGTAGCACCGAGAATGAGTTGGAGGTTTCCACAGGGGTTTTCACAGCAGTCCCTTTCTTCTTCATCGTTTCTGGCTTTCCATTCGTCTTCTTGATCGTCAACTTCGTCGTCCTCTGCTGTCCAGCCACTGACCACGATCCCTTCTTGACCTGAGGACTCGAAACAGGAGGACTACTACGAATCCTCTTGTTTTCCTCGGTCAATCGCCGTATCTCCATTTTCGCTGCCCTCAATTCTTCCTTAAGTTGCTGGTAAAGTTGCTCGATGGAGGGCATCTTGGTTCTGTCCACGGGAGCACACAGGACACTTCTTCACAGAGTTAAGTACAGGTCACCACTGAGTTAAGTACAGGTCACCACTGAATAGAATACGAATTCTTAACAGTCTCTTGTGAGGTACTCTATCGAAGGCTTTACTAAAATCCAAATAAGTAATATCATATTCCTTATCACTGTCAACTGCCTCAAATATTCTATTGAAGAACGTCAGTAAGTTTGTCAGGCAGGAACGACCTCTCGTGTATCCATGCTGAGATTTATTTATCAAGTTATGTTCTTCAAGGTGACTTCTGATAATGTCAGCTATAATTGATTCTAATAACTTGCCCACTATAGATGTCAGGCTTGTTGGACAGTAATTTGAAGGAGTGGACTTATCCCCTGATTTGAATATAGTTACTATATAAGCCATCTTCCACAACTCTGGCACAAAATACCGACTCAAAGAAACATAAACACATATGTAGCTTAATGTGATCCTTTACTGACAACGTTTCGCTCACACAGTGGGCTTTTTCAAGTCACAAACAGATCTACCTGGGGTGTATGTATGTATGTATAATGTTCGCCAAGACCGTAGTCCTGGCACGGGTCTCAATCTTGCGATGACCCGTCTCTGGCTCCCGAGGGAGAAAGGTTTCTACAATGATGCGACATATGCTGTTCAAGCACTCTTCTGGTCAGTTCAACTGGTGCATCTCATAAGCGACAACACCGTATGTACTCCTAACTGTGGACACTAGCGAGGAGGAGGATATGTCGTTATCACAGGTAACAGCTTGTCTGGTTCGTTGACTCCATGGTACACTAGTGTGGCCGCAGTCATCTCTGGTTCCTCTTCGGGAGGGAATATCACTCCTAGTTGCCTGCGGAGTGTCTCAGTAACTTCGCACTCCAGAAGATAGTGTGTTAGGGGCCGCTGGACATCGTGCTGACAGTACTGGCACATCTCCTCCTCAGCCTTGTCTACCATCATCTTGGCTGTGGGAAAGCCCAAACGAAGCCGATGGATGGCGGTACACTGCGCTCTGGACCAGCTTCTATCACATGGAGGGGGTTCTCCCTGAGTCGCTGCTCGGTACCACTGTTGAGATGGGGTATCACCTAAGACCTCCCCCATAAATTTCATGGCTCTGGCAGCCACCAGTTTGGTCTGTCGTAGGCTGATTGAGACAGTAATCCCAACATGTGGATAGTCTGTTGCTGCCTTGGCTGCATCATCTGCCGCCTCATTTCCCCGGATGCCAGCATGGCTGGGGATCCAGTTCAATGTCGATCTGTTACCCTGAACTTCTAAGGCTGTCATTATGCTCAGGATCGATGTGATGAGGTGAACATTGTCCTGTGGTTGAGGATGGGAGAGGGCATTGATTGCAGACGTGGAATCAACATGTATGGCAGGTCGGAGTCGATGTCGTAGGGCATGTGACAATGCCTGCTGAATCGCCACCAGCTCAGCTAGAAGGATCGTGCAGTGGTCGGGGAGTCGCCAGCCTTGTGTGTGACCATTGTGGTACAGTCCAGCTGCTGCTCTCTTCCTGTCAGGGTCGACAGAACCATCTGTGAAATACACTGCACATGTGCCTCCCTCTGCCAGTGCCATGCTTGTCTCAGCATGATTGCTGAGAGTGTCTTGACTGCAGAGACGCTTAGAGATGGGTAGCTGCATGATGCAAACATCGGCTGGATCTGGGCACCAGGGAGGTGTTGGATGGTACCCAGCAACAGGAAGGTCACAACTCTTCTCAAGGAGTAGTTGTATAGGCAGCAGCTTCCGCCCAGCAGCACAAAACGAACGAATCCAGGAGTAGTCCATGAAGAGTGTGGGATCTTGTGACATGGTTGTCAATATCCGTCTCCTTTGTGGGGTACCTTGCTGCCTGTGCAGAATCGTGGCCACTTTGCAGGCGTTTATGTATCTTACTCTGTCAGCCAGGGAAGGAAGCCGGGCCTCAGATCTGAGACATACTGTGTTGGTCCAGATGGGGGCCCCAAGCATAGTTCTTATCGCCTGATTTTGTACGACCTCCACTCTTTGCCTGCTCTGCGGGAAGAGATGAGCTAACGCCGGTGCGCTGTAGTCAATGAGCGAGCGTATAGCTTGTATATAGTACAAGCGAAGTACATCTTTGCTTGCCCCTGCACGGTGCCTCGTCATGGCTCTCATGGCGTTGAGTCTGAGTAGAGCACGTGACCTGACATACTCGGCCTGTTTCTGAAAGGTCAGCTTTTTATCAATGTAGATTCCCAATTACAGGTAGGAGCCTGTCCACTCAAGTTCTATATCCTGAATACGTAATCTATTCACAGGATCTGGTCCCTTGAACATCATTGCAAGAGATTTCTCGGCCGAGATCTTGAAGCCTAGTTCCTTGCAAGACTGCGTAATTAGGTCCAAAGCTCTCTGAGCGTGTCGTTCTAAATTGCCTTTCCCATTCACTACGAGTGCAAGATCATCAGCATAGCTGAGGAGCTGTGTACCACTATGAAAGGGAAGGCTCACAAGTTCCTGCATAAGGATGTTAAACAGGGTAGGACTGAGCACACCTCCTTGTGGCGTACCGTTTTCCAGGGATTTAAAGGAAGAGTAGTGTCCTTGAAACTGACACAGGCCTGCCTACCCCTAAGGTAGGACTCTATCCAGGCCAGGAGGCGTCCTTTGATTCCCTTCCGAGCTAGTATTGCCAGAATTGCTGTGGGGCTGGCTAGCTCAAATGCCTTTTCAAGGTCGAGGTAGACGACAATACTAGGTTTTTTATTACTGTCAGCAATCTGGCTTAGTAGAGTGGTTATGCACTCTGCTGTACCCAGTCCTTTGGTGAAGCCAAATATGTGATGATGAGAGGGTCCAAGTTTCCATAGGAGGCGGTTTAACACCATCCTCTCAGCAGTCTTGGCTAAGCAGCTGGTCAGCGATATGGGTCTCATACTGCCTGGGTCCTTGGGCTTTGGAATTGGTACGATGGTAGCTTTCTTCCAAGCTGCTGGGAGTGTCCTGGCCCTCCACGACTTGTTAATGACGTCTAGTATGGCCTCCCATCCACTCTGCCCAGCCCGTGCAATCATGGAGTATGTAACACCATCGATGCCCGGGGCAGTGTCACCTGTGTTCTTAATGGCACGTCGGAGTTCCAAGTCCGTGAGGTCTTCATCAGTCACATCTTCCGACTCACATGCAGCTTGTATCGTTAGCTGGCGCTGTGGCAGAAGATCTGTCTGTATATTCCGGATGTCCTGTGGGAGCTGAGTAGATGCTCCCCTGGGGTGGAAGGTACGCGAGTATTTATAGTCAGGTTCAGAATGTTGAGATCAGGTGAAGAATGCTGCATCTGATGATCTACCGGGTGGGGTTACAGAGTCTAAAATCTTGGGTAGCTTGGCTGGGGTACTGGACAAGTTGTGAGCAGACCTTCTGCAGTGTTCTATGTTCTTATGTGGGATAGCGATGAAGAAGTTTCTTGGCAAGTGGTTCAGCTATGTTATAGAAGCCATTGTCCTGGTTGAAATTGTTGGTTATAGATATAAGCGATGATTCCAGGATTCTTCGGTATTCAGTGTTGTCTTTTGTGGCGATAAGTCTTGAGTTTCTGTAGTTAATTAAATGGTTGTGTGAATTGCGATGTTTTATACAGGCATTCCTTGTATCGTCAGTCCTGCATGCGTATTGGTGTTCTGAAATACGTGTTTGAAGGTCTCTTGATGTTTCGCCCACGTATAATTTGTTGCAGTCATTACAAGGGAATATGTATACCCCTGCAGAGGATGGAAGCTTGTCCTGTCTACTACTGGTGATGTCCTTGATGGTCGCAGTTGTGGAGGTAGATACTTGGAATGATGTATTGGGAAAGATGTTGGAAACATGTTTGGCAATGGAGTTGGTGGGGACGACTATGTATCTCTTCTCGGCAGTGACGGCTATAGGAACAAAATGCTCAATCTACTTAATGACTCAGATACCTACAAACCCCTCACAACTAACCAAGTGGACAACCTTACTAAAACTTTTCTTCAAAGGACTCGCTGCATTCTGAGGAACTCAGAAGAAGGGAAGAAACTTCTGCACACCATACCCAGCAACACCAAACCTGCCAGAATGTACGGCCAACCAAAAACTCACAAGCCTGGTATCCCATTAAGGCCCAT
Organism: Cherax quadricarinatus; assembly: GCF_038502225.1. Classification (NCBI taxonomy): domain Eukaryota; kingdom Metazoa; phylum Arthropoda; class Malacostraca; order Decapoda; family Parastacidae; genus Cherax; species Cherax quadricarinatus. The sequence continues at coordinate 44,826,025 of NC_091309.1, forward strand.
ATCTTCGGGAATAGGCAGTGCTCCCCACCAACTCTCAGGAATTCTCGAAAAACACCTCTCCAAACTCTTGTTCACTCTCAATCCAGCGCATCTCAAACACTCGGGTTATCTTCTCAGTCGCATTTGCAACATCAACATCAGGAACAAGAAACTTTCCAGCCTTGACGTATCTTCCCTATTCACCAAAGTACCTACTATAAAAGCCATCGATCTCCTGCGCAGAAAAATTGACGATTCACTTGATGTTCCTATTCCAGCCAGCGATTTCATCGACCTCGTTGAACTATGTGTCGCCTTCACGTGTTTCTCTTTCGAAAATCGCCTCTTTCAACAGACTTTTGGTCTACCCATGGGCTCGCAACTCAATGCCATCCTGTCGAACTTATACATGGAACATCTGGAAGCCGAGCGTTCCTCCTCAATTATTCCTTTGACTGTCACATGGCTCCGTTATGTTGACGACATTCTCCCCATAACTCCCAGGTGCTTAAACGTTTAAGCTCTCCAAGACAAGCTCAACCAGGTCGAGCACTAAATCCAGTTCACACTTGAAGAAGAAGTCGACAACACTTTTTCTTTCCTTGATGTTCTTCTCTGCAAAACTGACCACGAATTTCGTTTTAAAGTCTATCGAAAACCAAGCAACCAAAACGAACTTCTCCACTTCTACTCTCACCACGACACCAAAACTAAACGTGGTGTAATTATAGGCTTCTTCCTCGGCGCACTCGGAATCTGCAGCAATGAGTTCCTTGAGGAAGAATGCACTATAATTGAACAAGTATTTTTTAAACTCCACTATCCTCGTCACATCATCAGAAACTGCAGACGGCGGGCATTAAATATCTTCAACACACCAAGAGAAGACACTGCCGAGAAGAGATACATAGTCCTCCTTACCAACTCCATTGCCATACATGTTTCCAACATCTTTTCCAATACATCATTCCAAATATCTACTTCCACAACCACGATCATCAAGGACATCACCAGTAGTAGACAGGACAAGCTTCCATCCTCTGCAGGTGTATACATAATCCCTTGTAATGACTGCAACAAATTATACGTGGGCGAAACATCAAGAAACCTCCAAACACGTATTTCAGAACACCAATACGCAAGCAGGGCTGACGATACAAGGAATGCCTATGAACAACATCGCAATTCACACAGCCATTTAATTAACTACAGAACCTCAAGACTTATTGCCACACAAGACAACACTCAATACCGACGAATCCTGGAATCATCGCTTTTCTCTATAACGAACAATTTCAACCAGAACAATGGCTTCTATAACTTTGCTGAACCACTTGCCAAGAAACTTCTTCATCGCAATCCCACATAAGAACATAGAACACTGCAGAAGGTCTACTCACAACTTGTCCTATACCCTTGCCAAGCTATCCAAGATTTTAGACTCTATAACCCCACCCGGTAGATCATCAGATGCAGCATTTTCCACCTGGCCTCAACATTCTGAACCTCACTCTAAGTACTCGCGTACCTTCCACCCCAGGTAGATCTGTTTGTGACTTGAAAAAGCCCACTGTGTGGGCGAAACGTTGTCAATAAAGGATCACATTAAACTGCATATGTGTTTGTGTTTCCACCGGTAAGGATGGACGCATTAAACACACTCGTTAATAGCTGACTAAGCTCCATCTTGCATTCCTTAAGTTCCCTGGAAAACAGCTCATCGGGTCCCGGGGACTTATTTTGCTTCAGTTTGTCTATCTGTTTAATAACCATGTCCCTCATGACAATAATATTAGTTAATTTAAATTCATCAGGAACTAAATAATTGTTAATTATTGGAATCTCATTTACCTCTTCCTGTGTAAAAACTGACAAAACATAGTCATTAAATAAGGAACACATTTCCAGTTCGTTATGCGTCAGCTGTCCATTCCCAATTTTCAGAGGTCCTACTTTTTCCTTCACCTTCGTCCTATACACTTGAAAGAATCCCTTTGGATTAGTCTTTGATTCATTAGCAACTCTAATTTCATAGACACGTTTAGCCTTTCTGCTCTCTTTTTTTATTTCTCCTTTAAACTGAACATATTGGTCAGTAAAGTTATCCTCTCCTCTTCTGATGCGCCTATAAATTCCCCTTTACTCCCCTAATAGATGCTTTAGCCTACTGTTAACCCATTTGGGATCGTTATTATTGGACCTAATTTCTCTCTGGGGAATGTATATACTCTCGGCACGGTGTACATTATCAAGAAAAAAAATCATATATGCAGATCCCTTCATAATGATAAGTATGATCATTGTCAATAAAATCATTAGCTAGATAACCCCAATCAAGATTAGACAGGTGTTCCCTAAGTCCATTATAATCGTCAGAATGGAAATCAGGGATTTTTACTGTATTATCATTATTCTTGCATTCCCAGTTATTGCTAAAAGTGATGGATTTGTGATCACTTGCGCCAAGCTCTTCAGTGATCTCCAGAGTATTTACTAAATCTAAATTTATCCAACTTAAATCCATTATTTCTGATTCTTACCTGGTTCGACACCCTCAGCACTATATTAATATCTCCCTTGTTTATGCCCGTCATCAACTTATACACTTCAATGATATCTCCCCTCATTCTACGCCTCTCCAGAGAGTGGAGATTCAAGGCTTAAAGTCTATCTTCATACGGGAGGTTCCTTACACAGTAAATCATTTTAGTCACTCTTCTCTGTATGTTCTCTAATGAGTCTATATCCATCCTGTAGTAAAGGGATCAAAACTGAGCAGCATGATCCAAATGAGGCCTCACTAGTGATGTACAGAGCTGTAAATAACTTTTGGGCTTCTGTTACTTATACTTCTTGCGATAAATCCAAGTAATCTGTTAGCCTTGTTGCGCACACTAAGACACTGCTGTCTTGGCTTTAGATTTCTGCTAACCATGACTCCAAAGTCTTTTTCACATTCTGTATGATCAAGCTCTACTTCACCTAGATTATAGCTTCGAGGGTTATTTTCATTACCAAGGGCAAGTACCTTACACTTATCGACACTGAACTTCATCTGCCATTTTTCAGACCCAGAAATTAATTTGTCCAAATCGTCCTGGAGTTCATTGATATCCTCCTCAGAATGAATTATACGGCCTATCTTTGTATCATCAGCAAACTTACTCATGTCACTCGTAATCTCTTCATTTAGGTCATTAATGTAAATTATTAAAAAGAGAGGGCCCAAAACTGATCCCTGTGAAACACCACTAGTGACTAATCCCCACTCAGATTTAATTCCATTAATGGTAACTCTTTGCTTTCTATTGGTAAGCCATGCCTCTATCCATGCTAGAACTTTACCTCCTATACCATGAGCTGCCACTTTTCTTAAGAGTCTCTTTTGAGGTACTCTATCGAAGACTTTACTAAAATCCAAATAAACAATGTCATATTCCTTATCACTGTCAACTGCCTCAAATGTTCTATTGAAGAATGTCAGTAAGTTTGTCAGGCAGGAACGACCACTCGGGAATATATGCTGAGTTTCATTTATCAAGTTATGCTCTTCAAGGTGACTTCTGATAATGTCAGCTATAATTGATTCTAATAACTTGCCCACTATAGATGTCAGGCTTGTTGGACGGTAATTTGAAGGAGTGGACTTATCCCCTGGTTTAAATATAGGAACTACATTAGACATCTTCCACAACTCTGGCACAACACCTGTAAGGATGAAAATAAATGGTATAAAATACCTACACAATGGAAACATAAACACATATGCAGCTTAATGTGATCCTTTATTGACAACGTTTCGCCCACACAGTGGGCTTTTTCAAGTCACAAACAGATCTACCTGGGGTGGAAGGTACCCGAGTATTTATAGTCAGGTTCAGAATGTTGAGGTCAGGTGGAGAATGCTGCATCTGATGATCTACCGGGTGGGGTTACAGAGTTTAAAATCTTGGGAAGCTTGGCAGGGGTATTGGACAAGTTGTGAGCAGACCTTCTGCAGTGTTCTATGTTCTTATGTGGGATAGCGATGAAGAAGTTTCTTGGCAAGTGGTTCAGCTATGTTACAGTAGCCATTGTTCTGGTTGAAATTGTTGGTTATAGAGATAAGCGATGATTCCAGGATTCTTCGGTACTGAGTGTTGTCTTCTGTGGCGATAAGACTTGAGTTTCTGTAGTTAATTAAATGGTTGTGTGAATTGCGATGTTGTACAGTCCTGCTTGCGTATTGGTGTTCTGAAATACGTGTTTGGAGGTCTCTTGATGTTTTGCCAGCGTATAATTTGTTGCAGTCATTACAAGGGATTATGTATACCCCTGCAGAGGATGGAAGCTTGTCCTGTCTACTACTGGTTATGTCCTTGATGGTCGCAGTTGTGGAGGTAGATACTTGGAATGATGTATTGGGAAAGATGTTGGAAACATGTTTTGCAATGGAGTTGGTGGGGAGGACTATGTATCTCTTCTCGGCAGTGACGACTATAGGAACAAAATGCTCAATCTACTTAATGACCCAGATACCTACAAACTCCTCACAACTAACCAAGTGGACAACCTTACTAAAACTTTTCTTCAAAGGACTCGCCGCATTCTGAGGAACTCAGAACAAGGGAAGAAACTTCTGCACACCATACCCAGCAACACCAAACCTGCCAGAATGTACGGCCAACCAAAAACTCACAAGCCTGGTATCCCATTAAGGCCCATATCTTCGGGAATAGGCAGTGCTCCCCACCAACTCTCAGGAATTCTCGAAAAACACCTCTCCAAACTCTTGTTCACTCTCAATCCAGCGCATCTCAAACACTCGGGTTATCTTCTCAGTCGCATTTGCAACATCAACATCAGGAACAAGAAACTTTCCAGCCTTGACGTATCTTCCCTATTCACCAAAGTACCTACTATAAAAGCCATCGATCTCCTGCGCAGAAAAATTGACGATTCACTTGATGTTCCTATTCCAGCCAGCGATTTCATCGACCTCGTTGAACTATGTGTCGCCTTTACGTGTTTCCCTTTCGAAAATCGCCTCTTTCAACAGACTTTTGGTCTACCCATGGGCTCGCCACTCAGTGCCGTCCTGGCGAACTTATACATGGAACATCTGGAAGCCGAGCGTTTCTCCACCATTATTCCTATGACTGTCATCTGGCTCCGTTACCTTGACGACATTCTCCTCATAACTCCCAGGCACTTAAACGTTCAAGCTCTCCAAGACAAGCTCAACCAGGTCGAGCCCTCAATCCAGTTCACACTTGAAGAAGAAGTCACCTGCCTCAAATGTTCTATTGAAGAACGTCAGTAAGTTTGTCAGGCAGGAACGACCTCTCGTGAATCCATGCTGAGATTCATTTGTCAAGTTATGCTGTTCAAGGTGACTTCTAATAATGTCAGCTATAATTGATTCTAATAACTTGCCCACTATAGATGTCAGGCTTATTGGACGGTAATTTGAAGGAACGGACTTATCCCCTGATTTGAATATAGGAACCACATTAGCCATCTTCCGCAACTCTGGCACAACACCGGTAAGGATGGACTCATTAAACACACTCGTTAATGGCTGACTAAGCTCCATCTTGCATTCCTTAAGTTCCCCGGAAAACAGCTCATCGGGTCCCGGGGACTTATTTTGCTTCAGTTTGTCTATCTGTTTAATAACCATGTCCCTCGTGACAGTTATATTAGTTAACATGAATTCATCAGGAACCAAATGATTGTTAATTACTGGAATCTCATTTATATCTTCCTGTGTGAAAATTTACAAAAAAAAATGGTCATTAAATAAGGAACACATTTCCAGTTCGTTATCCGTCAGCTGTCCATTCCCAATTTTCAGAGGTCCTACTTTTTCCTTCACCTTCGTCCTATACACTTGAAAGAACCCCTTTGGATTAGTCTTTGATTCATTAGCAACTCTAATTTCATAGTCACATTTAGCCTTTCTAATCCCTTTTTTTTTTTTACTTCTCTTTTAAGCTGAACATATTGGTCAGTCCTCTTCTGATGTGCCTATAAATTCCCCTTTTCTTCCCTAATAGATGCTTTAACCTACTTTTAACCCATTTGGGATCGTTATTATTAGACCTAATTTGTCTCTTGGGAATGTATATACTCTGGGCAAGGTGTACATTATTAAGGAAAAAATCATAAAAGTAGATCCCTCCATAATCATAAGTATGATCATCGTCAATAGAATCATTAGCTAGATGACCCCAATCAAGATTAGACAGGTGTTCCCTAAGTCTATTATAATCGGCAGAACGGAAATCAGGGATTTTTACTGTATTTTCATTATTCTTGCATTCCCAGTTAATGCTGAAAGTGATGGATTTGTGATCACTTGCGCCAAGCTCTTCAGTGATCTCCAGATTATTTACGAGTGTTTCCTTATTTGACAAGACTAGGTCTAGCAAATTATTACACATGGTAGGCTCTGTTACGCACTGCTTCAGAAAACAGTCATGAACTGTTTCCATAAATTCACTGGACTCTAGATTACCTGTCAAAGAATTCCAGTCAATTTGACTAAAGTTAAAGTCCCATACTATCACTATGTTATTGTGCCTAGAAGCCCTAACAATTTCGTCCCAAAGAAGTCTCCCTCTATCGTGATCCAAGCCAGGAGGTCGGTATATTATACCTAGAATTAGTTTTTCTTGACCCTCTACAAATTCTACCCAAACAGATTCTTCTACTGTTCCATCTATTTTCATACCTGTTTTTATGCAACAATTAATATTTTCTCGAACATATAATGCAAGTCCTCCCCCCTTCCAATTACATCTATCCACATGGAACAACTTAAACCCTTGAATATTACACTCAGCAATCATATCCAGACCCTTAATATCATACCACGTTTCAGTTAATGCAATGACATCAAAGTTCCCAGCACATGCTACCAAACACAGTTCATTAATTTTATTTCTGGCACTTCGACTGTTAGCATAAAATACCATCATATGTTTTTCCTTCTGCACATTTTTCCTATTCATCTTTGTTTTTACACAATTTCTGAAATTATCATTACCCAGAGTTACTCCATGACAGTTTCTATTAAGATTCTTAATATCAGAGCATAAGTCAATATAGCCATACTCATTATTTATCATTTCTATACCCATTCCTCTAACTAATCCTAGTTCAAAGTCCTAACAACCCCCTCAACTGAGCTAGCAAGAAAACCCACACCTGCCCTGGATAAGTGAACCCCATCCCTGGCATACATGTCATTTCGGCCATAGAAGTTGTCCCAGTTGTCAATGAATGGTACTGCATTATCCTTACAGTGTTTTTCCAGCCAACAGTTAGTACCAATTGCTCTGGACAACCATTCATTACCAACACCTCTTCTTGGCAAAATGCCACATATAACAGGGTGCCCCCCCCCTTCTTCCTAATTATGTCTATAGCTGTCCTGAACTTTCTAAATTAATCCTCACTTCTATGCTTGCCTACATCATTGCCTCCAGCACTGAGGCAAATAATAGGATTGATCCCATTACCTCTCATGATGTTGTCAAGCTGGCTAACAATGTCCTCCATCCCAGCCCCAGGAAAGCAAACCCTCTGTCTCCTACTCCTGTCCTTCAAACAGAACGCCCTATCCATGTATCTAACCTGGCTATCCCCAACAGCTACAATATTCTTACCTTCCTTGGTGTCGTTCGTCGTGACGTTCCCTGTAGTCGACTCACATTCGTCGGGTAGAACTGAGAATGCATTAGATGTTTCCACAGAAGTCTCTTTCTTCTTCATCTTTTCTGTCTTTCCATTCTTCTTGATCGTCAGCTACGTTCCATGCTGTCCAGCAACTGAACACATTCCCTTCTTGACCTGAGGACTCAAAACAGGAGGACTACTACGAATCCTCTTGCTTTCCTCAGTCAATTGCCGTATCTCCATCTTTGCTACTCTCAATTCTTCCTTAAGCTGTTGGTAAAGTTGCTCGACGGAGGGTATCTCGGTTCAGTCCACGGAGAGTAGACAAGGTCTTAGCTTCTATGAGAGTACTCAGGAGTTTGTTCCACTCATCCACAACTCTATTACCTAACCAGTGTTTTCCTATATCCTTCCTGAATCTGAATTTTTCCAACTTAAATCCATTGCTACGAGTCCTGTCTTGGCTGGCTTTTTTCAGCACGCTATTTACATCCCCTTTATTTATTCCTGTTTTCCATTTATACACCTCAATCATATCCCCCTAATTCAACGCCATTCTAGAGAGTGCAGATTCAGGGAAGATTTCTGATACATGGGATCAACTTTGTCATCCTCCTCTGTACGTTTTCCAGTGCATTTATATCCATTTTTTAATATGGTGGCCAGAACTTTGCAGCATAATCTAAATGAGGCTTAACCAAGGTTATACAGAGTTGAAGAATAACCTGAGGACTTCTATTATTTATACTTTTAGATATGAAGCCAAGAGTATTTGATAAGGCTGGTTCCTCCTTATTGAAATGAGAATGGCTGCTTGAATGGTGTGTAGTTGATTGTAAGTCAGCTACAAATGGAAGGAGGACCATTGTAGATACAGATGCCAGATTGAAAATAAGATCTTTTGAAGATCAATGCTGCCCCTCTTATCTTGTCTGTGGCAGATGACCCGAGCCAACAATCAATGCTAAAATAAATTCAAAATTATACACCAGTCGAGAAATCACTCACATGGTAGGCGTATGACCTTTAAAAGACCTGGCGAGGATTAAATGATGTTACACTATGTTAAATCCAAATCAGGACAGAAAGAATTTGCAGCATAAAAACCTAAGCAAGAGTGAAGCTTTTATTGAAACCAAATTAACCCAAACATTTAATAAATTAAACAGGAATGGAAAGAATACTTACAAATTTGATGGGAACCGAAAGTCAAGTGACTGACAACCGGTGGGAGAGAGAGACTCGTCCCCTCCCACTGGGTGCATGGTGGGGAGGGGGGTAGCGGGAACGACGCACCCACCTAGCAAACACACCGCCCAACAAACTACTACCACCATTCATACTTCCACCACTCCTATCTAACGAACTTTTCCCTCACAGTTATTTTTAGTGGGGAAAGTTGATAGCCAACTAAGAAAGGTGAGCCTATGACCTACGAAGGACTGAGAACGGCATTGCATGGTTAGGCCCTATTATAATGTGATGGAAGAAGTAAAGGCCTTTGCTTCAGTTCAAACATGTCATCTCCTTGTGACTGAAAGATGTCTGGGTGGAATCTTTCCAAACCATCGTTTATTCCACATCAAGTAACTTTTGTACAAAGTTTACACTACAAAAAGGCTTTAACTTCCGATGTTAATAAAAACGTAATTTTAAAATACTTTTGCTGTTTATTCATACCAGTTTGTTTAATTATTGCTAACTAAATCGTCAGGGCTGAAAAAGTAATTATGGACGGTGACTCTACGTTCTCATGATGAGGTAGGGTAAGACAGTTTTTATTAAATAGGTTAACATATGTACTGCTATAATGTTAGGTACCTAACAACCTGTCGGTATTTTATACCATTTTAATGTTCAAACTGCTATAATAAATAAAACTGCTTTGTGTTTCCTGATTTATAGAGGCCCATGTGTATTATAATTTACGGTACTGTTTAAACTATGAATATAACATCCCATTTAAATAAAAACTTTAAGATATTGAACGGGTTACACGTTTATTATTATTATTATTATTATTATTATTATTATTATTATTATTATTATTATTATTATATTTTATTATTTGAAGTAGTAGTAGTAGTAGTAATTTTAATATTATTAATATTATTAATATTATTATTATTATTATTAATATTATTATATTATTAAGGTGAAAAGCATTAGATCATTATATTTAAGGTAGACATTACTGACAGCTGGATAAGAAAGACATTTTCCTATCTTTTTTGACAAGATATTTTCTCCTATTCAGCTGGCTTCTTCAGCCGAAATACAGAGGAAATATAACTTAAGGAAATGTAGATTTGAGGTGATGACTTCCTCTACCATGAAGTAAACTGAGGTCGTCAGTACCTCAGTGAGCTCAGTTCTAAAGATTTTGGCACATTACATCTCCATATGCTGTCTTCTTAATGGGTTGAGATAGTCAAACGGCTATTCATTATGTAACAGCAGCTGACATTTAAGATATCATATATTTCGTATTTTTTTATAAGGAAATGTCATCTATAGGTTCGAATCTCTCATACCTCCTGATCTGGACACCACTGGCATGAGGAAGGATGATCCTATGTGTCCAGGCAACACATGGCACATCTTGCATAACATCTCAGCACCAAGGACCATAAAATCACACCTTCCTAAGGAACTCCTTCCTAAACAAATTTGGCAAGTCAAACCAAAGGTATTTATGCGCAGCAAATATTGTTTCTATTTATATATTAATTTCCTCACAAACAGTATAGCTCCCCTTAAAATTGCCTCCGGTAATTTTAAAACAATATACCTATTTGCTGCCAAACTACATATATATATATATGTCCAGACGGCTAAGGAAGGGTTGTTGAGGTGGTTCGGACATGTAGAGAGAATGGAGCGAAACAGAATGACTTCAAGAGTGTATCAGTCTGTAGTGGAAGGAAGGCGGGGTAGGGGTCGGCCTAGGAAGGGTTGGAGGGAGGGGGTAAAGGAGGTTTTGTGTGCAAGGGGCTTGGACTTCCAGCAGGCATGCGTGAGCGTGTTTGATAGGAGTGAATGGAGACAAATGGTTTTTAATACTTGACGTGCTGTTGGAGTGTGAGCAAAGTAACATTTATGAAGGGATTCAGGGAAACCGGCAGGCCGGACTTGAGTCCTGGAGATGGGAAGTACAGTGCCTGCACTCTGAAGGAGGGGTGTTAATGTTGCAGTTTAAAAACTGTAGTGTAAAGCACCCTTCTGGCAAGACAGTGATGGAGTGAATGATGGTGAAAGTTTTTCTTTTTCGGGCCACCCTGCCTTGGTGGGAATCGGCCAGTGTGATAATAAAATATATATATATATATATATATATATATATATATATATATATATATATATATATATATATATATATATATATATATATATATATATATATATATATATATGTTACTGAAAATAAGAAAAAAATTGGGGGTGAGTTAGACAAGTTAAGAAAGCCTAGAGAACGAATGGATTTGTCAGTTAAAAACAGAGTAGAGGAGTTAGTAGATGGGGAGATGGAGGTTTTGGGTAGATGGCGAGAATATTTTGAGGAACTTTTAAATGTCGACGAAGAAAGGGAAGCGGTAATTTCATGCACTGGTCAGGGAGGTATACCATCTTTTAGGAGCGATGAAGAACAGGATGTGAGTGTGGGGGGAGGTGCGTGAGGCATTACGTACAATGAAAGGGGGTAAAGCAGCTGGAACTGACGGGATCATGACAGAAATGTTAAAAGAAGGGGGGGATATAGTGTTGGAATGGTTGGTATTTTTGTTTAATAAATGTATGAAAGAGGGGAAGGTACCTAGGGATTGGCAGAGAGCATGTATAGTCTCTTTATATAAAGGGAAGGGGGACAAAAGAGATTGTAAAAATTATAGAGGAATAAGTTTACTGAGTATAACAGGAAAAGTGCACGGTAGGGTTATAATTGAAAGAATTAGAGGTAAGACAGAATGTAGGATTGCTGATGAGCAAGGAGGTTTTAGAGTGGGTAGGGGATGTGTAGATCAAGTGTTTAAATTGAAGTATATATGTGAACAGTATTTAGATAAAGGTAGGGAAGTTTTCATTGTATTTATGGATTTAGAAAAGGCATATAATTGAGTGGATAGAGGAGCAATGTGGCAGATGTTGCAAGTATGTGGAATAGGTGGTAAGTTACTAAATGCTGTAAAGAGTTTTTATGAGGATAGTGAGGCTCAGGTTAGGGTGTGTAGAAGAGAGGGAGACTACTTCCCGGTAAAAGTAGGTCTTAGACAGGGATGTGTAATGTTACCATGGTTGTTTAATATATTTATAGATGGGGTTGTAAAAGAAGTAAATGCTAGGGTGTTCAGGAGAGGGGTGGGATTAAATTATGGGGAATTAAATACAAAATGGAATTGACACAGTTGCTCTTTGCTGATGATACTGTGCTTATGGGAGATTCTAAAGAAAAATTTCAAAGATTAGTGGACGAGTTTGAAAGAGTGTGTGTAAAGGTAGAAAGTTGAAAGTGAACATAGAAAAGAGTAAGGTGATGAGGGTATCAAATGATTTAGATAAAGAAAAATTGGATATCAAATTGGGGAGGAGGAGTATGGCAGAAGTGAATGTTTTCAGATACTTGGGAGTTGGCGTGTCGGCAGATGGATTTATGAAGGATGAAGTTAATCATAGAATTGATGAGGGAAAACAGGTGAGTGGTGCATTGAGGTATATGTGGAGACAAAAAACGTTATCTATGGAGACAAAGAAGGGAATGTATGAAAGTATAGTAGTACCAACACTCTTATATGGGTGTGAAGCTTGGTTTGTGAATGCAGCAGCGAGGAGGCGGTTGGAGGCAGTGGAGATGTCCTGTCTAAGGGCAATGTATGGTGTAAATTTTATGCAGAAAAATCGGTGTGTGGAAATTAGGAGAAGGTGTGGAGTTAATAAAAGTATTAGTCAGAGGGCTGAAGAGGGGTTGTTGAGATGGTTTGGTCATTTAGAGAGAATGGATCAAAGTAGAATGACATGGAGAGCGTATAAATCTGTAGGAGAAGGAATGCGGGGTAGGGGTCGTCCTCGAAAAGGTTGGAGGGAGGGGGTAAGGGAGGTTTTGTGGGCGAGGGGCTAGGACTTCCAGCAGGTGTGCATAAGCGCGTTCGATAAGAGTGAATGGAGATGAATGGTATTTGGGACCTGACGATCTGTTGGAGTGTGAGCAGGGTAATATTTAGTGAAGGGATTCAGGGAAACTGGTTATTTTTATATAGCCGGACTTGAGTCCTGGAAATGGTAAGTACAATGCCTGCACTATAAAGGAGGGGTTCGGGATATTGGCAGTTTGGAAGAATATGTCGTGTATCTTTATACGTATATGCTTCTAAACTGTTGCATTCTGAGTACCTCTGCAAAAACAGTGATTATGTGTGAGTGAGGTGAAAGTGTTGAATGTTGATGGAAGTATTTTCTTTTTGGGGATTTTCTTTCTTTTTGAGTCACCCTGCCTCGGTGGGAGGCTGCCGATTTGTTATATAACTATATATATATATATATATATATATATATATATATATATATATATATATATATATATATATATATATATATATATATATATATATATATATATATATATGCAAAACAACCACTCTGAAAGAATAGAGAAATTCCAAGCGCTTTCGTGACTACTCACATTATCAAGGAACTATGAAAGTGAAGCATCCAAGGAAGCTATAAGCTATATAAGGGGTCGGCCAGCACCTCACTATCAGATCCCACAACGGTTAAACACGTGACGCGCGGCGAGCCAACTTGGATAGGTCCTTTGCAAAACTCACCCCCAAGCTATTTATTTGTCCAGTGTATTATTAAATTCTACCCAAATTCTATTAATTATAAATGGATCTAATTTATATAAACCAAAGGAAATATTCATATTATTGTCAAAACTGCTTTTTATGAAACAAGATTCAATTATATTCCTGTCGACCATGGACTTATTTGATACTACTTTCTCAACTTTTTGAAAATCAATTGGATGGTTAAAATCTCTTACATGAATAAATAGAGCATTGGAATCTTGTCCAGTTCTAATGCTATATTTATGTTGTTTTAATCTTAGTTCGAGATTTTTACCAGTTTGACCGTAATAAACTTTATCGCAAATTTTACAAGGAATCTTATAGACACATCCATCAGCATTTTGGGGGGAATTCTTAATCAAAAGTTTTTTTTACTGTATCAAGATTTTTGAATACAAGTTTAATATTAAAAGTCTTAAGAAGAGAAGGCATATCAACCAAGTTTTCATGGTAAGGGAGAACCAACATATTTTTAGTTGAATAAGGCTGGTTGCCCTTTTTTGGATTATAAAAAGTGTTCCTAGCAACTTTAAAAGATTTATCAATTACATTTCTTGGGTATTTTAAATCATTACCTATTTCATAAATTTTGGATATTTCCTCATCTATGAACTCAGGACTACAAATTCGTAAAGCTCTCAAAAACATTGATGAGAAAACAGACAGTTTGACTCTATCTTGATGCGAGGAATAATAGTGGACATAGGAACAGTTATTTGTAGGTTTTCTGTAAATTTTAAATTTGAATTCATTATTACCCTTAATAATTAAAACATCTAGAAAAGGCAATGAGTTATTTTCTTCAAACTCAAAAGTAAAGTTTATAGAATGGGCTAAGCTATTTAATTTTCCAAGAAAATGGTGTATATCTACATTTTTGGGCATAAGACACAAAATATCATCAACATATCTGAACCATTTAGCTCTATTAGGGAAGATTGTGTTAAGCAACCTTGTTTAAAAAAATTCCATGTATAGGTTACTAAGAACAGGTGAAAGAGGATTTCCCATTGCCATACCAAACTTCTGAGTGTAAAACTTATCATTAAATACAAATTTTGCATCAACAATGCAAAGTTTAATAAGTTTAATGATAGTAGGAACAGGCAATGGTAAATCATAGTTAACGAGTTCTTCAGATAAGAAACTTAATAAATCATCAACAGGAACTTTCGTAAACAAGGAAGTAACATCAAAACTAACCATGTTAAAATCATTTAAGTCAGTCAAGGAGCTTAATTTATCAACCAAGTCTATGTTGTTTTTAACATTAAAGTTAGAAATTTTGCCAACAATAGGGCTCAAAATATCAACAAGCCATTTGGATAATTTATATGAAACTGACCCTATGGAGCTAATAATTGGTCTGACTGGATTCCCTGGTTTGTGTGTTTTTATTAGTCCATACATGTAAGGTAAAGATGGATTAGTGGAAGTAAATTGTTTAACTAATTCATCTTTGCCTTTCAGTAGAAGTTTTATTGTTTAATTGAAATTGCTGTTAACGGTTTCTAGGGGATTTTTCCTAAGTTTAGAATAGGTTTCAGTATCATCTAAGAGATTATTCATTTTTTCTTGGTAATCATTTTCTTTCATAATTACTATTGCATTTATTTTGTCTGCTTTAGTAAGGCGCAAATTTTTATTGTTATTAAGTGTATCATAAGACTTAAAGAATCTTTGAGGGCAATTGGGAATGTTGATACTTGGTTGATATGCCTTCTCTTCTTAAGACTTTTAATATTAAAGTTGTATTCAAAAATCTTGATACAGTAAAAAAACTTTTGATTAAGAATTCCCCCCAAAATGCTGATGGATGTGTCTATAAGATTCCTTGTAAAATTTCCGATAAAGTTTATTACGGTCAAACTGGTAAAAATCTCGAACTAAGATTAAAACAACATAAATATAGCATTAGAACTGGACAAGATTCCAATGCTCTATTTATTCATGTAAGAGATTTTAACCATCCAATTGATTTTCAAAAAGTTGAGAAAGTAGTATCAAGCAAGTCCATGGTCGACAGGAATATAATTGAATCTTGTTTCATAAAAAGCAGTTTTGACAATAATATGAATATTTCCTTTGGTTTATATAAATTAGATCCATTTATAATTAATAGAATTTGGGTAGAATTTAATAATACACTGGACAAATAAATAGCTTGGGGGTGAGTTTTGCAAAGGACCTATCCAAGTTGGCTCGCCGCGCGTCACGTGTTTAACCGTTGTGGGATCTGATAGTGAGGTGCTGGCCGACCCCTTATATAGCTTCCTTGGATGCTTCACTTTCATAGTTCCTTGATAATGTGAGTAGTCACGAAAGCGCTTGGAATTTCTCTATTCTTTCAGAGTGGTTGTTTTGCAGATTTTGAAATCACCTGTTTACTGTGATCTTATTGCATATATATATATATATATATATATATATATATATATATATATATATATATATATATATATATATATATATATATATATATATATATATATATATATATATATATATACGTCGTGCCGAATATGTAAAACTGGTCAATTATCAAGAACACATTTAAAATTAATCCTTTCTAAAATTTTCTCTTATACGTTTAAAGATATATTTTTTTTCATTAATGTTAATGTAAAAATTTTTAATTTTGAACAAAAAGTATCTTAGAAAACTTACCTAACCTTATTATAACAAGAACATTTTATTTTAGCCTAACCCAACTAAATATATTTTAGATTTGTTTACATTAATTTAATACTAAACAAACACAGTGAAATATATTTTTTTTCGTTAGGTTCAGAATGATTTTGGCGAAATTATTGCATACACAAATTTTTGCTTGTCCTATATGGCAAGTTGAGCATTGCTATTTAAGCCAAGATCGCAAGTTCTGCCTATTCGGCACGACATAAATATATATATATATATATACACACACACACATATATATATATATATATATATATATATATATATATAAATATATATTTATATATATATATATATATATATATATATATATATATATATATATATAAGTAGTGCAGAAGGCGGCTCAGCGGTCTCTGCTGAGCGCAGTATTCCTGAGCGGTTTCCTCCCGAAAGGGCTGCAGCTGAGCGGTCTCATTTTCACACCTTTATGCTAATGACCTCACCCACGACCCCCACCCACGACCCCCGCCCACGACCCCCACCAACGACCCCCACCCACGACACCCACCCACGACCCTCACCCATGACCCCACCCACGACCCCCCACCCTCGACCACCTCACCCTCGACCACCTCACTCTCGACCACCTCACCCTCGACCACCTCACCCTCGACCACCTTGCCCTCAACCCCCCACACCCATGCCCCCCACTCGCGCCCCACGCGCCCGCCTGCTGCGCCCTCGAGCCCGCCTGCCCACGCCCTCGCCCCCGCCCTCGCCTTCTGCAGCACCTTCTGCAGCGTCGTCCGGATCGTCCCCGCGCCCCGAATTTTTTCCCGATTTTTTTCGAATTTTTTTTGAATTTCATTTTCTTGTGGTCTCCATCTCCTCGGATCAAGTTTTTGAGGTTCCCCCTCCCACTTTCACCCCATCCCAAATTTTTTCGATTTTTTTTTTTAATTTCTTACGATCTCCATCTTCTTGGATCAAATTTTTTGGGTACCCCTGCTTCCACCCCCAAATATTCTGGTTCCATCTCCTCGGATCAAGTTTCTTTGGATTCCCCTTTCTGGGTGTAAGCCTTCAAAATGGACTCCCACTTGCATCCCAAATTCCCTGCTCCATCTCCTCGGATCAAGTTTTTCTCGATATCAATAACACAAAGATTTTCCCCCCACACCTCCCACCACCCACTTCTACCTCAAATATTCCTGCTCTACTTCCTTGGATCAAGTTTTTCTCGATATCAAAGACTCCAACTCCTCGGATCTAGTTTTTTGGATTCCCCCCTATGGGGTTTCGAAATTCTTATGATCTCCTCGGATCAAGTTTTTCTCGATATCAATAATACAAAGTCTCCACTTTCTCGAATCAAGTTTTTTGGATTCCCCCCCTCTGGGGTTAAGCATTCAAAATGAACTCCCACTTCCACCCCAAGTATTTCTCCTCCATCTTCTTGGATCAAGTTTTTCTCGATAAT
Source organism: Cherax quadricarinatus (assembly GCF_038502225.1). NCBI lineage: Eukaryota > Metazoa > Arthropoda > Malacostraca > Decapoda > Parastacidae > Cherax > Cherax quadricarinatus. The sequence continues at coordinate 44,843,632 of NC_091309.1, forward strand.
ACAAAGACTCCAATTCCTCGGATCAAATTTTTCTCGAAATCAATAATACCAAGTCTCCATCTCCTTGGATCAAGTTTTTCTCGATAATACAAAGACTCCATCTCCTCGGATCAAGTTTTTGGATTCCCCCCTCTGGAGGGTAAGCATTCAAATGAACTCCCCCTATGAGGCATGGTACTTTCTCTTACTACAGGTCTAAACAAGTGTGACATAACCTCACCTGTGTTTACTCGGTGGTCAGTGATGTCACGTGATGACCTCACACATACAGGCTGAATCTTGTCAACTTCTCCCTAAGTCAGTGACATCACGTGATGACCTCACACATACAGGCTGAATCTTGTTGAGCAGACAATAACTTAAAATGCAGAATAACACTATTTATTATACAACCAATGCATTTCATATACATTTCTGGTAATACAACAAAAAAAAGTTACAATTCATTAACTAAAATCAACATATTTTTCTCTTGAAGAAATTCTGCGCATTTTGTTCTGGATCTTCTTCGTCGTCACCATCTCAGTATTACACATTTCATATACAACATAGGGAAAACATTACACATTTTCACTCTTAACCCAGGATAACCCAAATAATTCCACAATTTTTTGTTAATACCCACAACAATCCACAATTTCTTTACAAAAGATTCACTCTCATCAAGTCTAGATAATTTTTTCGTTTTAACTATTTCATCAGAAAAAGTCACCACAACACTTACAACTTATAACCACTTCTCGATAAATTCACTAGTCACAATTTTGCATATTACGAAGTTAATACGCAAACACACACACACACACACACACACACACACACACACACACACACACACACACACACACACACACACACACATCACTTTACTTTGAACACCTTCAAGACACTCATTAATCATTTGAATACTCACAAAAACACCTTTGATCATTTCCAAACAACACTAAAACATTTTCAAGACAACATTTTGAATACCCCCTAAATAAGATTTGACATCTCTAATTTATCTACACTTACATATTTCATTAAATTACAACTCATCCCCCAAACTCCTCCCTCATTCTCAAGATTTTTACAACAGTATCACAAAATCTAACTCAGACACTTTACTTTGAACAACACCAAAAACACCATCAATTACCTTTGAATACTCCAAAAACATCATTCGAACACCCCCAAATCACCACTGAATACTCCCAGAACACCTTCATAAATACTCTTGCACATCATTTGAACATCTTCAAAAACACCTTTGAATAGTCTCAAACACCATTTGAGTACTACTAATACACCACTGAATTCAGTCAAAACACCACCAAAATCACCATAAACTAAGATCAACATCACAGACTAACACCCATTTTCACACAAATCCTCTCAAATCACTATAACCAAGACGATTCCACTCACCTCCAATTAAGATATAACATGAGTGCAAAAAAAAAATGAACACAATCCAAACACACATGAACACTCACAACCCACAACACCCTCAACAACAACCCACTTATAACATCTCTTTTTCGGTGTCTCTAGTTCGACAACAACGCCCACAACCCACAACACCCACATCCCACAACACCCACAACCCACATCACCCACACCCCACAACAACAACCCACAACTTATAACCACTTTTCAGCATCTATATTTCGACAACATCACCCACAACCCACAACACCCACAACCCACAACACCCACAACCCACATCACCCACACCCCACAACACCCACAACAACAACCCACAACTTATAACCACTTTTCAGCATCTCTAGTTCGACAACAATACCCACAACCCACAACACCCACAACACCCACAACCCACATCACCCACAACAACAACCCACTTATAACATCTTCTTTGGTATCTCTAGTTCGACAACAATACCCACAACCCACAACACCCACAACCCACAATTTTTTCTCGTTTTAACTAATTTCATCAGGAAAAGTCACAACAACAACCCACAACTTATAACCACTTTTTCGGCATCACTAGTTCCGCAACAACACCCACAACCCACAACACTTACCCATTTATTCACAATTTTTCCCCTTCTTTTTATTGAATCTTAAAATGTAATGCACATTCCTCCCTACATTACTAAAATTCTAATAAAGTCCTCTCCATACCCATCTCCATGTATCCACATAAATTAATATAATACTCACAACAACTAATCATCTCACTACCCAACTACTGCGGCATGTTTCTACACCCTCCAATCTTTTCCAATGTATCATAACTTTTCACTTCTATAATTTCTTTTATAATATTCACACATTTCCTTTATTTTCAGTAAAATCCCCCCCATATTTCATTAAATTTCTAATACAACCCTCCCCATACCCCTCTCCATCTCACCCACATTTCTTCACACCCACTCACCCATCTCCCAACACACCTCTTCAGAACAAACACAAAAAATTCACATTTCACATCCACAAATGCATCTCATCACCCATCTCAAATCCGCTAAAATCACTGTAACCAAGTTATTCACAAAATTCTATGACCACCTAACACACACAGACAACTCACTTAACTTTGAACACTACCAAAAACACCATCAATTACCATTGAATACTCCAAAAACATCATTCGAATACCCCCCAAATCACCACTGAATACTCCCAGAGCACCTTCAAAAATACTCTTGCACATCATTTGAACACCACCGAAATCACCATAAACTAAGATCAACATTTACATATGAATACTCCAAAAACATCATCAAACTCCTTTGAATACTACCAAAACACCACTGAATACTGCCCAAACTCTACTAAAAATCACCAGAAACTAAGATCAACACCACCAACTAACAACCATTTTACAGAAATCCCCTCAAATCACTTTAACCAAGACGATCCCACTCACCTCAGACCTTTATATAACATGAACGCAAAAAAAAAAAAATAATAAAACATTCTCATAAATCATTTGAATACTCACAAAAAACACCTTTGAACATTTCCAAGCAACACGGAAACACTTACAGCAGGGTCACCACCAACTGAAAACATAACATGTACACACACACAAAAAAAAAAACTAAGACATCCATCAACTATCATCAATGACCACTCATTTTTACAAACATTCGCACAAAAAATCACATTCAAGAAACATCATCAAACTCCTTTGAATACTCCCAAAACACCACTGAATACTACCAAAACAGCACCGAATACTGCCCAAACAACACTAAAAATCACCAGAAACTAAGATCAACACCACCAACTAACACCCATTTTATAGAAATCCCCTCAAATCACTATAACCAAGACGATCCCACTCACCTCAGACTATTATATAACATGAGCGCAAAAAAAAAACAATCTCATAAATCATTTGAATACTCACAAAAAACACCTTTGAACATTTCCAAACAACACATACACACACAAAAAAAAACTAAGACATCCATCAACTATCATCAATGACCACTCATTTTTATAAACATTCGCACAAAAAATCACAATCACCAACTCCATACAATATCTAATACACTCCTCTCACTACCACCAACACATACCAGCACAGATAGGGATACCTCCCATGACATCACACTCCATCCTGTGTTTACTTGACGACGCCACACCCCACTTTTACTTCATTTAACTTATTGAGAGGAAGCTACTTGTTTCAACCTGTTATATCTCCAATATCTAAGATCACCACAATCAAGACGTTTACCAAATTCTATAACCCCACCACTAAGATCACAAATTTTTGTACACATTCTCTTAAAACATCATCATAACAAAGATCACTAAAACTAGCTATACTTTTACTAAAATCACGTAACATTTTGTCTTCTCTAACTCACCCACCAATTTACATTCTCATTCACACTTACACATTTCATTAACCGAAATTACATCTCATCCACCAAACTCCTCCCTCATTCTCCAGACTTTACAACATTAGCACACAAAAAAAACTAACTCATACACTTATAACATGAGACATTACCATAACTAACACACTGACTAGCTTTGAACCAACTCTGAACAACACCAAAACACCACTGAACATCTTCAAAAAATACTCTGCACGTCATTTGAACACTTTCAAAAACACCTACGAATACTCCCAAAACACTACTGATTACTACCAAATCACCACTGAATACTACCAAAACACCGTCAAAATCACCAGAAACTAAGTTTAACATCACCATCTAACACCCATTTCATAGAAATCCCCTCAAATCACTATAACCAAGAACTCCCTCCCCATTGTCGCATAAAAAAAAAGCATGAACACAAACCTAATACACAAACACTTAGTACATGATCACCATCAACTGAAAACATATCTTGTACACACATAAATCTTAGACAACCACCATCAACAAACGCCCATGTTCACTTACCTCAAAAACCACTAATACCACAGAAAACACTCATTTCTTATAAACATTCCCACAAAAATCATATTTGACAATATCTAAGGGCACTCACCTCACTACCACCAACACACGATGTCACAGCTCACAGGACCGGCGAGGTCACCTCCAGTGACGTCACACTCCCATCTGCGTTTAATTGATGGTCACATCACACCCAACCCACCTTGTTTCAACCTGTTGTACCCACAATATCTAAGAACACTATAACCAAGACGATTACCAGATTTTATGACCCCACCACCAAGATCACAGAAAACACTCATTTTTTTTATAAACATTCACACAAAAATCACGATCACCAATTCCATATCATGTTTACCATCATCTATCAACACTCTTCACCAAGATCACCAAAAATCTAAGATCATTCATCTCAAAACTACTATGATCACTGAAAAAACTTATTTTTTAAACATTCGCACAAAAATAAGACATGCACAAAAATACCACGACACTTCCACCAACATCTATAACATAAACCAAGTTCATCAAGAACTGCAAGAAGCCCCTATCACTAGCCTTTCCCATCCTATGGAGAGGGAGCATGGACACGGGGGTCGTCCTACAGTTACTAAAAACAACAGACATAGCCCCACTCCACAAAGGGGGCAGTAAAGCAACAGCAAAAAACTACAGACCGATAGCACTAACATCCCATATCATAAAAATCTTTGAAAGTGTCCTAAGAAGCAAGATCACCACCCATCTAGAAACCCATCAGTTACACAACCCAGGGCAACATGGGTTTAGAACAGGTCGCTCCTGTCTGTCTCAACTATTGGATCACTACGACAAGGTCCTAAATGCACTAGAAAATAAAAAGAATGCTGATGTAATATATACAGACTTTGCAAAAGCCTTCGACAAGTGTGACCATGGCGTAATAGCGCACAAAATGCGTGCTGAAGGGATAACAGGAAAAGTCGGTCGATGGATCTATAATTTCCTCACTAACAAAACACAGAGAGTAGTCGTCAACAGAGTAAAGTCCGAGGCAGCTACGGTGAAAAGCTCTGTTCCACAAGGCACAGTACTCGCTCCCATCTTGTTCCTCATCCTCATATCTGACGTAGACAAGGATGTCAGCCACAGCACCGTGTCTTCCTTTGCAGATGACACCCGAATCTACATGACAGTGTCTTCCATTGCAGACACTGCAAGGCTCCAGGCGGACATCAACCGAATCTTTCAGTGGGTTGCAGAAAACAATATGAAGTTCAACGATGAGAAATTTCAATTACTCAGATATGGTAAACACGAGGAAATTAAATCTTCATCAGAGTACAAAACAAATTCTGGCCACAAAATAGAGCGAAACACCAACGTCAAAGACCTGGGAGTGATCATGTCGGAGGATCTCACCTTCAAGGACCATAACATTGAATCAATCGCATCTGCTAGAAAAATGACAGGATGGATAATGAGAACCTTCAAAACTAGGGAGGCCAAGCCCATGATGACACTCTTCAGGTCACTTGTTCTATCTAGGCTGGAATATTGCTGCACACTAACAGCACCTTTCAAGGCAGGTGAAATTGCTGACCTAGAAAATGTACAGAGAACCTTCACGGCGCGCATAACGGAGATAAAACACCTCAATTACTGGGAGCGCTTGAGGTTCCTGAACCTGTATTCCCTGGAACGCAGGCGGGAGAGATACATGATTATATACACCTGGAAAATCCTAGAGGGACTAGTACCGAACTTGCACACGAAAATCACTCACTACGAAAGCAAAAGACTTGGCAGACGATGCAACATCCCCCCAATGAAAAGCAGGGGTGTCACTAGCACGTTAAGAGACCATACAATAAGTGTCAGGGGCCCGAGACTGTTCAACTGCCTCCCAGCATACATAAGGGGGATTACCAACAGACCCCTGGCAGTCTTCAAGCTGGCACTGGACAAGCACCTAAAGTCGGTTCCTGACCAGCCGGGCTGTGGCTCGTACGTTGGTTTGCGTGCAGCCAGCAGCAACAGCCTGGTTGATCAGGCTCTGATCCACCAGGAGGCTTGGTCACAGACCGGGCCGCGGGGGCGTTGACCCCCGGAACTCTCTCCAGGTAAACTCCAGGTAAACTCTATTACCAAACCAGTGTTTTCCTATATCCTTCCTCAATCTGAATTTTTCAAATTTAAAGTCATTGCTGCGAGTCCTGTCTAGGCTAGATATTTTTAGCCCGCTAATTACATCCCCTTTATTAATTCCTGTTTTCCATTTATGCACCTCAAACATATCCCCCCTAATTCTACGCTTGTCTAGAGAGTGCAGATTCAGGGCCCTCAGTCTATCCTCATAGGGAAGATTTCTGATACATGGGATCAACTTTGTCATCCTGCTTTGTACGTTTTCCTGTGCATTTATATCCATTCTGTAATACAGTGACCAGAACTGCGCATCATAATCTAAATGAGGCCTAACCAAAGATATATTGAGTTGAAGAACAACCTGAGTACTTCTATTATTTATATTTCTTGCTATGAAGCCAAAGATTCTGTTAGCTTTATTACCAACACTTATGCACTGCTATCCTGGTTTCAGATTACTGCTAACCAGAACTCCTAAATCCTTTTCACAATCAGTAATATTAAGATCTACATTATTTAGTTTATATGTGGCATGGTTATTTTCCTGACCAACATTTAGAACTTTGCATTTGTCTATATTAAACTGCATCTGCCACTTCTCCAACCACTGCATCAGTCTATTCAAATCATCCTGGAGTGCTCTAATGTCCTCATTAGAATGAACTGGACGGCCTCTTTTGGTGTCATCAGCAAATTTGCTTATGTCGCTATCTATTCCCTCATCTGTGTCGTTTATGTAAGTTGTGAACAACAAGGGGCCCAACACTGACCCCTGTGGAACACCGCTCGTGATGTGTCCCCATTCTGATTTCTCCCCATTTATGCAAACCCTCTGCTGCCTGTTTGTCAACCATGCCTCTACCCAGGACAAAATTTCTCCTATTCTGTGTGCCTTAAATTTTTCTGTGTGCCTTAAGTTTCTTCATTAGCCTCTGATGTGGAACTCTAGCGAAAGCCTTACTGAAATCCATATACACAATATCATATTCACTACCATAATGTACCTCCTCAAATACCTTAGTGAAGAAAGTTAGTGAATTCGTAAGACAGGAACGCCACTTCGTAAAACAGTGCTGAGACTCATTAATCAATTTATGCCTTTCAAGATGGCTACGAATTGCTTAGGCAATTATTGATTTCATAAATTTTCCCACTATGGAGGTAAGACTTATTGGTCTATAGTTTGTAGCTAAGGACCTGTCACCTGCCTTGTAAATAAGTATTACATTTGCCATTTTCCACTTATCAGGCACTATGCCAGTTTGTAGTGATATGTTAAAAAGATTAGCAAAAGGTGTGCTAAGTTCCTCTTTACATTCCTTTAACACCCTTGCAAACAGTTCATCAGGACCTGGGGATTTGTTAGATTTTATTTTCTGTTGTCTGAGGACCATATCAATAGTTACCCCAATCGTGCATAGTTTATTATCGTCCTGTTCTACATAATCTATTATTTCTGGAATTTCGCTAGTATTTCCCTGGGTAAAAACTGTGAGGAAGTAAGCATTGAAAATTTCACCCACATCCTTATCACTGTCAGTGATCTGACCTGAGTTACTCTAAGTGGGCCTATCATGTCTTTAATCATACTTCTGTATACCTGAAAGAACCCTTTTGGGTTAGTCTTCGAATCTCTTGCGACCTTAGCCTCATAATCCCTTATTGCTTTTCTTATTCCTTTTTCTATTTTTCTCTTTAACTGAATATATTGATTTCTTAACTGCCCATCCTCTCTTTTGATACGCCTATATATGCCTCTCTTTCGACCAATGAGATATTTTAATCTTCTTGTTCATCCGTTTGGGATCATTTTTGTTAGATCTAATTTCCCTACTAGGAACAAAAGTTAGAACTATGCCCTGAAAAACGTCATATTGGCAACCGAGATCACCTACCTGACCCATAGTTAGGACATCCCAATTTAGCCCACCCAGGTAATTTTTCAGTCCCATGAAATCGGCCAAGCAAAAGCCTGGGACAGATATCTGATTGCAGTTATCTGGGTAATTCCATGATATATTGAAACTAAGTGATTTGTGATCACTTTCCCCAAGCTCATCATTAACCTCAAGATTATTAATGAGTGATTCTTTGTTGGCAAGAACCAAGTCAAGAAGATTTTTTCCTCTAGGTGATTCTGTCACAAACTGTTTTAAAAAGCAATCCTGAACCGTATCAAGAAATAACAAACTTCTCATTAGTGTGACTTTGTAAATGGTCCAAGTAGGACCGAAACATCGTCGTAAGCTCCTCTCTTCTATGTGCAGTTTATTTGTGTACCGTATCAAGAAAGTCACTAGACTCCAGATTTCCTGTCACACTGTTCCAGTCAATTTGTCTAAAGTTAAAATCTCCCATTAATACAACATTTTCATATCTAGATGCATTATGAATTTCGCACTTACTATCAAGGTTCGGGGGCCTATAAATCACACCTAAAATTAATTTGCCACGACCCTCGAGAAACTGTAGCCAAACAAATTCTGTGTCCGATGTTTCTAATCTTACATCATGTCTAAGACAACAATTTAAACTTTCTCTGACAATCATCGCCACCCCACCACCCTTCCAGTTGACCCTATCAGTATAGAATAGTTTATAACCCTATATGTTGCATTCAGAAGTCATTTCTCTAACTTTCAGGTTGAACCAGGTCTCTGTTATAGCAATAATATCTATATTACCTACACTTGCAAGTAATCTTAGCTCTATCTTATTTCTTAGACACCTACTATTTGTATAGGAAACCTTAAGGGAGCTAGTCACTCGTTGCCCTCTACTATCTCTCTTTGTTTGTAGATCAATTGCTCTACCTTAACTAGCAGCTTTATTTCGAATATTGTCAAGTTTGGAAAGAAAAGGAGCTTTACTCACAAAATCCATTATATCATCCAAACGTGGCAGAGAGTAAGTATCCGTTATGGTGACCTCATTCATCTTATGGCAGTCGATACATATCTGGAATCCTCCCTCAGGCTTCTTCACAAGGATGCACAGTGAAGCCCACGGACTGGACTCCACCTCCACCAATCTGAAGTAGCCTCTGCTTTCCAGGATTAGTTCTCTAGGGAGAGTGTTTAGTAGGTTTAGTAGTTCCTACGTCAACATTTTGATATCCCAAGGTGCACTTTTTCGGAATATCCGAAAATAAGTCGGGATAAGTTTACAGAAGCGCAGTAAAAGTTTCTGCTTGATCTTTGCAAGTCTCGACATTAAGGAGCAAGGGTTCTGGAGGAGGGTCGAGTTAGGGAACTTAATTTGAACCTCCAGAATTGTGTTCAGAGACAGAGGACAAAGTCATTACTGGGACTTTAGGTGGTACAAAGATTAATTTAATCTGATTAATGTGGTAAACTTTACCTGCATTATCTTTATCAAAAGGTGCTACCACATAATTTAAATCAGAAATTTTATTATTTGCATTGGTTCCATAAATCTGAATTTTAAGGAGTGACCAGGCACAGGTTCCTGGACCAACACCTTGTCTCCTGGATTAAAGGAGCGAAATTTTGAGGTACTGTGGTACTGAGGAACCTGTGTCTGTTTCATATTATTTTGAGCACATTTTAAGTTAGGTGTATTCTCCCATCCATCCTTCCTTGAGCACATGTAGGGAACCTCTCACACTGTACACGAATATTAGCTCAAATGGACCTAGATGACTCCTACACAATTTCTAGCATTGTGAACATCAACAGAGAAAGCGATTCATCCCAGTCTGTAGGAAAATACATGCAAAAGGCACACATCATAGTTTTTAAAGTTTGGTGAAACCTTTCCAAGGCGCTTTGTGACTGAGGATGATAGGCTGTGGATAGTTGCTGATAAATATTTAGCCTGGTTAAAGAATCTCTGAATGATTTTGCTGTAAAATTAGTGCCCTGATCACTCTGGACAGATTCTGAAATTCCAAGGTAGGAAATAAATTTCATAAGAGCTTTAAGAAGGGAATCAATGTTTTTACAATGCACAGGAGCTGCTTCTGGATACCTAGTAGCTTTGTCCATGATTGTGAACAAGTACTGGATACCTGACTTGGCTTTTGGTAATGGTCGCACGCAGTTAATAATAAAATCAGCAAAGAATTCTAAATCCGCAGGTATGGGATGAAGTGGTGCTGATCTAATGGAGTGTCCAGGTTTACCCACTTGTTGACATTCTCTAAAGGAACGTATGTGACTATGCACATTTCACCTTATACTGGCCAAAAGATTGTTTTTAATATTCTATAAAGGGTTTATTAACTTCAAAATGTCCTCCTAACGAAAAATTGTGAGCTATATTCAAGTCCTGCGACCTGAATTTCTTCAGAACTACCAGTCTATTCATTTTCTAGCTTCCCTCTAGCTCCTTACCAATGTTAGAACATTTAGCTTAGTGATCTGAATGGGATTCACTCATGGCAGCTTCAAAAGCGAAGGTCAAGGAAGGATTCCTTTGTTACTCTTCCCAATAAGACAGACCTTCGGGCATGGAAACGGAAACATTTAGCAATCCTACTACCAAGGAATAGGAAGGTTGATCAGGGACTTTTCACTATATTTACGAGGTCCTGGCCTGTTTCCCTTGTAAAATAATTTGTCAAGCCCCTAGTTCTGACTCCTGCGAGGGTAGGTCAGCATTCTTAAAAGAAACCTTGGGAACATTGTCCAAGTTGTGGCTAATACTGGAGAAGAAGCCTCAGTAGTTACTATGGGTTCTGGACAGTTTTTTGAATTTAGAATATTATTGCCAAACAATAATACAGCATCATTCATGGGAAATCCCCCAAACACAACTTGGATGCCACTGAAGCAAACTCGCCTTGAGATATATCCACCTCACCACCTGTTTCCCGAAATTGTAGTTCTGGTTGCTCCTGTGTTAGCAAATGGAATGATCAATTCGACAGCAGCGCTGTAGAGAGAGTTTGGGCAAATTTTGTAAAGTATACTCAGACACCAGTCACCTAACATGTGTTGATGGCATAACCCACTATAACAATACAATTAACGCAAAAAAATAGCACCGCACGACTTGCAGGATACACACACACTGACAAGGCTGACACGCAATACTGAAAGCAATAACAAGGCTGACATGCAATGCCAAAAGTGATAACAAGGCTGACATCCAATACTGAAAAACATTGTCCTCTTCACTCTCGGGCCGAGAGGATCTCCTGCACAGACGCTTCTTCTGTTAAAGTTGCCCTTCCTGCGCAGTTTCTTGTTTTCTCAAAGATGGCGGCCAGTTGCCGCAGGAGAAGTAACACTGTATGAAGCAATTTACCACACGAATGCCTCTGTTTTACTGCTGGCGATCTTTAGGGACACATTCTGTGTTGACAACGATGAGCTCTATGGGATTGCTCTAAATGGGTCATCACGGATTTTCATCAAGTTCTGCACAGTGGTGGCTTACGAGAGGATGGTGACACAGTTTCAGAAGTGTATCACCGTGACTACTGGACTGGAGGTTCGACTGAGGGATGCCTCACCTGGTTGAGGATAAGGAATGTTCCTTTTGAAGCAATATGGTGAGGTACATGCGGTGACATTGGGACGATGGACGGACAGCATCTATGCGGGGCTTTCTGCTGGTTCTTACACTGTATAGATGACATTGAGACGACCCATTCTCTCGCATGGTGTCCTAGGGGATTTTAGGACACAGGTGTTTGTGGCTTATGCGGGACAAAGAAAGACATGTCATTTGTGTGGTGCTTTTGACCACATGGTAGCTGGGTGTGGTAAGAGATCAGCGGTGGTAGCTGATCTCTTACCACAGCGGTGGTAGCTGCTCCTGTGGATGTGGAACGTAAAGGCACATGGGCGGACGAAGTGGATGGTGTGGAGGAGCGTTATGTGATGCTACCAGAAGTTCCGGATGCGACCACACAGGGCGGGCCTGGACGTGAGCAGGAGCCTGTTGGGTTGTTGGAGGCAGAGGAACTACAGGATTTATCTGAACCCCTGTAGGAGATGATAAAATCTTTTCTTTAAGTGCCAGTGGAGGAGATATCCTCTGTAGGTGGGAGAATTCTGATGGTGGAGGAGGATACGCATTGGCAGGTACCAGAGCCTCCGGGGTCAGGGACTGGTATGTTGCAGTTGTAAGAGGTGGAGGCTGAGGTGTACAGGGATGGGGAAAGTGATGGGATGGAGGTAGAGAGTGCTTCTAGGAAGAGGGCTGGAGGTAATCACGCCAACCCAGCGTTCTGGTAAAAAGACGTGGGCGAGAGTGACCAAGAAAGGGCAGAGGAGTGCACAGGGGGGAGGGGGTCCAGGGGGGTAAGTGTGCAAGGGATTCTAAACTATTTGCAAAGGTGTTAGGCAATCACATGAAAAAGGTGATTGACTTAGGTATACATAGAGGACAGTATGGGGTACCAGGTCGAAGTATGCGAGAGGGGCATGGGAGGATTAGGGATTTTTTGGAGGGCAGATGGGGGGGAGCCGTCTTTGGGATCAATTGGAAGCAGGCATATGACTGCATTAATAGAAGTATGTTGAGAATAATTTTACAGGCACAGGGATTTGGGGACGAGATAGTGGGGTGGGTGAATACTTTGTATACGCCTGCAAGGGTCAGAGTACAGGTAAATGGGAAGTTGGGATTGCCAGTGCAGTTAGGGAGAGGTTTGAGACAGGGTTGTCCCTTGTCTCAAATCCTCTTTGCATGTTTGCAGGACCCCTTTTATTGGCTTATAGAGGAAGGGGTGAGGGAACTAGGCAGGGAGGGTCCTAGCAGAGCTGAGATTGTGGAGTATGTGGATGACACTACAGTTTTAGTGGGAGGGGAGACTGGTTTGGGGAATGTGGGCCGTATAATTGAGGTCTTTGGAGCGGCTGCTGGGATAAGGGTCAATGGGGTAAAATCTAAGATATTGGAAGTAGGTACATGGGTGGGGGGGGTGGAAGCGTTCGGGTGGAACATTGTGGATAGAATTAAGATCTGTGGGGTTGTGTACATGGCGGATGCTAGGGAAGCACAGAAGGTAAATTCTGGAGAGGTTGTGAGTAGGGCATTGGGTAGGATGTAAGGGTGGAGGGCCGGGGATATAACGTTGCAGCAGAGGGTGGTGGTGGTAAACTCTCTTGTGTATAGCAAGGTATGGGGGGTAGCGGAAGTATATCCCCTGAGGTCAACTGATCTTGAGGAACTGCAGAGGGGTGTTTTGAGGTATGTTTGGGGTTATGGGAGGCCGTGGCTATGGAAGGAGGTGGTCATGATGAGTGTGCAGCAGGGCGAGCTGGGTCTCATACCTTTGTGGGACACGTGTGAAGGCGATTTATGTGAAGCAGAGTTACCTGAGGGCGGGAGGGAAGAGGGGTATAAGAGTGGGAGCAGTCATGGAGGATGTGAGGAAATGGTGGATGGGGAAGGAGTTATTGGTGTGTGAAGATGTGGTGCGCAATTTGTTGGCAACACAGGATGCAAGGAAGGTAAGGGTAAGCAAGCTTGAGAGAACAGGTAGGCAGGGGGAGGTGATACAGGGAGTAGAAACTTACCTGATGTATGATTGAGGGGGATTTGGGGAGACTTTAGAAAGCTCAGATTACAGCTGCAGGTTCGGGAGCTGGTGTATAGGTTCTTGTTGGGAAATTTAGCTTCAAGGTCTGTGCTTTTTAGGATGGGTTATGTGGGTGCGGGGAATTATCCACTATGTGGGGAGGAGGAGACAGCTTTCCATGCTATATATTTTTGTGGAACCTTGGGGGCTGTGAGGATATGGTTAGCGAGGGTCCTTTGTATAGTGGCGGGGGTGGGGTAACATTTCGACTTTGAGGGCTTTGCTTTTAGATGTGGGAGGGGTCACCAATGATGTTCGATGGGCTGTGATGTGGTTGTGGATTTTTTGTATGTTTCTTGGGGTATAAGGGAGGTGGGGGTGGTTGTAGGGTGTGGGCGCTTGCGGTGCATGTGTACCGCACGGTTTGCAGGAATAGGCTTCTATATGGGAGGGTGTGGAAAAATAGTTTTTCCTTGGGTTATTGCAATCTGACGGTAGGTGTGTTGGTAGGGTTGAGAGCAGGGTAGAACTGGGATGGGTTGAGTTCCCTGGGGACTGTCACTTTTGTTTGTTTTGGAGTTAGTAGAGGATCGAATGTGGCAAAGATAATGAGTGATATTGGCATATGTGGGTGTGCATGAGAGGGGTATGGTGGGGGGGGGGTGGACAGAGGACTTGCAGATTTTAATGACTGGGGTTTTGACTTAAGACTGAAGGTGTAGTTTTGTGAGAGTGGACTTGAGTATAATATAGTTGGTATGGGATCAGGGGCTGTGGGAGGCGCTTTCTAACGGTTGGTTTTTGAATGTTATTAGTAGTACGGCTCTGCATATGTGTTATGGGCCTTATGTATGGTATCAGGTTTTTTTTATTTCCTTCCCTGTGAGGTTGATACTCCAGGGGGTAATTATACTTTGCAATTCTTGGCATATAATAATCTTTTTATTAACTGAAACATTGTATGTCTTATATATAAATGAATTTGGAAAGTTGCCTTTGTATGCTTAAAATTTTATTCTTGAGTGATGTGGACCCATTTTTATGTAAACGATGGTACATACTGATGTTATGTGTTCTCATGTGCAAGTGCTGTAAGACATGTGCAACTAGTAGACTGTAGCTTTGGTTTGTTTAAGGACCTTTGGTGTAATTTGAATTTTATGTGTTAAGTTCTTTTTGTGTTGTAAGTTAATGATATATTTGGACTGTATTGTATATATGTTCTTTTAGGTTAAAGCATAAGTTCTGTGTACACTTCTCGTAGCCTTCCTTTCTTTTAACTCAGATAAGAGGGAGGGTTGCCTGGGACAGGGAGGCTAGTTTATGGGGTGTTATGGATAATACCATGCTATGTTACTTTGTATTAGGGTTGAATTGGGTAGTGGTATTGGAAAACAGGAGATACCATATTGTAAAAATTTTGAAGGTGTTTGAGTACGGTTCTCTCCTTAAGTACATTCCTGTTTATCTTTGTACCTTATAGATGTACGATGTTGATAATTGTATGTACTCTGTATATGTACTGTCCTTCTAAATAAAAAATAAAAAAAAATACCGGAAGCGTTACAAGAGACTGTGAATACTATACTAAGACCATATCCCGGACATGCACCCATATTACGAACCCAAGTGTATTATGGCCTGCACACTTTGTCGTAAAGCAATAAAAAATAATGGAGCATGCAAAAGACTGAAGAGTTTATATGACTTGTATTTCCTTCACCAAAGAAACAAGCTGGTATATACAATATGTACACCATTTAAACTATGTACAGCAAAGTAACAACAGGCATACAACATGGTGGTCAAAAGAGGCAAATTGCAAACACCAGACACAGAGAAGCATGAGCGACCAGCAATATTATATATATATATATATATATATATATATATATATATATATATATATATATATATATATATATATATATATATATATATATATATATATATAAATTGTGTATGCAATAATTTCGCCAAAATCATTTTGAACCTAACAAAAAAAATATATTTCACTGTGTTTGTTTAGTATTAAATTATTGTAAACAAATCTAAAATACATTTAGTTTGGTTAGGCTAAAATAAATTGTTCATGTTATAATAAGGTTAGGTAAGTTTTCTAAGATTCTTTTGGAGCAAAATAAAAAAATTTACATTAACATTAATGAAAAATATATATCTTTAAACGTATAAGAGAAAATTTTAGAAAAGACTTAATTATAAATGAGTTCTTGCTAATTGACCCAAAGTATGAAAAAAAAAATTTACCACATGAAATATTAATTTTAATACACACAAACTGAAGAAGACATCCACACATACTAAGCTACTAGGAATAGAATACATGACACTTACTTTTAATGAAGATCTGGTGATGACTGATGGGATGGGAGGAGGGGAGAGTGTGGAAGTTGTTATTGTTTAGAAAGGGAATCCCCTTCCATTAGGACTTGAGGTAGCAAGTTCTTTCCTGGGGTTACTTCCCTTCTTCTTTTAACGCCACTAGGACCAGCTTGAGAGTCACTGGACCTCTGTTGCACAACCTATCTGTCCATAGTGGCCTGTACCTCCCGTTCCTTTAAAACTTTCCTAAAATGGGCCATAACATTGTCATTGTACATGTTGCCAACACAGCTTGCAGTAGCTGTGTCAGGGTGATTTTCATCTGCAAAGGTTTGCAGTTCAACCCACTTTTCACACATTTCCTTAATCTTTGAAGTAGGCAACTTCCTCAATTTCTCTCCCCCCTCCTCTGAAGCAATTTCCTCAGGTCTGGCCTCTTGCTGTTGAAGATGATCTTGCAGCTCTTCAGTGGTTAGTTCTTCATTGTCCTCCTCCACCAACTCTTCCACATCCTCACCACTAACCTCAAACCCCATGGACTTTCCCAATGCCACAGTAGATTCCACAGCTGGCATAGGCTCCTGAGGGCTAGCCCCAAACATTCAAAATCCCTTTCTTCTACACATTGTGGCCACAGTTTCTTCCAAGTAGAGTTCAAGGTCCTCTTAGTCACTCCCTCCCAAGCCTTACCTATAAAGTTTACACAATTGAGGATATGAAAGTGATCTTTCAAAAACTCTTGAGTCAGTCGAGTGTCTGAGGTCACCTCAAAACACTTTTGAAACATAGCTTTTGTGTAGAGTTTTTTGAAGTTTGAAATGACCTGCTGGTCCATGGGCTGTAGGAGAGAAGTGGTATTAGGAGGCAAAAACTTGACCTTAATGAAGCTCATGTCCATAGAAAGTCGCTCTGCCAAGTCTGAAGGTTGACCAGGAGCATTGTCTAATACCAGGAGGCACTTAAGGTCCAATTTCTTTTCCATTAGGTAATTTTTCACAGTGGGGGCAAATGCATGGTGTAACCAGTCAGAAAAGGTCTCTAGTGACCCATGCCTTACTGTTTGCCCTCCACATCACACACAAATTAGCCTTGACAACATTGTTTTGCCTGAACGCTCTGTGAGCTTCAGACTGATACAACAATAAAGGCAATCACACTTTGCAATCACCACTAGCATTAGCACACATCAGAAGAGTAAGCCTGGGAGTGCCTTTTCCTCCTGAGTAATGTAGGTCCTGCTTGGCATTTTCTTCCAAAACAGGCCTGTATCGTCGCAATTAAACACTTGTTAAGGTTTCAATTCTTCACTGTCTATGTAATCCGTGAATTCCTTCACATATTTTTCAGCTGCTTTTTGGACCGTACTGGCAGCCTCACCATGCCTTATCACACTATGTATGCCACTACGATTCTTAAATCTTTCAAACCAACCTTTGCTGGCCTTAAATTCACTCACATTACCACTAGTTGCAGGCATTTTTTCAATTAAATCCTCATGCAACTTCCTAGCCTTTTCACATATGATCGCTTGAGAGATGCTATCTCCTGCTATCTGTTTTTCATTTATCCACGCCAATAACAGTCTCTCAACATCTTCTAACACTTGCGATCTCTGTTTCGAAACAGACATGTACCTTTTGCAAGAACAGCTTCCTCGATTGCCGTTTTGTTGGCCATAATAGTAGCGATGGTTGATTGAGGTTTGGTATACAACCTGGCCATCTCCGACACACGCACTCCACTTCCGTACTTTGCAATTATCTCTTTCTTCATTTCCATGGTAATTAGCACCTTTTTTCCCGCAGGGTTGGCACTAGAAGCTTTCTTGGGGCCCATGGTGACTTATTTTGCAAAAACAAGCACCAAAACACTGATAATATGGAATGTCCGAATGTATGCTTAGATGCGTCTGCACTGGCTGGCTTGTAAACACTGGCACGCACGAGGCAGCTGAGGACACACATGGGATGTGTCCCCGATGAATCGCGTGTGGCAGGTTTTTTAACGTGTGGCGAGGCAAAATTTATGCGTTAAAATGTGTCGTTTCCTGGATTTAACTTATGCTGATGCCATCGTATGCCGGGGGTCCACTGTATATATATATATATATATACATATATATATATATATATATATATATATATATATATATATATATATATATATATATATATATATATATATATATATATATGTATATATATATATATATATATATATATATATATATATATATATATATATATATATATATATATATATATATATATATATATATATATATATATTATATATATATATATATATATATATATATATATATATATATATATATATATATATATATATATATATATATATATGTGTGTGTGTGTGTGTGTGTGTGTGTGTGTGTGTGTGTGATGTCACCGTGGTTGTTTAATACATTTATAGATGGGGTTGTAAGAGAAGTAAATGCGAGGGTTTTGGAAAGAGGTGTGGAGTTAAAAGATAAAGAATCACACATAAAGTGGGAGTTGTCACAGTTGCTCTTTGCTGATGACACTGTGCTCTTTGGAGATTCTGAAGAGAAGTTGCAGAGATTGGTGGATGAATTTGGTAGGGTATGCAAAAGAAGAAAATTAAAAGTGAATACAGGAAAGAGTAAGGTTATGAGGATAACAAAAAGATTAGGTGATGAAAGATTGGATATCAGATTGGAGGGAGAGGGTATGGAGGAGGTGAATGTATTCAGATATTTGGGAGTGGACGTGTCAGCGGATGGGTCTATGAAAGATGAGGTGAATCATAGAATTGATGAGGGGAAAAGGGTGAGTGGTGCACTTAGGAGTCTGTGGAGACAAAGAACTTTGTCCTTGGAGGCAAAGAGGGGAATGTATGAGAGTATAGTTTTACCAACGCTCTTATATGGGTGTGAAGCATGGGTGATGAATGTTGCAGTGAGGAGAAGGCTGGAGGCAGTGGAGATGTCATGTCTGAGTGCAATGTGTGGTGTGAATATAATGCAGAGAATTCGTAGTTTGGAATTTAGGAGGAGGTGTGGGATTACCAAAACTGTTGTCCAGAGGGCTGAGTAAGGGTTGTTGAGGTGGT
Organism: Cherax quadricarinatus; assembly: GCF_038502225.1. NCBI lineage: Eukaryota > Metazoa > Arthropoda > Malacostraca > Decapoda > Parastacidae > Cherax > Cherax quadricarinatus. The sequence continues at coordinate 44,863,069 of NC_091309.1, forward strand.
TCGGACATGTAGAGAGAATGGAGCGAAACAGAATGACTTCAAGAGTGTATCAGTCTGTAGTGGAAGGAAGGCGGGGTAGGGGTCGGCCTAGGAAAGGTTGGAGAGAGGGGGTAAAGGAGGTTTTGTGTGCGAGGGGCTTGGACTTCCAGCAGGCATGCGTGAGCGTGTTTGATAGGAGTGAATGGAGACAAATGGTTTTTGATACTTGACGTGCTGTTGGAGTGTGAGCAAAGTAACATTTATGAAGGGGTTCAGGGAAACCGGCAGGCCGGACTTGAGTCCTGGAGATGGGAAGTACAGTGCCTGCACTCTGAAGGAGGGGTGTTAATGTTGCAGTTTAAAAACTGTAGTGTAAAGCACCCTTCTGGCAAGACAGTGATGGAGTGAATGATGGTGAAAGTTTTTCTTTTTCGGGCCACCCTGCCTTGGTGGGAATCGGCCAGTGTGATAATAATATATATATATATATATATATATATATATATATATATATATATATATATATATATATATATATATATATATATATATATATATATATATATATATATGGAGATGGGAAGTACAGTGTCTGCACTCTGAAGGAGGGGTGTTAATGTTTCAGTTTTATAACTGTAGTGTAAAGCATCCTTCTGGCAAGACAGTGATGATAGTCATCATTGTTTTATTTATACCAAACATGTCGTCCCTCACTCCTCATAAAATTAAAGTGCATTAGATCATAACAATTAAATATTTTACACTAGATCAAATCACAAACACAAAAATTTATTCTTTAACAAATTATAATCACTAAAAATTATGCATTAAAAGTGATGATCTTAAAAATTTACATTATAGTCACCAAAATATTACATCACAATCTCGCAAATTTACATCACAATCTCGCAAATTTACATCACAATCATCAAACACAAAAACTACATGACAGTCAACAAATATTACGTCCTAATGTCCAAAATTTATCAAAATCACCCAAAAAATTACATCACAATCGCCAAAATTAATTCACAATCACGAAAATTATACTTTAACAAATTATGATCTGCAAAATATGCATCTTTTAACTACCATGAAAAATGTCATTATGGACTTCACTTCCTTGAAAAACCATCAGACATTTATAAGATACCCAGAAAAACACCTGTTTTTCACTACCATCAAAAACTCAATTCATTTCATTTTACTCTAATTAAAAATGGTAGTTAGTGAACATGTAATGGATAATTAGACAAGTGAAATTTGTAAATGTGATTTTCATGGTAGTGAAATAATGGAAGGTGATTTTCATGGTAGTGAAATAATGGGAGGTGATTTTCTTGGTAGTGAAATAATGGGAGGTGATTTTCATGGTAGTGAAATAATGGGAGGTGATTTTCATGGTAGTGAAATAATGTGAGGTGATTTTCATGGTAGTGAAATAATGGGAGGTGATTTTCTTGGTAGTGAAATAATGGGAGGTGATTTTCATGGTAGTGAAATAATGGGAGGTGATTTTCTTGGTAGTGAAATAATGGGAGGTGATTTTCTTGGTAGTGAAATAATGGGAGGTGATTTTCATGGTAGTGAAATAATGGGAGGTGATTTTCTTGGTAGTGAAATAATGGGAGGTGATTTTCATGGTAGTGAAATAATGGAAGGTGATTTTCATGGTAGTGAAATAATGGGAGGTGATTTTCTTGGTAGTGAAATAATGGGAGGTGATTTTCATGGTAGTGAAATAATGGGAGGTAATTTTCATGGTAGTGAAATAATGGGAGGTGATTTTCTTGGTAGTGAAATAATGGGAGGTGATTTTCATGGTAGTGAAATAATGTTAGGTGATTTTCTAGGGGGGGTACAAAATAATGTGAGGTGATTTTCTTGGGGGGTACAAAATAATGTGAGGTGATTTTCTTGGGGGGGGGGTACAAAATAATGTGAGGTGATTTTCTTGGGGGGGTACAAAATAATGAGAGGTGATTTTCTTGGGGGGTACAAAATAATGTGAGGTGATTTTCTTGGGGGGGGGTACAAAATAATGTGAGGTGATTTTCTTGGGGGGGTACAAAATAATGTGAGGTGATTTTCTTGGGTGGGGTACAAAATAATGTGAGGTGATTTTCTTGGGGGGGGTTACAAAATAATGTGAGGTGATTTTCTTGGGGGGGTACAAAATAATGTGAGGTGATTTTCTTGGGTGGGGGGGTACAAAATAATGTGAGGTGATTTTCTTGGGGGGTACAAAATAATGTGAGGTGATTTTCTTGGGGGGTACAAAACAATGTGAGATGATTTTCTTGTGTGGGGGGTACAAAATAATGTGAGGTGATTTTCTTGGGGGGTACAAAATAATGTGAGGTGATTTTCTTGGGGGGTACAAAATAATGTGAGGTGATTTTCTTGGGGGGGGTACAAAATAATGTGAGGTGATTTTCTTGGGTGTGGGGGTACAAAATAATGTGAGGTGATTTTCTTGGGGGGGTACAAAATAATGTGAGGTGATTTTCTTGGGTGGGGGGTACAAAATAATGTGAGGTGATTTTCTTGGGGGGTACAAAATAATATGAGGTGATTTTCTTGCGGGGTACAAAATAATGTGAAGTGATTTTCTTGGGGGGTACAAAATAATATGAGGTGATTTTCTTGGGGGGTACAAAATAATGTGAGGTGATTTTCTTGGGTGGGGGGGTACAAAATAATGTGAGGTGATTTTCTTGGGGGGGTAAAAAATAATGTGAGGTGATTTTCTTGGGGGGGGGGTACAAAATAATGTGAGGTGATTTTCTTGGGGGGTACAAAATAATGTGAGGTGATTTTCTTGGGGGGTACAAAATAATGTGAGGTGATTTTCTTGGGGGGGGTACAAAATAATGTGAGGTGATTTTCTTGGGGGGGGTACAAAATAATGTGAGGTGATTTTCTTGGGGGGGTACAAAATAATGTGAGGTGATTTTCATGGGGGGGGGTACAAAATAATGTGAGGTGATTTTCTTGGGGGGATACAAAATAATGTGAGGTGATTTTCTTGGGGGGCGGGGGGTACAAAATAATGTGAGGTGATTTTCTTGGGGGGGTACAAAATAATGTGAGGTGATTTTCTTGGGGGGGTACAAAATAATGTGAGGTGATTTTCTTGGGGGGGGTACAAAATAATGTGAGGTGATTTTCTTGGGGGGTACAAAATAATGTGAGGTGATTTTCTTGGGGGGGTACAAAATAATGTGAGGTGATTTTCTTGGGGGGGGTACAAAATAATGTGAGGTGATTTTCTTGGGGGAGTACAAAATAATGTGAGGTGATTTTCTTGGGGGGTACAAAATAATGTGAGGTGATTTTCTTGGGGGGGTACAAAATAATGTGAGGTGAATTTCTTGGGGGGTACAAAATAATGTGAGGTGATTTTCTTGGGGGGTACAAAATAATGTGAGGTGATTTTCTTGGGGGGAACAAAATAGTGTGAGGTGGTTTTCTTGGGGGGTACAAAATAATGTGAGGTGATTTTCTTGGGGGGGTACAAAATAATGTGAGGTGATTTTCTTGGGGGGGTACAAAATAATGTGAGGTGATTTTCTTGGGGGGGGTACAAAATAATGTGAGGTGATTTTCTTGGGGGGTACAAAATAATGTGAGGTGATTTTCTTGGGGGGTACAAAAAAATGTGAGGTGATTTTCTTGGGGGGGTACAAAAAAATGTGAGGTAATTTTCATGGGGGGGTACAAAATAATGTGAGGTGATTTTCTTGGGGGGGTACAAAATAATGTGAGGTGATTTTCTTGGGGGGGTACAAAATAACGTGAGGTGATTTTTTTGGGGGGGTACAAAATAATGTGAGGTGATTTTCTTGGGGGGGTACAAAATAATGTGAGGTGATTTTCTTGGGGGGGTGGTACAAAATAATATGAGGTGATTTTCCTGGCGGGGTACAAAATAATGTGAGGTGATTTTCTTGAGGGGTGCAAAATAATGTGAGGTGATTTTCTTGGGGGGGTACAAAATAATGTGAGGTGATTTTCTTGGGGGGGTACAAAATAATGTGAGGTGATTTTCTTGGGGGGGTACAAAATAGTGTGTGGTGATTTTCTTGGGGAGGGGGTACAAAATAATGTGAGGTGATTTTCTTGGGGGTACAAAATAATGTGAGGTGATTTTCTTGGGGGGTACAAAATAATGTGAGGTGATTTTCTTGGGGGGGAGGGTACAAAATAATGTGAGGTGATTTTCATGAGGGGGTACAAAATAATGGGAGGTGATTTTCTTGGGGGGGACAAAATAATGTGAGGTGATTTTCTTGGGGGGGACAAAATAATGTGAGGTGATTTTCTTGGGGGGGATGCAAAATAATGTGAGGTGATTTTCTTGGGGGTGTACAAAATAATGTGAGGTGATTTTCTTGGGGGGTACAAAATTATGTGAGGTGAATTTCTTTGGGGGGTACAAAATAATGTGAGGTGATTTTCTTGGGGGGGTACAAAATAATGTGAAGTGATTTTCTTGGGGGGTACAAAATAATGTGAGGTGATTTTCTTGGGGGGTACAAAATAATGTGAGGTGATTTTCTTGAGGGGGGTACAAAATAATGTGAGGTGATTTTCATGGGGGGGTACAAAATAATGGGAGGTGATTTTATTGGGGGGTACAAAATAATGTGAGGTGATTTTCTTGGGGGGGTACAAAATAATGTGAGGTGATTTTCTTGGGGGGGGTACAAAAAATTGTGAGGTGATTTTCTTGGGGGGTACAAAATAATGTGAGGTGATTTTCTTGGGGGGGGGGGTACAAAATAATGTGACGTGATTTTCTTGGGGGGTACAAAATAATGTGAGGTGATTTTCTTGGGGGGGGTACAAAATAATGTGAGGTGATTTTCTTGGGGGGGGTACAAAATAATGTGAGGTGATTTTCTTGGGGGGGTACAAAATAATGTGAGGTGATTTTCTTGGGGGGTACAAAATAATGTGAGGTGATTTTCTTGGGGGGGTACAAAATAATGTGAGGTGATTTTCTTGGGGGGGTACAAAATAATGTGAGGTGATTTTCTTGGGGGGTACAAAATAATGTGAGGTGATTTTCTTGGGGGGGTACAAAATAATGTGAGGTGATTTTCTTGGGGGGTACAAAATAATGTGAGGTGAATTTCTTGGGGGGGTACAAAATAATGTGAGGTGATTTTCTTGGGGGGGTACAAAATAATGTGAGGTGATTTTCTTGGGGGGTACAAAATAATGTGAGGTGGTTTTCATGGGGGGTACAAAATAATGTGAGGTGATTTTCTTGGGGGGGTACAAAATAATGTGAGGTGATTTTCTTGGGGGGGGTACAAAATAATGTGAGGTGATTTTCTTGGGGGGGTACAAAATAATGTGAGGTGATTTTCTTGGGGGGGTACAAAATAATGTGAGGTGATTTTCTTGGGGGGGTACAAAAAAATGTGAGGTGATTTTCTTGGGGGGGTACAAAAAAATGTGAGGTAATTTTCATGGGGGGGGTACAAAATAATGTGAGGTGATTTTCTTGGGGGGGTACAAAATAATGTGAGGTGATTTTCTTGGGGGGTACAAAATAACGTGAGGTGATTTTTTTGGGGGGGGGTACAAAATAATGTGAGGTGATTTTCTTGGGGGGGTACAAAATAATGTGAGGTGATTTTCTTGGGGGGGTGGTACAAAATAATATGAGGTGATTTTCCTGGCGGGGTACAAAATAATGTGAGGTGATTTTCTTGGGGGTACAAAATAATGTGAGGTGATTTTCTTGGGGGGGGGGGTACAAAATAATGTGAGGTGATTTTCTTGGGGGGGTACAAAATAATGTGTGGTGATTTTCTTGGGGAGGGGGTACAAAATAATGTGAGGTGATTTTCTTGGGGGGTACAAAATAATGTGAGGTGATTTTCTTGGGGGGTACAAAATAATGTGAGGTGATTTTCTTGGGGGGGAGGGTACAAAATAATGTGAGGTGATTTTCATGAGGGGGTACAAAATAATGAGAGGTGATTTTCTTGGGGGGGACAACATAATGTGAGGTGATGTTCGTGGGGGGGACAAAATAATGTTAGGTGATTTTCTTGGGGGGATGCAAAATAATGTGAGGTGATTTTCTTGGGGGTGTACAAAATAATGTGAGGTGATTTTCTTGGGGGGGGGTACAAAATTACGTGAGGTGAATTTCTTTGGGGGGTACAAAATAATGTGAGGTGATTTTCTTGGGGGGTACAAAATAATGTGAGGTGATTTTCTTGGGGGTGTACAAAATAATGTGAGGTGATTTTCTTGGGGGGGTACAAAATTACGTGAGGTGAATTTCTTTGGGGGGTACAAAATAATGTGAGGTGATTTTCTTGGGGGGGTACAAAATAATGTGAAGTGATTTTCTTGGGGGGTACAAAATAATGTGAGGTGATTTTCTTGGGGGGTACAAAATAATGTGAGGTGATTTTCTTGAGGGGGGTACAAAATAATGTGAGGTGATTTTCTTGGGGGGGGTACAAAATAATGTGAGGTGATTTTCATGGGGGGGTACAAAATAATGGGAGGTGATTTTATTGGGGGGTACAAAATAATGTGAGGTGATTTTCTTGGGGGGGTACAAAATAATGTGAGGTGATTTTCTTGGGGGGGGTACAAAAAATTGTGAGGTGATTTTCTTGGGGGAGTACAAAATAATGTGAGGTGATTTTCTTGGGGGGGGTACAAAATAATGTGACGTGATTTTCTTGGGGGAGTACAAAATAATGTGAGGTGATTTTCTTGGGGGGGTACAAAATAATGTGAGGTGATTTTCTTGGGGGGGGTACAAAAAATTGTGAGGTGATTTTCTTGGGGGAGTACAAAATAATGTGAGGTGATTTTCTTGGGGGGGGTACAAAATAATGTGACGTGATTTTCTTAGGGGGGTTACAAAATAATGTGAGGTGATTTTCTTGGGGGGATACAAAATAATGTGAGGTGATTTTCTTGGGGGGTACAAAATAAATGTGTAAATGGTTATTTAATAAAGAGAAATGTGATTTTTAATGGTAGTAAAATGGTGTAAATTTTCCACATTGTGATTGTTAATGTGTAATTTCTGGTGATCGTGAGGTAATTTTTTGGTGAATGTGATGTAATTTTTGGTAATTGTGAGGTAATGTACCATTGGTCCCTAAAAATGACCCCGTTATTATTTATATATTCCACTATCACTTGACACAAATTAGTGTTTGGTCAATCATCAACTTAACACAGTATTTCTTATTAATAATATTGTAATATTTTATTAACTACTATATAGAAAGTTCCTTGTTATGCTGAGCATTTAGGAGAAATTAAGTCAGTTTTGTCCCAGGATGCGACCCACACCAGTCCACTAACACCCAGGATGCCACCCACACCAGTCCATTAACACCCAGGATGCGACCCACACCAGTCCACTAACACCCAGGATGCGACCCACACCAGTCCACTAACACCAAGGATGCGACCCACACCAGTCCACTAACACCCAGGATGCCACCCACACCAGTCCATTAACACCCAGGATGCGACCCACACCAGTCCACTAACACCCAGGATGCCACCCACACCAGTCCACTAACACCCAGGATGCCACGCACACCAGTCCATTAACACCCAGGATGCGACCCACACCAGTCCACTAACACCCAGGATGCGACCCACACCAGTCCACTAACACCCAGGATGCGACCCACACCAGTCCACTAACACCCAGGATGCGACCCACACCAGTCCATTAACACCCAGGATGCGACCCACACCAGTCCACTAACACCCAGGATGCCACCCACACCAGTCCACTAACACCCAGGATGCCACCCACACCAGTCCACTAACACCCAGGATGCCACCCACACCAGTCCACTAACACCCAGGATGCCACCCACACCAGTCCATTAACACCCAGGATGCGACCCACACCAGTCCACTAACACCCAGGATGCGACCCACACCAGTCCACTAACACCCAGGATGCGACCCACACCAGTCCACTAACACCCAGGATGCCACCCACACCAGTCCATTAACACCCAGGATGCGACCCACACCAGTCCACTAACACCCAGGATGCCACCCACACCAGTCCACTAACACCCAGGATGCCACCCACACCAGTCCATTAACACCCAGGATGCGACCCACACCAGTCCACTAACACCCAGGATGCGACCCACACCAGTCCACTAACACCCAGGATGCGACCCACACCAGTCCACTAACACCCAGGATGCCACCCACACCAGTCCATTAACACCCAGGATGCGACCCACACCAGTCCACTAACACCCAGGATGCCACCCACACCAGTCCACTAACACCCAGGATGTCACCCACACCAGTCCACTAACACCCAGTATGCGACCCACACCAGTCCACTAACACCCAGGATGCGACCCACACCAGTCCACTAACACCCAGGATGCGACCCACACCAGTCCACTAACACCCAGGATGCGACCCACACCAGTCCACTAACACCCAGGATGCCACCCACACCAGTCCATTAACACCCAGGATGCGACCCACACCAGTCCACTAACACCCAGGATGCCACCCACACCAGTCCACTAACACCCAGGATGCCACCCACACCAGTCCATTAACACCCAGGATGCGACCCACACCAGTCCACTAACACCCAGGATGCGACCCACACCAGTCCACTAACACCCAGGATGCGACCCACACCAGTCCACTAACACCCAGGATGCCACCCACACAAGTCCATTAACACCCAGATGCGACCCACACCTGTCCACTAACACCCAGGATGCCACCCACACCAGTCCACTAACACCCAGGATGCCACCCACACCAGTCCACTAACACCCAGTATGCAACCAACACCAGTCCACTAACACCCAGGATGCGACCCACACCAGTCCACTAACACCCAGGATGCGACCCACACCAGTCCACTAACACCCAGGATGCGACCCACACCAGTCCATTAACACCCAGGATGCGACCCACACCAGTCCACTAACACCCAGGATGCGACCCACACCAGTCCACTAACACCCAGGATGCGACCCACACCAGTCCACTAACACCCAGGATGCGACCCACACCAGTCCACTAACACCCAGGATGCGACCCACACCAGTCCACTAACACCCATTATGCGACCCACACCAGTCCACTAACACCCAGGATGCGACCCACACCAGTCCACTAACACCCAGGATGTCACCCACACTAGTCCACTAACACCCAGGATGCGACCCACACCAGTCCACTAACACCCAGGATGCGACTCACACCAGTCCACTAACACCCAGGATGCGACCCACACCAGTCCACTAACACCCAGGATGCCACCCACACCAGTCCACTAACACCCAGGATGCGACCCTCACCAGTCCACTAACACCCAGGATGCGACCCACACCAGTCCACTAACACCCAGGATGCGACCCACACCAGTCCACTAACACCCAGGATGCGACCCACACCAGTCCACTAACACCCAGGATGCGACCCACACAAGTCCACTAACACCCAGGATGCGATCCACACCAGTCCACTAACACCCAGGATGCGACCCACACCAGTCCACTAACACCCAGGATGCGACCCACACCAGTCCACTAACACCCAGGATGCGACCCACACAAGTCCACTAACACCCAGGATGCGACCCACACCAGTCCACTAACACCCAGGATGCGACCCACACCAGTCCACTAACACCCAGTATGCGACCCACACCAGTCCACTAACACCCAGGATGCCACCCACACCAGTCCACTAACACCCAGGATGCGACCCACACCAGTCCACTAACACCCAGGATGCGACCCACACCAGTCCACTAACACCCAGTATGCGACCCACACCAGTCCACTAACACCCAGGATGCGACCCACACCAGTCCACTAACACCCAGGATGCGACCCACGCCAGTCCACTAACACACAGGATGCGACCCACACCAGTCCACTAACACCCAGGATGCGACCCACACCAGTCCACTAACACCCAGGATGCGACCCACACCAGTCCACTAACACCCAGTATGCGACCCACACCAGTCCACTAACACCCAGGATGCGACCCACACCAGTCTACTAACACCCAGGATGCGACCCACACCAGTCCACTAACACCCAGGATGCGACCCACACCAGTCCACTAACACCCAGTATGCGACCCACACCAGTCCACTAACACCCAGGATGCGACCCACACCAGTCCACTAACACCCAGGATGCGACCCACACCAGTCCACTAACACCCAGGATGCGACCCACACCAGTCCACTAACACCCAGGATGCCACCCACACCAGTCCATTAACACCCAGGATGCGACCCACACCAGTCCACTAACACCCAGGATGCCACCCACACCAGTCCACTAACACCCAGGATGCCACCCACACCAGTCCATTAACACCCAGGATGCGACCCACACCAGTCCACTAACACCCAGGATGCGACCCACACCAGTCCACTAACACCCAGGATGCGACCCACACCAGTCCACTAACACCCAGGATGCCACCCACACAAGTCCATTAACACCCAGGATGCGACCCACACCAGTCCACTAACACCCAGGATGCCACCCACACCAGTCCACTAACACCCAGGATGCCACCCACACCAGTCCACTAACACCCAGTATGCAACCAACACCAGTCCACTAACACCCAGGATGCGACCCACACCAGTCCACTAACACCCAGGATGCGACCCACACCAGTCCACTAACACCCAGGATGCGACCCACACCAGTCCATTAACACCCAGGATGCGACCCACACCATTCCACTAACACCCAGGATGCGACCCACACCAGTCCACTAACACCCAGGATGCGACCCACACCAGTCCACTAACACCCAGGATGCGACCCACACCAGTCCACTAACACCCAGGATGCGACCCACACCAGTCCACTAACACCCATTATGCGACCCACACCAGTCCACTAACACCCAGGATGCGACCCACACCAGTCCACTAACACCCAGGATGTCACCCACACTAGTCCAATAACACCCAGGATGCGACCCACACCAGTCCACTAACACCCAGGATGCGACTCACACCAGTCCACTAACACCCAGGATGCGACCCACACCAGTCCACTAACACCCAGGATGCCACCCACACCAGTCCACTAACACCCAGGATGCGACCCTCACCAGTCCACTAACACCCAGGATGCGACCCACACCAGTCCACTAACACCCAGGATGCGACCCACACCAGTCCACTAACACCCAGGATGCGACCCACACCAGTCCACTAACACCCAGGATGCGACCCACACAAGTCCACTAACACCCAGGATGCGATCCACACCAGTCCACTAACACCCAGGATGCGACCCACACCAGTCCACTAACACCCAGGATGCGACCCACACCAGTCCACTAACACCCAGGATGCGACCCACACAAGTCCACTAACACCCAGGATGCGACCCACACCAGTCCACTAACACCCAGGATGCGACCCACACCAGTCCACTAACACCCAGTATGCGACCCACACCAGTCCACTAACACCCAGGATGCCACCCACACCAGTCCACTAACACCCAGGATGCGACCCACACCAGTCCACTAACACCCAGGATGCGACCCACACCAGTCCACTAACACCCAGTATGCGACCCACACCAGTCCACTAACACCCAGGATGCGACCCACACCAGTCCACTAACACCCAGGATGCGACCCACGCCAGTCCACTAACACACAGGATGCGACCCACACCAGTCCACTAACACCCAGGATGCGACCCACACCAGTCCACTAACACCCAGGATGCGACCCACACCAGTCCACTAACACCCAGTATGCGACCCACACCAGTCCACTAACACCCAGGATGCGACCCACACCAGTCTACTAACACCCAGGATGCGACCCACACCAGTCCACTAATACCCAGGATGCGACCCACACCAGTCCACTAATACCCAGTATGCGACCCACACCAGTCCACTAATACCCAGGATGCG
>NC_091309.1:44875119-44905119 GCF_038502225.1 Cherax quadricarinatus
TGTGTCTCCTACTACTACTGTATAGTGTTGGTTGTGAAGGTAGTACAGGAACTGACAGTATTGTTCACCATCAGATAGTGTATATGTTCCGGGATCCTCGTGACCTGTGTGTCTCCTACTACTACTGTATAGTGTTGGTTGTGAAGGTAGTACAGGAACTGACAGTATTGTTCACCATCAGATAGTGTATGTGTGCCGGGATCCTCGTGACGTGTGTGTCTCCTACTTCTACTGTATAGTGTTGGTTGTGAAGGTAGTACAGGAACTGACAGTATTGTTCACCATCAGATAGTGTATGTGTGCCGGGATCCTCGTGACGTGTGTGTCTCCTACTACTACTGTATAGTGTTGGTTGTGAAGGTAGTACAGGAACTGACAGTATTGTTCACCATCAGATAGTGTATGTGTGCCGGGATCCTCGTGACGTGTGTGTCTCCTACTACTACTGTATAGTGTTGGTTGTGAAGGTAGTACAGGAACTGACAGTATTGTTCACCATCAGATAGTGTATGTGTGCCGGGATCCTCGTGACGTGTGTGTCTCCTACTACTACTGTATAGTGTTGGTTTTGAAGGTAGTACAGGAACTGACAGTATTGTACACCATCAGATAGTGTATGTGTGCCGGGATCCTCGTGACGTGTGTGTCTCCTACTACTACTGTATAGTGTTGGTTGTGAAGGTAGTACAGGAACTGACAGTATTGTTCACCATCAGATAGTGTATGTGTGCCGGGATCCTCGTGACGTGTGTGTCTCCTACTACTACTGTATAGTGTTGGTTGTGAAGGTAGTACAGGAACTGACAGTATTGTTCACCATCAGATAGTGTATGTGTGCCGGGATCCTCGTGACGTGTGTGTCTCCTACTACTACTGTATAGTGTTGGTTGTGAAGGTAGTACAGGAACTGACAGTATTGCTCACCATCAGAAAGTGTATGTGTGCCGGGATCCTCGTGACGTGTGTGTCTCCTACTACTACTGTATAGTGTTGGTTGTGAAGGTAGTACAGGAACTGACAGTATTGTACACCATCAGATAGTGTATGTGTGCCGGGACCCTCGTGACGTGTGTGTCTCCTACTACTACTGTATAGTGTTGGTTGTGAAGGTAGTACAGGAACTGACAGTATTGTTCACCATCAGATAGTGTATGTGTGCCGGGATCCTCGTGACGTGTGTGTCTCCTACTACTACTGTATAGTGTTGGTTGTGAAGGTAGTACAGGAACTGACAGTATTGTACACCATCAGATAGTGTATGTGTGCCGGGACCCTCGTGACGTGTGTGTCTCCTACTTCTACTGTATAGTGTTGGATGTGAAGGTAGTACAGGAACTGACAGTATTGTTCACCATCAGATATTGTATGTCAGCCGGGATCCTCGTGACTTGTGTGTCTCCTACTACTACTGTATAGTGTTGGTTGTGAAGGTAGTACAGGAACTGACAGTACTGTACACCATCAGATAGTGTATGTGTGCCGGGATCCTCGTGACGTGTGCGTCTCCTACTACTACTGCATAGTGTTGGTTGTGAGGGTAGTACAGGAACTGACAGTATTGTACACCATCAGATAGTGTATGTGTACCGGGATCCTCGTGACGTGTGTGTCTCCTACTACTACTGTATAGTGTTGCTTGTGAAGGTAGTACAGGAACTGACAGTATTGTTCACCATCAGATAGTGTATGTGTACCGGGATCCTCGTGACGTGTGTGTCTCCTACTACTACTGTATAGTGTTGGTTGTGAAGGTAGTACAGGAACTGACAGTATTGTTCACCATCAGATAGTGTATGTGTGCCGGGATCCTCGTGACGTGTGTGTCTCCTACTACTACTGTATAGTGTTGGTTGTGAAGGTAGTACAGGAACTGACAGTATTGTTCACCATCAGATAGTGTATGTGTGCCGGGATCCTCGTGACGTGTGTGTCTCCTACTTCTACTGTATAGTGTTGGTTGTGAAGGTAGTACAGGAACTGACAGTATTGTTCACCGTCAGATAGTGTATGTGTGCCGGGATCCTCGTGACGTGTGTGTCTCCTACTACTACTGTATAGTGTTGGTTGTGAAGGTAGTGCAGGAACTGACAGTATTGTTCACCATCAGATAGTGTATGTGTGCCGGGATCCTCGTGACGTGTGTGTCTCCTACTACTACTGTATAGTGTTGGTTGTGAAGGTAGTACAGGAACTGACAGTATTGTTCACCATCAGATAGTGTATGTGTGCCGGGATCCTCGTGACGTGTGTGTCTCCTACTACTACTGTATAGTGTTGGTTGTGAAGGTAGTACAGGAACTGACAGTATTGTTCACCATCAGATAGTGTATGTGTGCCGGGATCCTCGTGACGTGTGTGTCTCCTACTACTACTGTATAGTGTTGGTTGTGAAGGTAGTACAGGAACTGACAGTATTGTTCACCATCAGATAGTGTATGTGTGCCGGGATCCTCGTGACGTGTGTGTCTCCTACTACTACTGTATAGTGTTGGTTGTGAAGGTAGTACAGGAACTGACAGTATTGTTCACCATCAGATAGTGTATGTGTGCCGGGATCCTCGTGACGTGTGTGTCTCCTACTACTACTGTATAGTGTTGGTTGTGAAGGTAGTACAGGAACTGACAGTATTGTTCACCATCAGATAGTGTATGTGTGCCGGGATCCTCGTGACGTGTGTGTCTCCTACTACTACTATATAGTGTTGGTTGTGAAGGTAGTACAGGAACTGACAGTATTGTTCACCATCAGATAGTGTATGTGTGCCGGGATCCTCGTGACGTGTGTGTCTCCTACTACTACTGTATAGTGTTGGTTGTGAAGGTAGTACAGGAACTGACAGTATTGTTTACCATCAGATAGTGTATGTGTGCCGTGATCCTCGTGACGTGTGTGTCTCCTACTACTACTGTATAGTGTTGGTTGTGAAGATAGTACAGGAACGGACAGTATTTTCACCATCAGATAGTGTATGTGTACCGTGATCCACGTGACGTGTTTGTCTCCTACTACTACTGTATAGTGTTGGTTGTGAAGGTAGTACAGGAACTGACAGTATTGTTCACCATCAGATAGTGTATGTGTGCCGGGATCCTCGTGACGTGTGTGTCTCCTACTACTACTGTATAGTGTTGGTTGTGAAGGTAGTACAGGAACTGACAGTATTGTTCACCATCAGATAGTGTATGTGTGCCGGGATCCTCGTGACGTGTGTGTCTCCTACTACTACTGTATAGTGTTGGTTGTGAAGGTAGTACAGGAACTGACAGTATTGCTCACCATCAGATAGTGTATGTGTGCCGGGATCCTCGTGACGTGTGTGTCTCCTACTACTACTGTATAGTGTTGGTTGTGAAGGTAGTACAGGAACTGACAGTATTGTACACCATCAGATAGTGTATGTGTGCCGGGACCCTCGTGACGTGTGTGTCTCCTACTACTACTGTATAGTGTTGGTTGTGAAGGTAGTACAGGAACTGACAGTATTGTTCACCATCAGATAGTGTATGTGTGCCGGGATCCTCGTGACGTGTGTGTCTCCTACTACTACTGAATAGTGTTGGTTGTGAAGGTAGTACAGGAACTGACAGTATTGTACACCATCAGATAGTGTATGTGTGCCGGGACCCTCGTGATGTGTGTGTCTCCTACTTCTACTGTATAGTGTTGGATGTGAAGGTAGTACAGGAACTGACAGTATTGTTCACCATCAGATATTGTATGTCAGCCGGGATCCTCGTGACTTGTGTGTCTCCTACTACTACTGTATAGTGTTGTTTGTGAAGGTAGTACAGGAACTGACAGTACTGTACACCATCAGATAGTGTATGTGTGCCGGGATCATCGTGACGTGTGCGTCTCCTACTACTACTGCATAGTGTTGGTTGTGAGGGTATTACAGGAACTGACAGTATTGTACACCATCAGATAGTGTATGTGTACCGGGATCCTCGTGACGTGTGTGTCTCCTACTACTACTGTATAGTGTTGCTTGTGAAGGTAGTACAGGAACTGACAGTATTGTTCACCATCAGATAGTGTATGTGTGCCGGGATCCTCGTGACGTGTGTGTCTCCTACTACTACTGTATAGTGTTGGTTGTGAAGGTAGTACAGGAACTGACAGTATTGTTCACCATCAGATAGTGTATGTGTGCCGGGATCCTCGTGACGTGTGTGTCTCCTACTACTACTGTATAGTGTTGGTTGTGAAGGTAGTACAGGAACTGACAGTATTGTTCACCATCAGATAGTGTATGTGTGCCGGGATCCTCGTGACGTGTGTGTCTCCTACTTCTACTGTATAGTGTTGGTTGTGAAGGTAGTACAGGAACTGACAGTATTGTACACCATCAGATAGTGTATGTGTTCCGGGATCCTCGTAACGTGTGTGTCTCATATTACTACTGTATAGTGTTGGTTGTGAAGGTAGTCCAGTAACTGACAGTATTGTTCACCATCAGATAGTGTATGTGTGCCGGGATCCTCGTGACGTGTGTGTCTCCTACTACTACTGTATAGTATTGGTTGTGAAGGTTGTACAGGAACTGACAGTATTGTTCACCATCAGATAGTGTATGTGTACCGGGATCCACGTGACGTGTGTGTCTCCTACTACTACTATATAGTGTTGGTTGTGAAGGTAGTACAGGAACTGACAGTATTGTTCACCATCAGATAGTGTATGTATGCCGGGATCCTCGTGACGTGTGTGTCTCCTACTACTACTGTATAATGTTTGTTGTGAAGGTTGTACAGGAACTGACAGTATTGTTCCTCATCAGATAGTGTATGTGTACCGGGATCCTCGTGAAGTGTGTGTCTCCTACTACTACTGTATAGTGTTGGTTGTGAAGGTAGTGCAGGAACTGACAGTACTGTTCACCATCAGATAGTGTATGTGTGCCGGGATCCTCGTGACGTGTGTGTCTCCTACTACTACTGTATAGTGTTGGTTGTGAAGGTAGTACAGGAACTGACAGTATTGTTCACTATCAGATAGTGTATGTGTGCCGGGATCCTCGTGACGTGTGTGTCTCCTACTACTACTGTATAGTGTTGGTTGTGAAGGTAGTACAGGAACTGACAGTATTGTTCACCATCAGATAGTGTATGTGTGCCGGGATCCTCGTGACGTGTGTGTCTCCTACTACTACTATATAGTGTTGGTTGTGAAGGTAGTACAGGAACTGACAGTATTGTTCACCATCAGATAGTGTATGTGTGCCGGGATCCTCGTGACGTGTGTGTCTCCTACTACTACTGTATAGTGTTTGTTGTGAAGGTAGTACAGGAACTGACAGTATTGTTCCCCATCAGATAGTGTATGTGTACCGGGATCCTCGTGAAGTGTGTGTCTCGTGACTTGTGTGTCTCCTACTTCTACTGTATAGTGTTGGTTGTGAAGGTAGTACAGGAACTGACAGTATTGTTCACCGTCAGATAGTGTATGTGTGCCGGGATCCTCGTGACGTGTGTGTCTCCTACTACTACTGTATAGTGTTGGTTGTGAAGGTAGTGCAGGAACTGACAGTATTGTTCACCATCAGATAGTGTATGTGTGCCGGGATCCTCGTGACGTGTGTGTCTCCTACTACTACTGTATAGTGTTGGTTGTGAAGGTAGTACAGGAACTGACAGTATTGCTCACCATCAGAAAGTGTATGTGTGCCGGGATCCTCGTGACGTGTGTGTCTCCTACTACTACTGTATAGTGTTGGTTGTGAAGGTAGTACAGGAACTGACAGTATTGTACACCATCAGATAGTGTATGTGTGCCGGGACCCTCGTGACGTGTGTGTCTCCTACTACTACTGTATAGTGTTGGTTGTGAAGGTAGTACAGGAACTGACAGTATTGTTCACCATCAGATAGTGTATGTGTGCCGGGATCCTCGTGACGTGTGTGTCTCCTACTACTACTGTATAGTGTTGGTTGTGAAGGTAGTACAGGAACTGACAGTATTGTACACCATCAGATAGTGTATGTGTGCCGGGACCCTCGTGACGTGTGTGTCTCCTACTTCTACTGTATAGTGTTGGATGTGAAGGTAGTACAGGAACTGACAGTATTGTTCACCATCAGATATTGTATGTCAGCCGGGATCCTCGTGACTTGTGTGTCTCCTACTACTACTGTATAGTGTTGGTTGTGAAGGTAGTACAGGAACTGACAGTACTGTACACCATCAGATAGTGTATGTGTGCCGGGATCCTCGTGACGTGTGCGTCTCCTACTACTACTGCATAGTGTTGGTTGTGAGGGTAGTACAGGAACTGACAGTATTGTACACCATCAGATAGTGTATGTGTACCGGGATGCTCGTGACGTGTGTCTCCTACTACTACTGTATAGTGTTGGTTGTGAAGGTAGTACAGGAACTGACAGTATTGTTCACCATCAGATAGTGTATGTGTGCCGGGATCCTCGTGACGTGTGTGTCTCCTACTACTACTGTATAGTGTTGGTTGTGAAGGTAGTACAGGAACTGACAGTATTGTTCACCATCAGATAGTGTATGTGTGCCGGGATCCTCGTGACGTGTGTGTCTCCTACTACTACTGTATAGTGTTGGTTGTGAAGGTAGTACAGGAACTGACAGTATTGTTCACCATCAGATAGTGTATGTGTGCCGGGATCCTCGTGACGTGTGTGTCTCCTACTTCTACTGTATAGTGTTGGTTGTGAAGGTAGTACAGGAACTGACAGTATTGTACACCATCAGATAGTGTATGTGTTCCGGGATCCTCGTAACGTGTGTGTCTCATATTACTACTGTATAGTGTTGGTTGTGAAGGTAGTCCAGTAACTGACAGTATTGTTCACCATCAGATAGTGTATGTGTGCCGGGATCCTCGTGACGTGTGTGTCTCCTACTATTACTGTATAGTGTTGGTTGTGAAGGTAGCACAGTAACTGACAGCATTGTTCACCATCAGATAGTGTATGTGTGCCGGGATCCTCGTGACGTGTGTGTCTCCTACTACTACTGTATAGTGTTGGTTGTGAAGGTAGTACAGGAACTGACAGTATTGTTCACCATCAGATAGTGTATGTGTGCCGGGATCCTCGTGACGTGTGTGTCTCCTACTACTACTGTATAGTGTTGGTTGTGAAGGTAGTACAGGAACTGACAGTATTGTTCACCATCAGATAGTGTATGTGTACCGGGATCCACGTGACGTGTGTGTCTCCTACTACTACCGTATAGTGTTGGTTGTGAAGGTAGTACAGGAACTGACAGTATTGTTCACCATCCGATAGTGTATATGTTTCGGGATCCTCGTGACCTGTGTGTCTCCTACTACTACTGTATAGTGTTGGTTGTGAAGGTAGTACAGGAACTGACAGTATTGTTCACCATCAGATAGTGTATGTGTGCCGGGATCCTCGTGACGTGTGTGTCTCCTACTACTACTGTATAGTGTTGGTTGTGAAGGTAGTACAGGAACTGACAGTATTGTTCACCATCAGATAGTGTATGTGTGCCGGGATCCTCGTGACGTGTGTGTCTCCTACTACTACTGTATAGTGTTGGTTGTGAAGGTAGTACAGGAACTGACAGTATTGTTCACCATCAGATAGTGTATGTGTGCCGGGATCCTCGTGACGCGTGTGTCTCCTACTACTACTGTATAGTGTTGGTTTTGAAGGTAGTACAGGAACTGACAGTATTGTACACCATCAGATAGTGTATGTGTGCCGGGATCCTCGTGACGTGTGTGTCTCCTACTTCTACTGTATAGTGTTGGTTGTGAAGGTAGTACAGGAACTGACAGTATTGTTCACCATCAGATAGTGTATGTGTGCCGGGATCCTCGTGACGTGTGTGTCTCCTACTACTACTGTATAGTGTTGGTTGTGAAGGTAGTACAGGAACTGACAGTATTGTTCACCATCAGATAGTGTATGTGTGCCGGGATCCTCGTGACGTGTGTGTCTCCTACTACTACTGTATAGTGTTGGTTGTGAAGGTAGTACAGGAACTGACAGTATTGTTCACCATCAGATAGTGTATGTGTGCCGGGATCCTCGTGACGCGTGTGTCTCCTACTACTACTGTATAGTGTTGGTTGTGAAGGTAGTACAGGAACTGACAGTATTGTACACCATCAGATAGTGTATGTGTGCCGGGATCCTCGTGACGTGTGTGTCTCCTACTACTACTGTATAGTGTTGGTTGTGAAGGTAGTACAGGAACTGACAGTATTGTTCACCATCAGATAGTGTATGTGTGCCGGGATCCTCGTGACGTGTGTGTCTCCTACTACTACTGTATAGTGTTGGTTGTGAAGGTAGTACAGGAACTGACAGTATTGTACACCATCAGATAGTGTATGTGTGCCGGGACCCTCGTGACGTGTGTGTCTCCTACTTCTACTGTATAGTGTTGGATGTGAAGGTAGTACAGGAACTGACAGTATTGTTCACCATCAGATATTGTATGTCAGCCGGGATCCTCGTGACTTGTGTGTCTCCTACTACTACTGTATAGTGTTGGTTGTGAAGGTAGTACAGGAACTGACAGTATTGTACACCATCAGATAGTGTATGTGTGCCGGGATCCTCGTGACTTGTGTGTCTCCTACTACTACTGTATAGTGTTGGTTGTGAGGGTAGTACAGGAACTGACAGTATTGTACACCATCAGATAGTGTATGTGTACCGGGATGCTCGTGACGTGTGTGTCTCCTACTTCTACTGTATAGTGTTGGTTGTGAAGGTAGTACAGGAACTGACAGTATTGTTCACCATCAGATAGTGTATGTGTGCCGGGATCCTCGTGACGTGTGTGTCTCCTACTACTACTGTATAGTGTTGGTTGTGAAGGTAGTACAGGAACTGACAGTATTGTTCACCATCAGATAGTGTATGTGTACCGGGATCCTCGTGACGTGTGTGTCTCCTACTACTACTGTATAGTGTTGGTTGTGAAGGTAGTACAGGAACTGACAGTATTGTTCACCATCAGATAGTGTATGTGTGCCGGGATCCTCGTGACGTGTGTGTCTCCTACTACTACTGTATAGTGTTGGTTGTGAAGGTAGTACAGGAACTGACAGTATTGTTCACCATCAGATAGTGTATGTGTGCCGGGATCCTCGTGACGTGTGTGTCTCCTACTACTACTGTATAGTGTTGGTTGTGAAGGTAGTACAGGAACTGACAGTATTGTTCACCATCAGATAGTGTATGTGTGCCGGGATCCTCGTGACGTGTGTGTCTCCTACTACTACTGTATAGTGTTGGTTGTGAAGGTAGTACAGGAACTGACAGTATTGTTCACCATCAGATAGTGTATTTGTGCCGGGATCCTCGTGACGTGTGTGTCTCCTACTACTACTGTATAGTGTTGGTTGTGAAGGTAGTACAGGAACTGACAGTATTGTTCACCATCAGATAGTGTATGTGTGCCGGGATCCTCGTGACGTGTGTGTCTCCTACTACTACTGTATAGTGTTGGTTGTGAAGGTAGTACAGGAACTGACAGTATTGTTCACCATCAGATAGTGTATGTGTGCCGGGATCCTCGTGACGTGTGTGTCTACTACTATTACTGTATAGTGTTGGTTGTGAAGGTAGCACAGGAACTGACAGTATTGTTCACCATCAGATAGTGTATGTGTGCCGGGATCCTCGTGACGTGTGTGTCTCCTACTACTACTGTATAGTGTTGGTTGTGAAGGTAGTACAGGAACTGACAGTATTGTTCACCATCAGATAGTGTATGTGTGCCGGGATCCTCGTGACGTGTGTGTCTCCTACTACTACTGTATAGTGTTGGTTGTGAAGGTAGTGCAGGAACTGACAGTATTGTTCACCATCAGATAGTGTATGTGTGCCGGGATCCTCGTGACGTGTGTGTCTCCTACTACTACTGTATAGTGTTGGTTGTGAAGGTAGTACAGGAACTGACAGTATTGTTCACCATCAGATAGTGTATGTGTGCCGGGATCCTCGTGACGTGTGTGTCTCCTACTACTACTGTATAGTGTTGGTTGTGAAGGTAGTACAGGAACTGACAGTATTGTTCACCATCAGATAGTGTATGTGTGCCGGGATCCTCGTGACGTGTGTGTCTCCTACTACTACTGTATAGTGTTGGTTGTGAAGGTAGTACAGGAACTGACAGTATTGTTCACCATCAGATAGTGTATGTGTGCCGGGATCCTCGTGACGTGTGTGTCTCCTACTACTACTGTATAGTGTTGGTTGTGAAGGTAGTACAGGAACTGACAGTATTGTTCACCATCAGATAGTGTATGTGTGCCGGGATCCTCGTGACGTGTGTGTCTCCTACTACTACTGTATAGTGTTGGTTGTGAAGGTAGTACAGGAACTGACAGTATTGTTCACCATCAGATAGTGTATGTGTGCCGGGATCCTCGTGACGTGTGTGTCTCCTACTACTACTGTATAGTGTTGGTTGTGAAGGTAGTAGAGGAACTGACAGTATTGTTCACCATCAGATAGTGTATGTGTGCCGGGATCCTCGTGACGTGTGTGTCTCCTACTACTACTGTATAGTGTTGGTTGTGAAGGTAGTACAGGAACTGACAGTATTGTTCACCATCAGATAGTGTATGTGTGCCGGGATCCTCGTGACGTGTGTGTCTCCTACTACTACTGTATAGTGTTGGTTGTGAAGGTAGTACAGGAACTGACAGTATTGTTCACCATCAGATAGTGTATGTGTGCCGGGATCCTCGTGACGCGTGTGTCTCCTACTACTACTGTATAGTGTTGGTTTTGAAGGTAGTACAGGAACTGACAGTATTGTACACCATCAGATAGTGTATGTGTGCCGGGATCCTCGTGACGTGTGTGTCTCCTACTTCTACTGTATAGTGTTGGTTGTGAAGGTAGTACAGGAACTGACAGTATTGTTCACCGTCAGATAGTGTATGTGTGCCGGGATCCTCGTGACGTGTGTGTCTCCTACTACTACTGTATAGTGTTGGTTGTGAAGGTAGTACAGGAACTGACAGTATTGTTCACCATCAGATAGTGTATGTGTGCCGGGATCCTCGTGACGTGTGTGTCTCCTACTACTACTGTATAGTGTTGGTTGTGAAGGTAGTACAGGAACTGACAGTATTGTTCACCATCAGATAGTGTATGTGTGCCGGGATCCTCGTGACGTGTGTGTCTCCTACTACTACTGTATAGTGTTGGTTGTGAAGGTAGTACAGGAACTGACAGTATTGCTCACCATCAGAAAGTGTATGTGTGCCGGGATCCTCGTGACGTGTGTGTCTCCTACTACTACTGTATAGTGTTGGTTGTGAAGGTAGTACAGGAACTGACAGTATTGTTCACCATCAGATAGTGTATGTGTGCCGGGATCCTCGTGACGTGTGTGTCTCCTACTACTACTGTATAGTGTTGGTTGTGAAGGTAGTACAGGAACTGACAGTATTGTTCACCATCAGATAGTGTATGTGTGCCGGGATCCTCGTGACGTGTGTGTCTCCTACTACTACTGTATAGTGTTGGTTGTGAAGGTAGTACAGGAACTGACAGTATTGTTCACCATCAGATAGTGTATGTGTGCCGGGATCCTCGTGACGTGTGTGTCTCCTACTACTACTGTATAGTGTTGGTTGTGAAGGTAGTACAGGAACTGACAGTATTGTTCACCATCAGATAGTGTATGTGTGCCGGGATCCTCGTGACGTGTGTGTCTCCTACTACTACTGTATAGTGTTGGTTGTGAAGGTAGTACAGGAACTGACAGTATTGTTCACCATCAGATAGTGTATGTGTGCCGGGATCCTCGTGACGTGTGTGTCTCCTACTACTACTGTATAGTGTTGGTTGTGAAGGTAGTACAGGAACTGACAGTATTGTTCACCATCAGATAGTGTATGTGTGCCGGGATCCTCGTGACGTGTGTGTCTCCTACTACTACTGTATAGTGTTGGTTGTGAAGGTAGTACAGGAACTGACAGTATTGTTCACCATCAGATAGTGTATGTGTGCCGGGATCCTCGTGACGTGTGTGTCTCCTACTACTACTGTATAGTTTTGGTTGTGAAGGTAGTACAGGAACTGACAGTATTGTTCACCATCAGATAGTGTATGTGTGCCGGGATCCTCGTGACGTGTGTGTCTCCTACTACTACTGTATAGTGTTGGTTGTGAAGGTAGTACAGGAACTGACAGTATTGTTCACCATCAGATAGTGTATGTGTGCCGGGATACTCGTGACGTGTGTGTCTCCTACTACTACTGTATAGTGTTGGTTGTGAAGGTAGTACAGGAACTGACAGTATTGTTCACCATCAGATAGTGTATGTGTGCCGGGATCCTCGTGACGTGTGTGTCTCCTACTACTACTGTATAGTGTTGGTTGTGAAGGTAGTACAGGAACTGACAGTATTGTTCACCATCAGATAGTGTATGTGTGCCGGGATCCTCGTGACGTGTGTGTCTACTACTATTACTGTATAGTGTTGGTTGTGAAGGTAGCACAGGAACTGACAGTATTGTTCACCATCAGATAGTGTATGTGTGCCGGGATCCTCGTGACGTGTGTGTCTCCTACTACTACTGTATAGTATTGGTTGTGAAGGTAGTACAGGAACTGACAGTATTGTTCACCATCAGATAGTGTATGTGTGCCGGGATCCTCGTGACGTGTGTGTCTCCTACTACTACTGTATAGTGTTGGTTGTGAAGGTAGTACAGGAACTGACAGTATTGTTCACCATCAGATAGTGTATGTGTGCCGGGATCCTCGTGACGTGTGTGTCTCCTACTACTACTGTATAGTGTTGGTTGTGAAGGTAGTACAGGAACTGACAGTATTGTTCACCATCAGATAGTGTATGTGTGCCGGGATCCTCGTGACGTGTGTGTCTCCTACTACTACTGTATAGTGTTGGTTGTGAAGGTAGTACAGGAACTGACAGTATTGTTCACCATCAGATAGTGTATGTGTGCCGGGATCCTCGTGACGTGTGTGTCTCCTACTACTTCTGTATAGTGTTTGTTGTGAAGGTAGTACAGGAACTGACAGTATTGTTCACCATCAGATAGTGTATGTGTGCCGGGATTCTCGTGACGTGTGTGTCTCCTACTACTACTGTATAGTGTTGGTTGTGAAGGTAGTACAGGAACTGACAGTATTGTTCACCATCAGATAGTGTATGTGTGCCGGGATCCTCGTGACGTGAGTGTCTCCTACTACTACTGTATAGTGTTGGTTGTGAAGGTAGTACAGGAACTGACAGTATTGTTCACCATCAGATAGTGTATGTGTGTCGGGATCCTCGTGACGTGAGTGTCTCCTACTACTACTGTATAGTGTTGGTTGTGAAGGTAGTACAGGAACTGACAGTATTGTTCACCATCAGATAGTGTATGTGTGCCGGGATCCTCGTGACGTGTGTGTCTCCTACTACTACTGTATAGTGTTGGTTGTGAAGGTAGTACAGGAACTGACAGTATTGTTCACCATCAGATAGTGTATGCGTGCCGGGATCCTCGTGACGTGTGTGTCTCCTCCTACTACTGTATAGTGTTGGTTGTGAAGGTAGTGCATGAACTGACAGTACTGTTCACCATCATATAGTGTATGTGTGCCGGGATCCTCGTGACGTGTGTGTCTCCTACTACAGCTGTATAGTGTTGGTTGTGAAGGTAGTACAGGAACTGACAGTATTGTTCACCATCAGATAGTGTATGTGTGCCGGGATCCTCGTGAGGTGTGTGTCTCCTACTACTACTGTATAGTGTTGGTTGTGAAGGTAGTACAGGAACTGACAGTATTGTTCACCATCAGATAGTGTATGTGTGCCGGGATCCTCGTGACGTGTGTGTCTCCTACTACTACTGTATAGTGTTGGTTGTGAAGGTAGTACAGGAACTGACAGTATTGTTCACCATCAGATAGTGTATGTGTGCCGGGATCCTCGTGACGTGTGTGTCTCCTACTACTACTGTATAGTGTTGGTTGTGAAGGTAGTACAGGAACTGACAGTATTGTTCACCATCAGATAGTGTATGTGTGCCGGGATCCTCGTGACGTGTGTGTCTCCTACTACTACTGTATAGTGTTGGTTGTGAAGGTAGTACAGGAACTGACAGTATTGTTCACCATCAGATAGTGTATGTGTGCCGGGATCCTCGTGACGTGTGTGTCTCCTACTACTACTGTATAGTGTTGGTTGTGAAGGTAGTACAGGAACTGACAGTATTGTTCACCATCAGATAGTGTATGTGTGCCGGGATCCTCGTGACGTGTGTGTCTCCTACTACTACTGTATAGTGTTGGTTGTGAAGGTAGTACAGGAACTGACAGTATTGTTCACCATCAGATAGTGTATGTGTGCCGGGATCCTCGTGACGTGTGTGTCTCCTACTACTACTGTATAGTGTTGGTTGTGAAGGTAGTACAGGAACTGACAGTATTGTTCACCATCAGATAGTGTATGTGTGCCGGGATCCTCGTGACGTGAGTGTCTCCTACTACTACTGTATAGTGTTGGTTGTGAAGGTAGTACAGGAACTGACAGTATTGTTCACCATCAGATAGTGTATGTGTGCCGGGATCCTCGTGACGTGTGTGTCTACTACTATTACTGTATAGTGTTGGTTGTGAAGGTAGCACAGGAACTGACAGTATTGTTCACCATCAGATAGTGTATGTGTGCCGGGATCCTCGTGACGTGTGTGTCTCCTACTACTACTGTATAATATTGGTTGTGAAGGTAGTACAGGAACTGACAGTATTGTTCACCATCAGATAGTGTATGTGTGCCGGGATCCTCGTGACGTGTGTATCTCCTACTTCTACTGCATAGTGTTGGTTGTGAAGGTAGTACAGGAACTGACAGTATTGTTCACCATCAGATAGTGTATGTGTGCTGGGATCCTCGTGACGTGTGTGTCTCCTACTACTTCTGTATAGTGTTGGTTGTGAAGGTAGTACAGGAACTGACAGTATTGTTCACCATCAGATAGTGTATGTGTGCCGGGATCCTCGTGACGTGTGTGTCTCCTACTACTACTGTATAGTGTTGGTTGTGAAGGTAGTACAGGAACTGACAGTATTGTTCAACATCAGATAGTGTATGTGTGCCGGGATCCTCGTGACGTGTGTGTCTCCTACTACTACTGTATAGTGTTGGTTGTGAAGGTAGTACAGGAACTGACAGTATTGTTCACCATCAGATAGTGTATGTGTGCCGGGATCCTCGTGACGTGTGTGTCTCCTACTACTACTGTATAGTGTTGGTTGTGAAGGTAGTACAGGAACTGACAGTATTGTTCACCATCAGATAGTGTATGTGTGCCGGGATCCTCGTGACGTGTGTGTCTCCTACTACTACTGTATAGTGTTGGTTGTGAAGGTAGTACAGGAACTGACAGTATTGTTCAACATCAGATAGTGTATGTGTGCCGGGATCCTCGTGACGTGTGTGTCTCCTACTACTACTGTATAGTGTTGGTGGTGAAGGTAGTACAGGAACTGACAGTATTGTTCACCATCAGATAGTGTATGTGTGCCGGGATCCTCGTGACGTGTGTGTCTCCTACTACTACTGTATAGTGTTGGTTGTGAAGATAGTACAGTAACTGACAGTATTGTTCACCATCAGATAGTGTATGTGTGCCGGGATCCTCGTGACGTGCGTGTCTCCTACTACTACTGTATAGTGTTGGTTGCAAAGGTAGTACAGGAACTGACAGTATTGTTCACCATCAGATAGTGTATGTGTGCCGGGATCCTCGTGAAGTGTGTGTCTCCTACTACTACTGTATAGTGTTGGTTGTGAAGGTAGTACAGGAACTGACAGTATTGTTCACCATCAGATAGTGTATGTGTGCCGGGATCCTCGTGACGTGTGTGTCTCCTACAACTACTGTATAGTGTTGGTTGTGAAGGTAGTACAGGAACTGACAGTATTGTTCACCATCAGATAGTGTATGTGTGCCGGGATCCTCGTGACGTGTGTGTCTCCTACTACTACTGTATAGTGTTGGTTGTGAAGGTAGTACAGGAACTGACAGTATTGTTCACCATCAGATAGTGTATGTGTGCCGGGATCCTCGTGACGTGTGTGTCTCCTACTACTACTGTATAGTGTTGGTTGTGAAGGTAGTACAGGAACTGACAGGATTGTTCACCATCAGATAGTGTATGTGTGCCGGGATCCTCGTGACGTGTGTGTCTCCTACTACTACTGTATAGTGTTGGTTGTGAAGGTAGTACAGGAACTGACAGTATTGTTCACCATCAGATAGTGTATGTGTGCCGGGATCCTCGTGACGTGTGTGTCTCCTACTACTACTGTATAGTGTTGGTTGTGAAGGTAGTACAGGAACTGACAGTATTGTTCACCATCAGATAGTGTATGTGTGCCGGGATCCTCGTGACGTGTGTGTCTCCTACTACTACTGTATAGTGTTGGTTGTGAAGGTAGTACAGGAACTGACAGTATTGTTCACCATCAGATAGTGTATGTGTGCCGGGATCCTCGTGACGTGTGTGTCTCCTACTACTACTGTATAGTGTTGGTTGTGAAGGTAGTACAGGAACTGACAGTATTGTTCACCATCAGATAGTGTATGTGTGCCGGGATCCTCGTGACGTGTGTGTCTCCTACTACTACTGTATAGTATAGGTTGTGCAGGTAGTACAGGAACTGACAGTATTGTTCACCATCAGATAGTGTATGTGTGCCGGGATCCTCGTGACGTGTGTGTCTCCTACTACTACTGTATAGTGTTGGTTGTGAAGGTAGTACAGGAACTGACAGTATTGTTCACCATCAGATAGTGTATGTGTGCCGGGATCCTCGTGACGTGTGTGTCTCATACTACTACTGTATAGTGTTGGTTGTGAAGGTAGTACAGGAACTGACAGTATTGTTCACCATCAGATAGTGTATGTGTGCCGGGATCCTCGTGACGTGTGTGTCTCTTACTACTACTGTATAGTGTTGGTTGTGAAGGTAGTACAGGAACTGACAGTATTGTTCACAATCAGATAGTGTATGTGTGCCGGGATCCTCGTGACGTGTGTGTCTCCTACTTCTACTCTATAGTGTTGGTTGTGAAGGTAGTACAGGAACTGACAGTATTGTTCACCATCAGATAGTGTATGTGTGCCGGGATCCTCGTGACGTGTGTGTCTCCTACTTCTACTGTATAGTGTTGGTTGTGAAGGTAGTACAGGAACTGACAGTATTGTACACCATCAGATAGTGTATGTGTGCCGGGAACCTCGTAACGTGTGTGTCTCCTATTACTACTGTATAGTGTTGGTTGTGAAGGTAGTGCAGTAACTGACAGTATTGTTCACCATCAGATAGTGTATGCCGGGATCCTCGTGACGTGTGTGTCTCCTACTACTACTGTATAATGTTTGTTGTGAAGGTTGTACAGGAACTGACAGTATTGTTCCTCATCAGATAGTGTATGTGTACCGGGATCCTCGTGAAGTGTGTGTCTCCTACTACTACTGTATAGTGTTGGTTGTGAAGGTAGTACAGGAACTGACAGTATTGTTCACGATCAGATAGTGTATGTGTGCCGGGATCCTCGTGACGTGTGTGTCTCCTACTACTTCTGTATAGTATTGGTTGTGAAGGTAGTACAGGAACTGACAGTATTGTGCACCATCAGATAGTGTATGTGTACCGGGATCCACGTGACGTGTGTGTCTCCTACTACTACTGTATAGTGTTGGTTGTGAAGGTAGTACAGGAACTGACAGTATTGTTCACCATCAGATAGTGTATGTGTGCCGGGATCCTCGTGACGTGTGTGTCTCCTACTACTACTGTATAGTGTTGGTTGTGAAGGTAGTACAGGAACTGACAGTATTGTTCACCATCAGATAGTGTATGTGTGCCGGGATCCTCGTGACGTGTGTGTCTCCTACTACTACTGTATAGTGTTGGTTGTGAAGGTAGTACAGGAACTGACAGTATTGTTCACCATCAGATAGTGTATGTGTGCCGGGATCCTCGTGACGTGTGTGTCTCCTACTACTACTGTATAGTGTTGGTTGTGAAGGTAGTACAAGAACTGACAGTATTGTTCACCATCAGATAGTGTATGTGTGCCGGGATCCTCGTGACGTGTGTGTCTCCTACTACTACTGTATAGTGTTGGTTGTGAAGGTAGTACAGGAACTGACAGTATTGTTCACCATCAGATAGTGTATGTGTGCCGGGATCCTCGTGACGTGTGTGTCTCCTACTACTACTGTATAGTGTTGGTTGTGAAGGTAGTACAGGAACTGACAGTATTGTTCACCATCAGATAGTGTATGTGTGCCGGGATCCTCGTGACGTGTGTGTCTCCTACTACTACTGTATAGTGTTGGTTGTGAAGGTAGTACAGGAACTGACAGTATTGTTCACCATCAGATAGTGT
Source organism: Cherax quadricarinatus (assembly GCF_038502225.1). Classification (NCBI taxonomy): domain Eukaryota; kingdom Metazoa; phylum Arthropoda; class Malacostraca; order Decapoda; family Parastacidae; genus Cherax; species Cherax quadricarinatus. The sequence continues at coordinate 44,893,507 of NC_091309.1, forward strand.
ATGTGTGCCGGGATCCTCGTGACGTGTATGTCTCCTACTACTACTGTATAGTGTTGGTTGTGAAGGTAGTACAGGAACTGACAGTATAGTTCACCATCAGATAGTGTATGTGTGCCGGGATCCTCGTGACGTGTGTGTCTACTACTATTACTGTATAGTGTTGGTTGTGAAGGTAGCACAGGAACTGACAGTATTGTTCACCATCAGATAGTGTATGTGTGCCGGGATCCTCGTGACGTGTGTGTCTCCTACTACTACTGTATAGTGTTGGTTGTGAAGGTAGTACAGGAACTGACAGTATTGTTCACCATCAGATAGTGTATGTGTGCCGGGATCCTCGTGACGTGTGTGTCTCCTACTTCTACTGTATAGTGTTGGTTGTGAAGGTAGTACAGGAACTGTCAGTATTGTTCACCATCAGATAGTGTATGTGTGCCGGGATCCTCGTGACGTGTGTGTCTCCTACTACTACTGTATAGTGTTGGTTGTGAAGGTAGTACAGGAACTGACAGTATTGTTCACCATCAGATAGTGTATGTGTGCCGGGATCCTCGTGACGCGTGTGTCTCCTACTACTACTGTATAGTGTTGGTTGTGAAGGTAGTACAGGAACTGACAGTATTGTTCACCATCAGATAGTGTATGTGTGCCGGGATCCTCGTGACGTGTGTGTCTCCTACTACTACTGTATAGTGTTGGTTGTGAAGGTAGTACAGGAACTGACAGTATTGTTCACCATCAGATAGTGTATGTGTGCCGGGATCCTCGTGACGTGTGTGTCTCCTACTACTACTGTATAGTGTTGGTTGTGAAGGTAGTACAGGAACTGACAGTATTGTTCACCATCAGATAGTGTATGTGTGCCGGGATCCTCGTGACGTGTGTGTCTCCTACTACTACTGTATAGTGTTGGTTGTGAAGGTAGTACAGGAACTGACAGTACTGTTCACCATCAGATAGTGTATGTGTGCCGGGATCCTCGTGACGTGTGTGTCTCCTACTACTACTGTATAGTGTTGGTTGTGAAGGTAGTACAGGAACTGACAGTATTGTTCACCATCAGATAGTGTATGTGTGCCGGGATCCTCGTGACGTGTGTGTCTCCTACTACTACTGTATAGTGTTGGTTGTGAAGGTAGTACAGGAACTGACAGTATTGTTCACCATCAGATAGTGTATGTGTGCCGGGATCCTCGTGACGTGTGTGTCTCCTACTACTACTGTATAGTGTTGGTTGTGAAGGTAGTACAGGAACTGACAGTATTGTTCACCATCAGATAGTGTATGTGTGCCGGGATCCTCGTGACGTGTGTGTCTCCTACTATTACTGTATTGTGTTGGTTGTGAAGATAGTACAGGAACTGACAGTATTGTTCACCATCAGATAGTGTATGTGAGCCGGGATCCTCGTGACGTGTGTGTCTCATACTACTACTGTATAGTGTTGGTTGTGAAGGTAGTACAGGAACTGACAGTATTGTTCTCCATCAGATAGTGTATGTGTGCCGGGATCCTCGTGACGTGTGTGTCTCCTACTACTACTGTATAGTGTTGGTTGTGAAGGTAGTACAGGAACTGACAGTATTGTTCACCATCAGATAGTGTATGTGTGCCGGGATCCTCGTGACGTGTGTGTCTCCTACTACTACTGTATAGTGTTGGTTGTGAAGGTAGTACAGGAACTGACAGTATTGTTCTCCATCAGATAGTGTATGTGTGCCGGGATCCTCGTGACGTGTGTGTCTCCTACTACTACTTTATAGTGTTGTTTGTGAAGGTAGTACAGGAACTGACAGTATTGTACACCATCAGATAGTGTATGTGTGCCGGGATCCTCGTGACGTGTGTGTCTCCTACTACTACTGTATAGTGTTGGTTGTGAAGGTAGTACAGGAACTGACAGTATTGTTCACCATCAGATAGTGTATGTGTGCCGGGATCCTCGTGACGTGTGTGTCTCCTACTACTACTGTATAGTGTTGGTTGTGAAGGTAGTACAGGAACTGACAGTATTGTTCACCATCAGATAGTGTATGTGTGCCGGGATCCTCGTGACGTGTGTGTCTCCTACTACTACTGTATAGTGTTGGTTGTGAAGGTAGTACAGGAACTGACAGTATTGTTCACCATCAGATAGTGTATGTGTGCCGGGATCCTCGTGACGTGTGTGTCTCCTACTACTACTGTATAGTGTTGGTTGTGAAGGTAGTACAGGAACTGACAGTATTGTTCACCATCAGATAGTGTATGTGTGCCGGGATCCTCGTGACGTGTGTGTCTCCTACTACTACTGTATAGTGTTGGTTGTGAAGGTAGTACAGGAACTGACAGTATTGTTCACCATCAGATAGTGTATGTGTGCCGGGATCCTCGTGACGTGTGTGTCTCCTACTACTACTGTATAGTGTTGGTTGTGAAGATAGTACAGTAACTGACAGTATTGTTCACCATCAGATAGTGTATGTGTGCCGGGATCCTCGTGACGTGTGTGTCTCCTACTACTACTGTATAGTGTTGGTTGTGAAGGTAGTACAGGAACTGACAGTATTGTTCACCATCAGATAGTGTATGTGTGCCGGGATCCTCGTGACGTGTGTGTCTCCTACTACTACTGTATCGTATTGGTTGTGAGGGTAGTACAGGAACTGACAGTATTGTTCACCATCAGATAGTGTATGTGTGCCGGGATTCTCGTGACGTGTGTGTCTCCTACTACTACTGTATAGTGTTGGTTGTGAAGGTAATACAGGAACTGACAGTATTGTTCACCATCAGATAGTGTATGTGTGCCGGGATCCTCGTGACGTGAGTGTCTCCTACTACTACTGTATAGTGTTGGTTGTGAAGGTAGTACAGGAACTGACAGTATTGTTCACCATCAGATAGTGTATGTGTGCCGGGATCCTCGTGACGCGTGTGTCTCCTACTACTACTGTATAGTGTTGGTTTTGAAGGTAGTACAGGAACTGACAGTATTGTTCACCATCAGATAGTGTATGTGTGCCGGGATCCTCGTGACGTGTGTGTCTCCTACTACTACTGTATAGTGTTGGTTGTGAAGGTAGTACAGGAACTGACAGTATTGTTCACCATCAGATAGTGTATGTGTGCCGGGATCCTCGTGACGTGTGTGTCTCCTACTACTTCTGTATAGTATTGGTTGTGAAGGTAGTACAGGAACTGACAGTATTGTTCACCATCAGATAGTGTATGTGTACCGGGATCCACGTGACGTGTGTGTCTCCTACTACTACTGTATAGTGTTTGTTGTGAAGGTAGTACAGGAACTGACAGTATTGTTCACCTTCAGATAGTGTATGTGTGCCGGGATCCTCGTGACGTGTGTGTCTCCTACTACTACTGTATAGTGTTGGTTGTGAAGGTAGTACAGGAACTGACAGTATTGTTCACCATCAGATAGTGTATGTGTGCCGGGATCCTCGTGACGTGTGTGTCTCCTACTACTACTGTATAGTGTTGGTTGTGAAGGTAGTGCAGGAACTGACAGTACTGTTCACCATCACATAGTGTATGTGTGCCGGGATCCTCGTGACGTGTGTGTCTCCTACTACTACTGTATAGTGTTGGTTGTGAAGGTAGTTCAGGAACTGACAATATTGTTCACCATCAGATAGTGTATGTGTACCGGGATCCTCGTGACGTGAGTGTCTCCTACTACTACTGTATAGTGTTGGTTGTGAAGGTAGTACAGGAACTGACAGTATTGTTCACCTTCAGATAGTGTATGTGTGCCGGGATCCTCGTGACGTGTGTGTCTCCTACTACTACTTTATAGTGTTGGTTGTGAAGGTAGTACAGGAACTGACAGTATTGTTCACCATCAGATAGTGTATGTGTACCGGGATCCTCGTGACGTGAGTGTCTCCTACTACTACTGTATAGTGTTGGTTGTGAAGGTAGTACAGGAACTGACAGTATTGTTCACCATCAGATAGTGTATGTGTCCGGGATCCTCGTGACGTGTGTGTCTCCTACTACTACTGTATAGTGTTGGTTGTGAAGGTAGTACAGGAACTGACAGTATTGTTCACCATCAGATAGTGTATGTGTGCCGGGATCCTCGTGACGTGTGTGTCTCCTACTACTACTGTATAGTGTTGGTTGTGAAGGTAGTACAGGAACTGACAGTATTGTTCTCCATCAGATAGTGTATGTGTGCCGGGATCCTCGTGACGTGTGTGTCTCCTACTACTACTGTATAGTGTTGGTTGTGAAGGTAGTACAGGAACTGACAGTATTGTTCACCATCAGATAGTGTATGTGTGCCGGGATCCTCGTGACGTGTGTGTCTCCTACTACTACTGTATAGTGTTGGTTGTGAAGGTAGTACAGGAACTGACAGTATTGTTCACCATCAGATAGTGTATGTGTGCCGGGATCCTCGTGACGTGTGTGTCTCCTACTACTACTGTATAGTGTTGGTTGTGAAGGTAGTACAGGAACTGACAGTATTGTTCACCGTCAGATAGTGTATGTGTGCCGGGATCCTCGTGACGTGTGTGTCTCCTACTACTACTGTATAGTGTTGGTTGTGAAGGTAGTGCAGGAACTGACAGTATTGTTCACCATCAGATAGTGTATGTGTGTCTCCTACTACCGGGATCCACGTGACGTGCGTGTCTCCTACTACTACTGTATAGTGTTGGTTGTGAAGGTAGTACAGGAACTGACAGTATTGTTCACCATCAGATAGTGTATGTGTGCCGGGATCCTCGTGACGTGTGTGTCTCCTACTACTACTGTATAGTGTTGGTTGTGAAGGTAGTACAGGAACTGACAGTATTGTTCACCATCAGATAGTGTATGTGTGCCGGGATCCTCGTGACGTGCGTGTCTCCTACTACTACTGTATAGTGTTGGTTGTGAAGGTAGTACAGGAACTGACAGTATTGTTCACCATCAGATAGTGTATGTGTGCCGGGATCCTCGTGACGTGTGTCTCCTACTACTACTGTATAGTGTTGGTTGTGAAGGTAGTGCAGGAACTGACAGTATTGTTCACCATCAGATAGTGTATGTGTGCCGGGATCCTCGTGACGTGTGTCTCCTACTACTACTGTATAGTGTTGGTTGTGAAGGTAGTACAGGAACTGACAGTATTGTTCACCATCAGATAGTGTATGTGTGCCGGGATCCTCGTGACGTGTGTGTCTCCTACTACTACTGTATAGTGTTGGTTGTGAAGGTAGTACAGGAACTGACAGTATTGTTCACCATCAGATAGTGTATGTGTGCCGGGATCCTCGTGACGTGTGTGTCTCCTACTACTACTGTATAGTGTTGGTTGTGAAGGTAGTACAGGAACTGACAGTATTGTTCACCATCAGATAGTGTATGTGTGCCGGGATCCTCGTGACGTGTGTGTCTCCTACTACTACTGTATAGTGTTGGTTGTGAAGGTAGTACAGGAACTGACAGTATTGTTCACCATCAGATAGTGTATGTGTGCCGGGATCCTCGTGAAGTGTGTGTCTTCTACTACTACCACTACGTCAAGCTGAATGGCTACAAAAACACCTTCAATCACTTCGTCCAATTATTCCTCGATAATTTAAGTATGATTCTCACTCTCCATTTTTAAAGTTGCTTTCTAACAAAAATTATTTAAATCAAACAAAGTCATGGCAGAAAGAAATGTAATATAACCAAGCTTTATAAAATATAATACTGATAGTTCTTGCGTGTGTGTGTGTGTGTGTGTGTGTGTGTGTGTGTGTGTGTGTGTGTGTGTGTGTGTGTGTGTGTGTGTGTGTGTGTCTGTGTGTATGTGTGTGTGTGTGTGTTCTTGCGTGTGAGTGTGTGTGTGTGTGTTTGTGTGTGTGTGTGTGTGTGTGTTCTTGCGTGTGAGTGTGTGTGTGTGTGTGTCTGTGTGTCTGTGTTGTGTGTGTGTGTGTGTGTGTGTGTGTGTGTGTGTGTGTGTGTGTGTGTGTGTGTGTGTGTGTGTGTGTGTGTGTGTGTGTGTGTGTGTGTGTGTGTGTGTGTGTGTGTGTGTGTGTGTGTGTGTGTGTGTGTGTGTGTGTGTGTGTGTGTGTGTGTACTCACCTAATTGTACTCACCTAATTGTGGTTGCAGGGGTCGAGACTCAGCTCCTGGCCCCGCCTCTTCACTGATCGCTACTGGATCCTCTCTCTCTCTGCTTCCTGAGCTTTGTCATACCTCTTCTTAAAACTATGTATGGTTCCTGCCTCCACTACTTCACTTGCTAGGCTATTCCACTTGCTGACAACTCTATGACTGAAGAAATACTTCCTAACGTCCCTGTGACTCGTCTGAGTCTTCAGCTTCCAGTTGTGACCCCTTGTCCCTGTGTCCCCTCTCTGGAACATCCTATCTCTGTCCACCTTGTCTATTCCCCGCAGTATCTTGTATGTCGTTATCATGTCTCCCCTGACCCTTCTGTCCTCCAGTGTCGTCAGTCCGATTTCCCTTAACCTTTCCTCGTACGACATTCCCTTGAGCTCTGGGACTAGCCTTGTTGCAAACCTTTGTACTTTCTCTAACTTCTTGACGTGCTTGACCAGGTGTGGGTTCCAGACTGGTGCTGCATACTCCAGTATGGGCCTAACATACACAGTGTACAGTGTCTTGAACGATTCCTTATTAAGGTATCGGAACGCTATTCTCAGGTTTGCCAGGCGCCCGTATGCTGCAGCGGTTATTTGGTTGATGTGTGCCTCCGGTGATGTGCTCGGTGTTATGGTCACCCCAAGGTCTTTCTCCCTGAGTGAGGTCTGTAGTCTTTGTCCACCTAGCCTATACTCTGTCTGCGGTCTTCTTTGCCCCTCCCCAATCTTCATGACTTTGCATTTGGCTGGATTGAATTCGAGAAGCCAGTTGCTGGACCACATGTCCAGCCTGTCCAGGTCTCTTTGCAGTCCTGCCTCATCCTCGTCCGATTTAATTCTTCTCATCAACTTCACGTCATCTGCGAACAGGGACACTTCAGAGTCTATTCCTTCCATCATGTCGTTCACATATATCAAAAATAGCACTGGTCCTAGAACTGACCCCTGTGGGACCCCGCTCGTAACAGGCGCCCACTGTGATACCTCTTCACGTACCATGACTCGTTGCTGCCTCCCTGTCAGGTATTCCCTTATCCATTGCAGTGCCCTCCCTTTTACGTGCGCCTGATCCTCCAGCTTCTGCACTAATCTCTTGTGGGGAACTGTGTCAAAGGCCTTCCTGCAGTCTAGGAAAACGCAATCTACCCACCCCTCTCTCTCGTGTCTTACTTCTGTTACCTTGTCATAAAACTCCAGGAGGTTTGTGATACAAGATTTGCCTTCCATGAACCCATGCTGGTTTTCATTTATAATCTTGTTCCTTTCCAGGTGTTCGACCACTCTCCTCCTGATAATCTTCTCCATGACTTTGCACACAATACATGTCAGAGACACAGGTCTGTAGTTTAGTGCCTCGTTTCTGTTTCCTTTCTTAAATATGGGGACTACATTAGCTGTCTTCCATTTCTCAGGTAGTTGCCCAGTTTCAAGGGATGTGTTGAAGATTGTGGTTAGAGGCACGCACAGCATCTCTGCTCCTTCTCTAAGGACCCATGGGGAGATGTTGTCCGGTCCCATCGCCTTTGAGGTGTCAAGGTCACTTAAGAGCTTCTTCACCTCCTCCTCAGTTGTTCGTATGTCATCCAACACTTGTTGGTATATTCCCTCTTGATGTTCCCTTCTGTGCTGTCTTCCCACAGCCCTTCCTGTCTCTACTGTAAAAACTTCCTTAAATCTCCTGTTCAGCTCCTCACATACCTCCTGATCATTTCTTGTGAGTTCTCCACCTTCTGTCCTTAATCTGATCACCTGGTCTTTGACTGTTGTCTTCCTCCTGATGTGGCTATACAACAGTTTCGGGTCAGTCTTGATTCTCGATGCTATGTCATTTTCATACTGTCGCTGGGCCTCCCTCCTTACCTGTGCGTACTCATTCCTGGCTCTGCGACTGATCTCCCTATTTTCGTGTGTTCTCTGCCTTCTGTACTTTTTCCATTCTCTATTGCACTTTGTTTTTGCCTCCTTACACCGTCGGGTAAACCAGGGGCTCGTTCTGGTCTTCCCGTTGTTACTGTTGCCCTTGGGAATAAACCTTTCCACTGCCTCCTTGCATTTTGTTGTTACATATTCCATCATTTCATTTACTGGCTTTCCTGCCAGTTCTCTGTCCCACTGGACCTCCAGCAGGAAGTTCTTCAACCCTATGTAGTCCCCTCTTTTATAGACAGGCTTTTCCCATTCAACTCCTGTGTGTGTGTGTGTGTGTGTGTGTGTGTGTGTGTGTGTACCCACCTATTTGTGGTTGCAGGGGTCGAGTCACAGCTCCTGGCCCCGCCTCTTCGCTGATTGCTACTAGGTCCTCTCTCTCCCTGCCCCATGAGCTCTATCATACCTCGCCTTAAAACTATGTATGGTTCCTGCCTCCACCACATCACTTTCTAGGCTATTCCATGGCCTGACTACTCTATGACTGAAGAAATACTTCCTAACATCCCTTTGATTCATCTGAGTCTTCAACTTCCAATTGTGACCTCTTGTCCCTCTTTTATAGTGTGTGTGTGTGTTTGTGTGGGTGCGTGTGTGTACTCACCTATTTGTACTCACCTATTTGTGGTTGCAGGGGTCGAGTCCTAGCTCCTGGCCCCGCCTCTTCACCGGTTGCTACTAGACCCTCTCTCTCCCCGCTCCATGAGCTTTATCAAACCTCGTCTTAAAACTGTGTATGGTTCCTGCCTCCACTACGTCATTTTCTAGGCTATTCCACTGCCTTACAACTCTATGACTGAAGAAATACTTCCTACTATCTCTCTGACTCATTTGTGTCTTCAACTTCCAATTGTGGCCTCTTGTTTCTGTGTCCCCTCCCTGGAACATCCTGTCCTTGTCCACCTTGTCTATTCCACGCAGTATTTTATATGTCGTTATCATGTCTCCCCTGACCCTCCTGTCCTCCAGTGTCGTCAGGCCGATTTCCCTTAATCTTTCTTCATAGGACATTCCCCTTAGCTCTGGAACTAACCTTGTTGCAAACCTTTGTACTTTCTCTAGTTTCTTGACGTGCTTTATCAAGTGCGGGTTCCAAACAGGTGCTGCATACTCCAGTATGGGCCTGACATACACGGTGTACAGTGTCTTGAATGATTCCTTACTAAGGTGTCGGAATGCTGTTCTCAGGTTTGCCAGGCGCCCATATGCTGCAGCAGTTATCTGATTGATGTGTGCTTCCGGAGACATGCTCGGTGTTATACTCACCCCAAGATCTTTCTCCTTGAGTGAGGTTTGCAGTCTTTGGCCACCTAGCCTATACTCTGTCTGTGGTCTTCTGTGCCCTTCCCCTATCTTCATGACTTTGCATTTGGCAGGATTAAATTCGAGAAGCCATTTGCTGGACCAGGTGTCCAGTCTGTCCAGGTCTCTTTGAAGTCCTGCCTGGTCCTCATCAGATTTAATTCTCCTCATTAACTTCACATCATCTGCAAACAGGGACACTTCTGAGTCTAACCCTTCCGTCATGTCGTTCACATATACCAAAAATAGCACTGGTCCTAGGACCGACCCCTGTGGGACCCCGCTCGTCACAGGTGCCCACTGTGATACATCATTACGTACCATGACTCGTTGTTGCCTCCCTGTCAGGTATTCTCTGATCCATTGCAGTGCCCTTCCTGTTATATGCGCCTGATGCTCTAGCTTCTGCACTAATCTCTTGTGAGGAACTGTGTCAAAGGCCTTCTTGCAGTCCAAGAAGATGCAATCAACCCACCCCTCTCTCTCTTGTCTTACTTCTGTTATTTTATCATAAAACTCCAGAAGGTTTGTGACACAGGATTTGGTAGTCCCCTTTTATAGCTTCTGGCCTGTCCTTCAGTCTTTGGTTACCTTCTCCACTTGTAATTCTACCATAGTCAAACTCAGAACCACATGATCGCTAGCTCCAAGGGGCCTCTCTGCAAGTGATGTCTCGATGTCTGAACTGCTCAGGTGAACACAAGATCCAGTCTTGCTGGCTCATCCTCCTCTCTCTCTGGTTGTGTCCCTGACATGTTGATGCATGAGGTTTTCTGCACACATCCATCATCTTGCTCTCCATGTTTCGGGACTTCGAAGGGCTCCAGGTTTTCCCAGTCGATCTCCTGTGGCTGAAATCGCCCATTACTGCACTTTGTTCTGCTCGAGTGAGCTCTTCTTGCCACCTCAGCCAGTGTGCCCACCATCACCCTGTTGTTTCTTTCGTACCCTCTCTGGCCTCCTGCAGTTCTGTGGGTTATACATCACCAATGACTACTTTGAGCTCCGACTGAATTGTACCTACAATGGAAGTCTCTTTCTCCAATCATGTCCATGCCTTCATTTCCTCAAATCCCTAATGCGTTTTATGAGCAGTGCAACCCTCCTCCTTCTACTCCTTCTATCTTCCCAGATCTGATATCCTGTTGGGAAGATTGTGTCTGTTATTGTCTCAGCGTAGCTTTTCTGGTGACTGCTATGATATCTGGGATTTTTATCGATTTTCATTCCACTCCTCATGTTTATCTGTTATTCCATCCTGCTTGTGTACCAAACCTTAGTTTTTCTATCATTGTATGCAAGTATATTGGGGTTGTGAGCTAGAGCCTTGGTGGGGCCTATATGGGGCTGTGGTGTAGGGGTATGTGTTGATGGGGGTGGGGTCAGGATGCCCATAAGGGACAGCTGTTGGGGTGGAGGTTTGTGATATACAGTGCAGAGGAACAGGAGGTTGTGGTATGTGCTGCCCAGCTGGGTGCTGGGAATGTCGCGCGGTGGAGTCTTTGGCGGAGATTCTGTGGGGTGGTTTGCCCTTCCTCCTGTGTCTGGGTCCTGCTCATTTTCATTGCTTCGTTCCTCCTGTCTCTGTATCTTCTCTTTCAGTGTAGTCCTTTCTTCTTGTGTCTGTCGCGTCGAGGCATACTCTGGTACCTCTTTGTCCCTCAGTCTTGCTTTCTCTGCAGAATCCTGGTCTGAACTGATTCTTCCTTGAAAGTTACTCTGACAGGCCGTATCCTTCCACTCAAACCACCCAATTCTCTGAAAATTTGTCACTTGGGTCATATTGCCTTCCTTATTGTTTTCATGATGCCTTCAATCATTTTTTTCTCCTCCTGTTTTATTTCTTCAAAGTTGGCCCTTGGCTTCTGGAGCCCGCATACAAAAAACTGACCTCGCCTTCCCCACTGAGTCTCCATCCGCTTCCTCTGGAGGCATTTTATTGGCTTTCCATTGACATAATTCTTGCCTTCAGTCCCGTCATATCTGAAACTTCTATTCTCAGTGAACTGTCTTTCCTGGCCAGCTGTCCCTTGCTACTGCAGCTGGCTGTTAGAATCTCTGCATATAACAAACCTTTCATTGTCTTCGGACCTGTCGCTTGATCTTAGTGTGCCTATCGTCTTTCCTAATCCACGTGGTCTGATAGGGCCTTCGTGTACGGTACGTTCGCTTGTTGGGTTACCACATCCCTGTCTGCGCCTCTGACTTTGAATTTCCTTCATTATTCTCAGACCCGTCGCTTGATCTCAGTGCTCATCGTCTTTCCCCTGGCCCCACGTAGGTCTGATAGGGCCTTCGG
>NC_091309.1:44927619-44952728 GCF_038502225.1 Cherax quadricarinatus
CAATGTCTCTGCTCCCTCTTTAAGGACCCACGGAGAGATGTTGTCTGGTCCCACCGCCTTTGAGGTGTCAAGTTCGCATAGCAGCTTCTTCACCTCCTCCTTGGTTATATGTACCTCATCCAGCACTTGCTGGTGCACCCCCCTGCTCTGATTTCCTGGAGTCCTACTGGTTTCCACTGTAAATACTTCTTTAAATCTTGTGTTGAGCTCCTGACATACCTCCCGGTCGTTTCTTGTGAATTCCCCATCACCCTTCCTCAGTCTGATTACCTGGTCCTTGACTGTTGTTTTCCTCCTGATGTGGCTGTACAACAGCTTCGGGTCAGTCTTGACTTTCGATGCTATGTCATTTTCGTATTGCCGCTGAGCCTCCCTTCTTATCTGTGCATATTCGTTTCTGGCTCTTCGGCTAATCTCTTTATTTTCCTGAGTTCTCTGTCTTCTGTACCTTTTCCATTCTCTAGTACACCTAGTTTTTGCCTCCCTACACCTTTGGGTGAACCAAGGACTCGTTCTGTTCTTCCCATTATTTCTGTTTCCCTTGGGAACAAACCTCTCCTCTGCCTCCTTGCATTTTGTTGCCACATAGTCCATCATTTCTTGTACTGGTTTTCCTGTCAGTTCCCTCTCCCACTGAATGTCTTGAAAGAAGTTCCTCAAGCCTGAGTAGTTCCCCCTTTTGTAGTTTGGTTTTTCCCACCCTATTCCTGCTGCTCTCTCCACTTGGAGCTCAACTATGTAGTCGAAGCACAGAACCACATGATCACTAGCTCCCAGGGGCCTTTCATACATGATATCCTCGATGTCAGAACTACTCAAGGTGAATACAAGGTCCAGTCTTGCTGGTTCATCCTCTCCTCTCTCTCTGGTAGTGTCTCTAACATGTTGATGCATGAGGTTTTCCAGTACCACATCCATCATCTTGGCTCTCCATGTTTCGGGACCCCCATGGGGCTCCAGGTTTTCCCAGTCAATCTCCTTGTGATTGAAATCACCCATAACTAGTAACTTTGCTCCCCCCATGTGTGCTCTCCTGGCCACCTCGGCTAGTGTGTCGACCATTGCTCTGTTGCTCTCATCGTATTCTTCTCTTGGCCTCCTGCAGTTCTGTGGTGGGTTGTACATTACTGCAATTATCACCTTATGTCCCTCAGACTGGATTGTTCCTACTAAGTAGTCCCTTTCGCCCGTGCCATCCATTCCTTCCATTTTCTCAAACCCCCACTGGTTTTTAATGAGCAGTGCAACTCCTCCTCCCCCTCTCCTCCCTCTGTCTTTCCTGAGGATTTGATATCCGGATGGAAAGATTGAATCTGTTATTATTCTGGTGAGTTTTGTTTCTGTGAGTGCTATTATGTCTGGGGATGTCTCCTTGATTCTTTCGTGCCACTCCTCATACTTATTTGTTATTCCATCTGCATTTGTATACCACACCTTCAACTTCTTTTCTAAGATTGTGGTCTGGGAGGTGTATTGGGGTTGGGGAAGTGGGAGACCTGATAAGGAACTATGGGTGGTTGCTGTGGGGGTGGAGTTTGTAATGCAGTGGGTGGGGGCATTGGATGTGGCATGGGTGTTTTGGTTTAGAGTGTTTGGTTGCACTGGGGTTGACCTGGTTGGGAGGCTTCTATAGGAAGTTGTGAGGGAGGCTGTATTTGATCTTCCTGTGTCTGGGATCTCCTGTCTGTCTTCTCCATCCCCTCTCTTTCCTCCTTTCGCCTTTGTACCATCTCTCTCTGTTTCTGCCTTTCTGCTTGTGTTCTGTCGCGGTCGAGATACACCTTCCTGTATGCCGGCATGTCCCTTAATCGTGCTTTCTCCTGCAGGATCCTGTTCCGAGTCGATTCTGCCTTGAAGGTCACTTTCACTGGCCGGGTTCTTTTTTTTACAAACCCCCCTATTCTCCGAAAATTTTCCAGCTGGGTCATGTCGTCTTCTCCTATTGCTTTCATGATGCTTTCAATTGCTTTTTTTTCCCCTTGTTTTCTTGCTTCATATGTTTCCCCTTCAACTTCCTGGAGCCCATACACAAAGACTGACCTCACCCTTTCATTCTCCCACTGCATATCCCTGTGTATCCCCTCATTCAATTTGATTTCCTCCATTGCAGCTTTCCTTTCTTCAGTTTCACTAGCTAATGTACTTGGGCTCAGTGGCCTGTCATTTTCCCTTCTCGGCTTTCCCTGGGCTCTGCTGTGGTCTGTTAGGGCCTCCACATATAGCTTAGCTCTTTCATTTACTACAGTCTCCACTGATTGAGCTTCTACATGCAGTTTTGCTCCTTCTTTCCCTACAGTCCCCTTATTTGTGACTGAGGTAGCAGTCTCTGTTGTCAATCCCAAAATGTTCTTTAGTTCTTTAGGCTGTTTCAGATTTTTCAGTTCCTCTTCTAAACTCTGTATCCTGGCCTCTGCTGCTTTGACTTGCACCTCCCACTTCCTGCTTTCCATGTCTATCCTCTCTTCCATTCTCATGCTAAGTTCTTCTAGTTTCTTTTCCCATTCATGTTCCCTTTTTGTGAGCTCTGCTGCCCAATCTTCCTTTGCAGTTTCCTCCTCCTGTCCCTTGGTTTTTCTTGTTGCTCTCTGGCAACCCATTTTTGTTTTATCCTGATTGCCTCAGAGTGGGAAACCTATGTAATTCTGTATGTTAGGTTAGTATTGTGTATGTCAGAGTGTGGGGGGGGGGAGGTAGAGGAGGAACTGTGGCTATGTGGGAGAGTAGTGGGGAGGGGGAGTGGGAAGGAGAGTGAAGCAAGTGGGTGAGTGGGAGAGGGAGAGGGGGAAGGAGGGAGAGGGGGGGAGGGGGAGGGTGAAAGAGGGAGGGGAGGGATCAGGTGAAGGAGTGAGATGTCGGGGGGGGGATGTGGGGGGCAAGTGTATGTGTGAGTCTGGCAATGTGTGTGTGTGTGTGTGTGTGTGTGTGTGTGTGTGTGTGTGTGTGTGTGTGTGTGTGTGTGTGTGTGTGTGTGTGTGTGTGTGTGTGTGGGTGTGTGTGTGTGTGTGTGTGTGTGTGTGTGTGTGTGTGTGTGTGTGTGTGTGTGTGTGTGTGTGTGTGTGTGTGTGTGTGTGTGTGTGTGTGTGTGTGTGTGTGTGTGTGTGTGTGTGTGTGTGTGTGTGTGTGTGTGTGGTGTGTGTGGTGTGTGTGTGGTGTGTTTTTGGGGGTGTGTGGGGGTGTGTGGGGGTGTGTGTGTGTGTGTGTGTGTGGGTGTGTGTGTGGATGTGTGTGTGGGTGTGTGTGGGTGTGTGGGTGTGTGTGGGTGTGTGTGGGTGTGTGTGGGTGTGTGTGGGTGTGTGTGGGTGTGTGTGGGTGTATGGGTGTGCGTGCGCACACTAGGCTACGCTACTCTTTTGAAGATTATAAAAAATTTTCACAATCAATTCCTTATTAATATACACTAATATATTCTATATAATATTTGTTGTGTACACTTGTGTTTGTGTGTGTGTGTGTGTTTACTAGCTTGTCGTTCTTTGAAAAAGAGGGGGGGGTCACGTTAACACTATTTGTTATTGTTCTTGGTTCACCGGTACTCTCCCGGCCCAGATCTTTGTTGTTGTTGGTTCACCGGTACTCTCCCGGCCCAGATCTTTGTTGTTGTTGGTTCACCGGTACTCTCCCGGCCCAGATCTTTGTTGTTCTTGGTTAACCGGTACTTCCCGGCCCAGATGTTGTTCTTGGTTCACCGGTACTCTCCCGGCCCAGATCTTTGTTGTTGTTGGTTCACCGGTACTCTCCCGGCCCAGATCTTTGTTGTTGTTGGTTCACCGGTACTCTCCCGGCCCAGATCTTTGTTGTTGTTGGTTCACCGGTACTCTCCCGGCCCAGATCTTTGTTGTTGTTGGTTCACCGGTACTCTCCCGGCCCAGATCTGTGTTGTTGTTGGTTCACCGGTACTCTCCCGGCCCAGATCTTGTCGTTGTTGGTTCACCGGTACTCTCCCGGCCCAGATCTTTGTTGTTGTTGGTTCACCGGTACTCTCCCGGCCCAGATCTTTGTTGTTGTTGGTTCACCGGTACTCTCCCGGCCCAGATCTTTGTTGTTGTTGGTTCACCGGTACTCTCCCGGCCCAGATCTTTGTTGTTGTTGGTTCACCGGTACTCTCCCGGCCCAGATCTTTGTTGTTGTTGGTTCACCGGTACTCTCCCGGCCCAGATCTTTGTTGTGGTTGGTTCACCGGTACTCTCGCGGCCCAGATCTTTGTTGTTGTTGGTTCACCGGTACTCTCCCGGCCCAGATCTTTGTTGTTGTTGGTTCACCGGTACTCTCCCGGCCCAGATCTTTGTTGTTGTTGGTTCACCGGTACTCTCCCGGCCCAGATCTTTGTTGTTGTTGGTTCACCGGTACTCTCCCGGCCCAGATCTTTGTTGTTGTTGGTTCACCGGTACTCTCCCGGCCCAGATCTTTGTTGTTCTTGGTTCACCGGTACTCTCCCGGCCCAGATCTTTGTTGTTGTTGGTTCACCGGTACTCTCCCGGCCCAGATCTTTGTTGTTCTTGGTTCACCGGTACTCTCCCGGCCCAGATCTTTGTTGTTGTTGGTTCACCGGTACTCTCCCGGCCCAGATCTTTGTTGTTGTTGGTTCACCGGTACTCTCCCGGCCCAGATCTTTGTTGTTGTTGGTTCACCGGTACTCTCCCGGCCCAGATCTTTGTTGTTGTTGGTTCACCGGTACTCTCCCGGCCCAGATCTTTGTTGTTGTTGGTTCACCGGTACTCTCCCGGCCCAGATCTTTGTTGTTGTTGGTTCACCGGTACTCTCCCGGCCCAGATCTTCGCACACTAGGCTACTTTACTTTTTGAAGATTATAGGATTATTTTTTCTCACTCAATTCCTTATTAATATATACTAATGTTTATTATAATAATAATTACGGGTGCACACGTGTGTTTGTATGTGCGTACTTGTTTACTGGTCACTAGGCTACACGGGGGGGTCACTAGGCTACACGGGGGGTCACTAGGCTACACGGGGGGTAACTAGGCTACACGGGGGGGTCACTAGGCTACACGGGAGGGGTCAATAGGCTACACGGGGGGGTTCACTAGGCTCCACGGGGGGGATCGCTAGGCTACACGGGGGTCACTAGGCTACACGGGGGGTCACTAGGCTACACGGGGGGTCACTAGGCTACACGGGGGGTCACTAGGCTACACTAGGGGGGGGTTCACTAGGTTACACGGGGGGTTCACTAGGCTACACGGGGGGGTTCACTAGGCTACACGGGGGGTTCACTAGGCTACACGGGGGGGTCACTAGGCTACACGGGGGGTTCACTAGGCTACACAACTCTTCTGGAGTTTACCTGGAGATATTTAGATAATTTACTAAACATTATCAGGGTTACCACTATCTATCTCCTGGTACTGAAATAGGGAGAGAGAGATGGTATAGCATACAACCAGCAGGGCGAGACACTGAGACTTTAGACACTAACCAAAATTAACCACAAATAGGCAAGTGATGTCGTCTGCACAACAATGGAGGTTCCTGCTGGTCGGCTGCTATCAACTCCTTCAATTTTGTAACTCCTTCAGGAACTTTATCATGCATTCAAGTTTTTATTTTCTTTTTCTTTTAAGACTTGGTATTCCCTCTTTTTTCTTTAGTACAGTATTATGGTCATAACAAGTCTGATGATGTTAGCTACATTCACAACACCAACAGCTGGGGCTAAACAATGGAGACCCCCCACACACCTGTTGGGTGGCTGCCTCGACCTTACCTTCGGGACAAGACAACTCACAGCAGGAGCCACATGGGAAACTCATCCTTACCTTGTCAGTGACGATTTTTCAGTGATCACCACCTTCAACATCAACAGGCATCCCACATTTGTGCTGCCTCCTAGATGGGACGTAAAGAGGGCCAACTGGAAGGTGTTCCAGGATTATCTTCATGACTGGTTGTCCACATACACTCTATCTGAAGACTGTGATACAGCTGAACAGGAGCTAATTACTGTTCTCATCCAGGCAGCAGAGTGCGCAATTCCAAAGAAGTCCGCAGGACGCACTCACAAAAGAGACTGGAGGTTCTACAACGACGAGGTGCGGGAGCAGAACAGGCGTTACCCTACTGCAGAGAACAGGAATATTCTCAGAGCCATTGTGCAGCCGAGTCTCTCTCAGAGTAAAAAACTGAGAAATGGCTGGAGTGGTGCTCAACATTCGGGCATCACACCACCTTATCTGAGATATGGGGCAAGCTCAACATAGCAACTGGCAAGAGCAAGCCGAGGCCACCAATACACCCGAACCCATGCCAGGAAGCTGATGTATGTATAATGTTTGCCAAGACACGGGTCTCAATCTTGCAATGACCCGTCTCTGGCTCCCGATGGAGAAAGGTTTCTACAATGATGCGACGTATGCTGCTCAAGCACTCTTCTGGTCAGTTCAACTGGTGCATCTCATAAGCGACACCACATGTACTCCTAACTATGGACACTAGCGAGGAGGAGGATAAACTAATGGAGCTTTATACTTCCAAGGGAACCTCCATTCAGCTCCCACAGGACATCCGGAATATCCAGACGGATCTTCTGCCACAACGCCAGTTAACGATACAAGCTGCATGTGAGTCAGGAGATGTGACTGATGAAGACCTCACGGAATTGGAACTCCGACGTGCCATTAAGAACACAGGTGACACTTCCCCGAGCATCGATGGTGTTACATACTCCATGATTGCACAGGATGGGCAGAGTGGATGGGAGACCATACTAGACGACATAAACAAGTCGTGGAGGGCCGGGACACTCCCAGCAGCTTGGAAGAAGGCTACCATTGTACCAGTTCCAAAGCCCAAGGACCCAGGCAGTATGAGACCCATATCGCTGACCAGCTGCTTAGCCAAGACTGCTGAGAGGATGGTGTTAAACCGCCTCCTATGGAAACTTGGACCCCGTCATCATCACATATTTGGCTTCACCAAAGGAGTGGGTACAACAGAGTGCATAATCACTCTACTAAGCCAGATTGCTGATAGTAACAAAAAACCTAGTATCGTCGTCTACCTCGACCTTGAGAAGGCATTTGAACTAGCCAGCCCCACAGCAATTCTAGCAATACTAGCTTGGAAGGGAATCAAAGGACGTCTCCTGGCCTGGATAGAGTCCTACCTTAGGGACAGGCAGGCCCATGTCAGCCATCAGGGACACTACTCTTCCTTTAAAACCCTGGAAAATGGCACGCCACAAGGTGTGCTCAGTCCTACTAGCTCGGACGATAAACATGTTGCCACCACATGTTTAATGTCCTTATGCAGGAATTTGTGAGCCTTCTCTTTCATAGTGGTACACAGCTCCTCAGCTATGCTGATGATCTTGACCTTGTAGTGAATGGGAAAGGCAATTTCGAGCGACAGGCCCAGAAAGCTTTGGACCTAATTATGCAGTCTTGCAAGGAACTAGGCCTCAAGATCTCGGCCGAGAAATCTCTTGCAATGATGTTCAAGGGATCAGATCCTGTGAATAGATTATGTATCCAGGATATAGAACTTGAGTGGACAGGCTCCTACCTATACTTGGGAATCTACATTGATAAAAAGCTGACCTTTTAGAAACAGGCCGAGTATGTCAGATCCCGTGCCCTACTCAGACTCAACGCCATGAGAGCCATGACGAGGCACCGTGCAGGGGCAAGCAAAGATGTACTTTGCTTGTACTATATACAAGCTATACGCTCGCTCATTGACTACGATGCACCGGCGTTAGCTCATCTCTTCCCGCAGAGCAGGAAAAGGGTGGAGGTTATACAAAACCAGGCGATAAGAACTATGCTTGGGGCCCCCATCTGGACCAACACAGTATGTCTCAGATCTGAGGCCCGGCTTCCTTCCCTGGCTGACAAAGTAAAATACATAAACGCCTGTAAAGTAACCATGATTCTGCACCGGCAACAAGGTACCCCACTAAGGAGACGGATATTGACCACCATGACACAAGATCCAACTCTCTTCACGGACTACTCCTGGATTCGTTCATTTTGTGCTGCTGGACGGAAGCTGCTGCCTATACAACTACTCCTTGAGAAGAGTTGTGACCTTCCTGTTGCTGGGTATCATCCACCACCTTCCTGGCGCCCAGATGCAGCCGATGTTTGTGTCATGCAACTACCCATCTCTAAGCGTCTCTACAATCAAGACACCCTCAGCAATCATGCTGAGACAAGCGTGGCACTGGCAGAGGGAGGCACGTGGGCAGTGTATTTTACAAATGGTTCTGCCGACCCTTACAGGAAGAGAGCAGCAGCTGGACTGTACCACAGTGGTCACCCACAAGGCTGGCGACCCCCTGACCACTGCACGATCCTTCAAGCTGAGCTAGTGGCGATTCAGCAGGCATTGTCACATGCCCTACGACATCGACTCCGACCTGTCATACATGTTGATTCCACCTCTCAATCAATGCCCTCTCCCATCCTCAACCACAGGACAATGTTCACCTCCTCACATCGATCCTGAGCATAATGACAGCCTTAGAAGTTCAGGGTAACAGATCGACATTGAACTGGATCCCCAGCCATGCTGGCATCCGGTGAAATGATGCAACAGATGATGCAGCCAAGGCAGCCACAGACTATCCACGTGTTGGGATTGCTGTCCCCATCAGACTATGACAGACCAAACTGGTGGCTGCGAGAGCCATGAAACTTATTTGGGAGGTCTTAGGTGATACCCCATTTCAACAGTGGTACCGAGCAGCGACTTAGGGAGAACCCCCTCCACATGATAGAAGCTGGTCCAGAGCGCAGTGTACCGCCATCCATCGGCTTTGTTTGGGCTTTCCCACAGCCAAGATGATGGTAGACAAGGCTGAGGAGGAGATGTGCCAGTACTGCCAGCACGTTGTCCAGCACCCCCTAACACACTATCTTCTGGAGTGCGAAGTTACTGAAACACTCCACAGGCAACTAGCACTGATATCCCCTCCCGAAGAGGACCCAGAGATGACTGCGGCCACACTAGTGTACCATGGAGTCAACGAACCAGACAAACTGTTGCCCATGATAACAACACATCCTCCTCCTCGCTAGTGTCCACAGTTCAGAGTACATGATAATATCCACTGCTTCGAACCCACCGACAATGCTGGCCCTCAACAGGGAGGATCTCTTAACACTCATCAAGGCATTCACGGATATTATATGCAACACAATCACCTCCATGGAACAACAGAGCATGTTCCGGGAGATGGTCAGCACACTCCTGAGGGTGTGCTTACTGACAGAGCAGGAAACAGTGGATGCCATGAATCGGCAGATTATCAGAGTGGACAGAGCCCAGTCCCCAGCTCAGGAAACAGCTGAGATGGAGTAACCTCAGTCGCTTATGAGGCACACTAGCTGAACTGTCCGGAACAGTGCTTGAGCAGCATATGCTGCAACAATAAAGAATCAATTCTCCTTCAGGAGCCAGAGACGGGTCATCTTAAGATTAAGACCCGTGCCACACCCTGGTCTTGGCGAACATTATACATACATACATGTACTGTTTGTAACGGTTTGACAAAACTCCTAGAGAGCGAAATGTTGCCACAGTAAAATGCCACATTAGTTGGACTTGTGTCCTTTTACTCTACATATTGTCGGTAATTCTACCAACATTATAACAAGTGAACGTAATTTAAGGGTCCTCAATCTTTCTTCATAATTAAGATTTCTAATGCTGTGTATTAATTTAGTCATGCTATGCTGAATGTTTTCTAACGAATATATGTCCATTCTGTAATATGGAGACCAGAACTGAGCTGCATTATCTAGGTGAGGCCTTACTAATGACGTATAAAGCTGTAATATAAACGCTGAACTTCTGTTGCTTACACTTCTTGATATAAATCCCAGTAATCTGTTTGCCTTATTACATATGCTTAGGCATTGCTGTCTTGGTTTAAGGTTACTGCTTATCATAACCCCCAAATCCTTTTTGCCATCTGTATGGCTAAGTTCTACATTATTTAGCTTGCAAGTCCTTGGGTTGCAGACACTCCCGAGCTTCAGAACCTTACATTTATCTACATTGAACTGCATCTGCCACTTTTCTGACCAGGTATTGAGTTTGTCTAGATCCTCCTGAAGTTCCCTGATATCTACGTTTGAATCAATTATCCTACCTATCTTTGTGTCATCGGCGAATTTGCTCATTTCACTAGTAATTCCCTCATCAAGATCTTTGATATATATTATAAACAACAATGGGCCCAAGACTGATCCTTGTGGAACGCCACTTGTTACAGATTCTCACTCGGATTTAACCCCATTTATGGACACTCTCTGCTTCCTGTCTGTGAGCCATGACTCGGTCCATGACAGCACTTTTCCCTCCATGCCATGAGCTACCACTTTCTTTAACAGTCTTTGGTGCGGAACTATCAAAAGCCTTACTAAAATCTAAGTAAATAATATCAAATTCTTTATCGTGATCAACAGCCTCAAAAGCTTTACTGAAGAAAGTTAATAAATTGGTTAGACAGGAACGGCCTCTCGTGAATCCATGCTGAATATCGTTAATCAGATTATGCCTATCTAGATGGCTTCTTATAGTCTAAGCTATAATTAACTCTAGCAATTTGCCTACAGTTGAGGTCAGGCTTATTGGACCGTAATTTGACGCTAACGACTTATCCCCTGATTTAAAAATAGGAATTACATTAGCCATCTT
The DNA here is from genome assembly GCF_038502225.1 of Cherax quadricarinatus. Lineage (NCBI taxonomy): Eukaryota > Metazoa > Arthropoda > Malacostraca > Decapoda > Parastacidae > Cherax > Cherax quadricarinatus. Next base: position 44,938,282 of record NC_091309.1, read on the forward strand.
CCACATATCAGACACTACACCTGTCTGAAGAGAAATTAAAAATATTAGTTAATGTTTCACAGAGTTCCAGCGACTTATTTTGCTTCAGTCGGTCTATTTGTTTCATAACCATTTCACTAGTGACTGTAATGTTACATAATTTATCTTCTTCAGGCCCAATATAAAAATGAATTACTGGAATATTGTTAGCGTCTTCCTGTGTAAAAACCGAGAGAAAATAATTATTTAAAATCGAGCACATTTCATTCTGTTTGTCAGTAAGATGTCCACAGTTATTTTTAAGGGGATCTATCTAATCTCTAACTTTTGTTCTATGCACCTGAAAAAAACTTTATACCCATTTTTATGCAACAATTTAAATGATCAAGGGAATAAAGTGCCACCCCACCCCCCTTCCCAATACTTCTGTTTTCTTGGAACAATTTAAAACCCTGAATGTGACATTCAGCAAGCATGTCCCTATTTTTCATATTAAACCACATTTCAGTTATGGCAAAAACATCAATGTTAGGCTGGGATGTAGGAGGAAGGGTGGGAAACCTGTCATATGTGGCATTTTGCCAAGGAGAGGAGTTGGAAATGAATGGTTGTCCAGAGCAATTGGTGTCAATTGCTGGCTGGACAAATACTGTAAGGAAAATGCGGTAACATTCATTGACAACTGGGACCTCTTCTATGGCAGAAATGACATGTATGCCAGGGATGGGGTTCACTTATCTAGGTGTGGGGTGGGAGCACTGGCCAACGCAGTGGAGGGAGCTGTTAGGTCTTTAAACTAGGAATAGTTAGTGGTATGGGTTTTGGCGGGAAAACTGTGAAGTCGCAGGGTAGTAATATGAGTACTAGGAGAACTAGTAATAGGCAAAATGAGGTGGATATTGGAAAGCCAGTGGCACTAATTGACAAGGACAGTAATAGGTTTAGTGGAATAACAGAAAGGAGCAGGAAGGGTAAAGAGAGAGGAGGGTCTTTAAATATTTATTACACAAATAGTCGCAGTGCTAGGAATAAGATGGACGAGTTGAGACTAGTTGCTAGTGCAGGTAACATAGATGTATTTGCCATTACTGAGACGTGGTTTAATTCAAAAAGTCGGGACATGCCTGCAGAATGTCACATTCAGGGTTTTAAATTGTTCCAAGTAGATAGAAGTATCGGGAAGGGGGGTGGGGTGGCATTGTATGTCCGAGATCGCTTGAACTGTTGCATAAAAACGGGTATTAAGTCTGAAGTAACACATACAGAGTCTGTTTGGATAGAATTTTCAGAGGGGCATGAAAAATTAATTTTAGGTGTGATATACCGTCCCCCAAATTTAGATAGGGACCAGGGGAGACTACTATGGGAGGAAATTGTTAGGGCCACAAGGCACGATAATGTAGTAATTCTAGGAGACTTTAACTTTAGTCATATTGATTGGAATTTCTTGACTGGGAATTTAGAATCATACGATTTCTTAGAAGTAGTTCAGGATTGTTTTTTGAAGCAGTTTGTGACAGAACCTACAAGGGGTAATAACCTGCTTGACTTAGTTCTGGCAAACAATGAATCCCTTGTTAATAATTTAGAAGTTTCAGAGGAACTGGGTGCTAGCGACCACAAATCAATTACATTTAGAATTGAATGGAAGTATGATAGTAGGGATAACTCAGTAACAGTCCCAGATTTTCGCTTAGCAGATTACGATGGGCTTAGAGAACACTTATCATCTGTTGACTGGGGTAACGAAGAGAGCTATCAATATGACAGTTTTCTGAACACAATACATGCTGCTCAAAGAACGTTTATCCCTTATAAGGAAATTAGATCAAATAGAAATGACCCAAAATGGATGAATAATAGGCTGAAATATCTACTAGGGCATAAGAAAGGAATTTATAGGCGTATCAAAAGAGGCGAGGGTCATCTTATGAATCAGTATATTGACATTAAGAGGGACATTAAAAAGGGGATAAGAAAAGCTAAAAGGGACTATGAAATTAAAGTTGCTAGGGATTCTAAAACTAACCCAAAAAGTTTTTTCCAGGTCTATAGAACAAAAGTCAGAGATAAGATAGGTCCCCTTAAAAATAACTATGGGCATCTTACTGACAAAGAGAATGAAATGTGCTCGATTTTAAATAATTATTTTCTCTCGGTTTTTACACAGGAAGACACTAATAATATTCCGGTAATTAATTTTTATAGTGGATCAGAAGAAGATAAATTATGTAACATCACAGTCACTAGTGAAATGGTTGTGAAGCAGATAGACAGACTGAAGCAAAATAAGTCACCGGGTCCTGATGAGGTTTTTTCAAGGGTTCTAAAGGAATGCAAAATGGAAGTCTGTGAACCATTAACTAATATTTTTAATTTATCTCTTCAAACAGGTGTAGTGTCTGATATGTGGAAGATGGCTAATGTAATTCCTATTTTTAAAACAGGGGACAAGTCGTTACCGTCAAATTACCGCCCAATAAGCCTGACCTCAATTGTAGGCAAATTACTAGAGTCAATTATAGCTGAGATTATAAGAAGCCATCTCGATAAGCATAGCTTGATTAATGATACTCAGCATGGATTCACAAGAGGCCGGTCTTGTCTAACTAATTTATTAACTTTCTTCAGTAAAGCTTTTGAGGCTGTTGACCACGATAAAGAATTTGATATTATTTACTTAGATTTTAGTAAGGCATTTGATAGAGTTCCGCACCAAAGACTGTTGAAGAAAGTAGCAGCTCATGGCATTGGGGGAAGGGTGCTCTCGTGGATCGAATCATGGCTCACAGACAGGAAGCAGAGAGTGTCCATAAATGGGGTTAAATCCGAGTGGGGATCAGTAACAAGTGGCGTTCCACAGGGATCAGTCTTGGGCCCGTTGTTGTTTATAATATATATCAATGATCTTGATGAAGGAATTACTAGTGATATGAGCAAATTCGCCGATGACACGAAGATAGGTAGGATAATTGATTCAAACGTAGATGTTAGGGAACTTCAGGAGGATTTAGACAAACTCTACTCTTGGTCAGAAAAGTGGCAGATGCAGTTCAATGTAGATAAATGCAAGGTTCTGAAGCTCGGGAGTGTCCATAACCCTAGCACTTATAAGTTAAATAATGTAGAACTTAGCCATACAGATTGCGAAAAGGACTTGGGGGTTATGGTAAGCAGCAACCTTAAACCAAGACAGCAATGCCTAAGCGTACGTAATAAGGCAAATAGATTACTGGGATTTATATCAAGAAGTGTAAGCAACAGAAGTCCAGAGGTCATACTGCAGCTTTATACATCATTAGTAAGGCCTCACCTAGATTATGCAGCTCAATTCTGGTCTCCATATTACAGAATGGACATAAATTCGTTAGAAAACATTCAGCGTAGGATGACTAAATTAATACATAGCATTAGAAATCTTCCTTATGAAGAAAGATTGAAGACTCTTAAGTTACATTCACTTGTTAGACGAAGAATGAGGGGAGACCTGATCGAAGTGTATAAGTGGAAGATAGGTATTAATAAAGGGGATATTAACAAGGTCTTGAGGATATCTCTCCAAGAGAGAACCCGCAGTAATGGATTTAAATTAGATAAGTTTAGATTTAGAAAGGACATAGGAAAGTATTGGTTTGGAAATAGGGTAGTTGATGAGTGGAACAGTCTACCTAGTTGGGTTATTGAGGCTAGGACTTTGGGTAGTTTCAAATTTAGGTTGGATAAGTACATGAGTGGGAGGGGTTGGATTTGAGTGGGACTTGCACATCAGAGCTTATTTCTTGGGTAGCATTGAAAATTGGGTTGGTCAAATGTTTGTTAGTGGGATGAATTGTAAAGGACCTGCCTAGTATGGGCCAACAGGCCTGCTGCAGTGTTCCTCCTTTCTTATGTTCTTATGTTCTTAAAGCCCAAACGAAGCCGATGGATGGCGGTACACTGCGCTCTGGACCAGCTTCTATCATATGGAGGGGGTTCTCCCTGAGTCGCTGCTCGGTACCACTGTTGAGATGGGGTATCACCTAAGACCTCCCCCATAAGTTTCGTGGCTCTGGCAGCCACCAGTTTGGTCTGTCGTAGGCTGATTGGGACAGTAATCCCAACATGTGGATAGTCTGTTGCTGCCTTGGCTGCATCATCTGCCGCCTCATTTCCCCGGATGCCAGCATGGCTGGGGATCCAGTTCAATGTCGATCTATTACCCTGAACTTCTAAGGCTGTCATTATGCTCAGGATCGATGTGATGAGGTGAACATTATCCTGTGGTTGAGGATGGGAGAGGGCATTGATTGCAGAGGTGGAATCAACATGTATGACAGGTCGGAGTCGATGTCGTAGGGCATGTGACAATGCCTGCTGAATCGCCACCAGCTCAGCTTGAAGGATCGTGCAGTGGTCAGGGAGTCGCCAGCCTTGTGTGTGACCATTGTGGTACAGTCCAGCTGCTGCTCTCTTCCTGTCAGGGTCGACAGAACCATCTGTGAAATACACTGCACATGTGCCTCCCTCTGCCAGTGCCATGCTTGTCTCAGCATGATTGCTGAGGGTGTCTTGACTGCAGAGACACTTAGAGATGGGTAGCTGCATGATGAAAACATCGGCTGGATCTGGGCGCCAGGGAGGTGGTGGATGGTACCCAGCAACAGGAAGGTCACAACTCTTCTCACAGCAGCTTCCGCCCAGCAGCACAAAACGAACGAATCCAGGAGTAGTCCGTGAAGAGTGTGGGATCTTGTGACATGGTTGTTAATATCCGTCTCCTTAGTGGGGTACCTTGCTGCCGGTGCAGAATCGTGGCCACTTTGCAGGCGTTTATGTATCTTACTCTGTCAGCCAAGGAAGGAAGCCGGGCCTCAGATCTGAGACATACTGTGTTGGTCCAGATGGGGGCCCCAAGCATAGTTCTTATCGCCTGGATTTGTACGACCTCCACCCTTTGCCTGCTCTGCGGGAAGAGATGAGCTAAAGCCGGTGCACCGTAGTCAATGAGCGAGCGTATAGCTTGTATATAGTACAAGCGAAGTACATCTTTGCTTGCCCCTGCACGGTGCCTCGTCATGGCTCTCATGGCGTTGAGTCTGAGTAGAGCACGTGACCTGACATACTCGGCCTGTTTCTGAAAGGTCAGCTTTTTATCAATGTAGATTCCCAAGTACAGGTAGGAGCCTGTCCACTCAAGTTCTATATCCTGAATACGTAATCTATTCACAGGATCTGGTCCCTTGAACATCATTGCAAGAGATTTCTCGGCCGAGATCTTGAGGCCTAGTTCCTTGCAAGACTGCGTAATTAGGTCCAAAGCTCTCTGAGCCTGTCGTTCTAAATTGCCTTTCCCATTCACTACGAGTGCAAGATCATCAGCATAGCTGAGGAGCTGTGTACCACTATGAAAGGGAAGGCTCACAAGTTCCTGCATAAGGATGTTAAACAGGGTAGGACTGAGCACACCTCCTTGTGGCGTACCGTTTTCCAGGGTTTTAAAGGAAGAGTAGTGTCCCTGAAAGCTGACACAGGCCTGCCTGCCCCTAAGGTAGGACTCTATCCAGGCCAGGAGGCGTCCTTTGATTCCCTTCCGAGCTAGTATTGCCAGAATTGCTGTGGGGCTGGCTAGCTCAAATGCCTTCTCAAGGTCGAGGTAGACGACGATACTAGGTTTTTTGTTGCTATCAGCAATCTGGCTTAGTAGAGTGGTTATGCACTCTGCTGTTCCCACTCCTTTGGTGAAGCCAAATATGTGATGATGAGAGGGTCCAAGTTTCCATAGGAGGCGGTTTAACACCATCCTCTCAGCAGTCTTGGCTAAGCAGCTGGTCAGCGATATGGGTCTCATACTGCCTGGGTCCTTGGGCTTTGGAATTGGTACGATTGTAGCTTTCTTCCAAGCTGCTGGGAGTGTCCTGGCCCTCCACGACTTGTTAATGACGTCTAGTATGGCCTCCCATCCACTCTGCCCAGCCCGTGCAATCATGGAGTACGTCACACCATCGATGCCCGGGGCAGTGTCACCTGTGTTCTTAATGGCACGTCGGAGTTCCAAGTCCGTGAGGTCTACATCAGTCACATCTTCCGACTCACATGCAGCTTGTATCGTTAGCTGGCGCTGTGGCAGAAGATCCGTCTGTATATTCCGGATGTCCTGTGGGAGCTGAGTGGAGGCTCCCCTGGAAGTGAAAAGCTCCACTAGTTTCTCTGCTTCCTGGGATGGGTTCGGGTGTGCTGGTGGCCTCGGCTTGCTCTTGCCAGTTGCTATGTTGAGCTTGCCCCATATCTCAGATAAGGTGGTGTGATGCCCGAATGTTGAGCACCACTCCAGCCATTTCTCAGTTTTTACTCTGAGAGAGATTCTGCGGGCATGCTGCACAATGGCTCTCAGAGTATTCCTGTTCTCTGCCGTAGGGTTACGCCTGTATAGCTTCCTAAAAGAGTTGATGCGGTGGTTCTGCTCCCGCACCTCGTCGTTGTAGAACCACCAGTCTCTTTTGTGAGTGCGTCCTGCGGACTTCTTTGGAATTGCGCACTCTGCTGCCTGGATGAGAACAGTGATTAGCTCCTGTTCAGCCGTATCACAGTCTTCAGATAGAGAGTATGTGGACCACCAGTTATGAAGATAATCCTGGAACACCTTCCAGTTGGCCCTCTTTACGTCCCATCTAGGAGGCAGCACAACTGTGGGAGGCCTGTTGATGTTGAAGGTGGTGATCACTGCAAAGTGGTCACTGACAAGGTGAGGATGAGTTTCCCATGTGGCTCCTGCTGCGAGTTGTCTTGACCCGAAGGTAAGGTCGAGGCAGCCACCCAACAGGTGTGTGGGGTCTCCATTGTTTAGCAACTTTACCTCTGGAATATCGTGTAGGAGCATTGCTATATGTCTGCCAGCAGCATTGGTTGCTGAGTGAGAGTGCAGAATAGGGTGATGTGCGTTGAAATCTCCACCCACAATAATACACTCAGTGCGTGCTAGTGCGAGGAGCTCTGCAATGTCGAGGGTGTGTCTTGGGTTCTTGTAGATGTTATAGATGGTAATGGGCGCCCCAGGTATGTGCACAAGGATGGCCTGTACCTCGACATCCTCCCCACAGTCCACAGGGTTGGCTATAACCTCGTGAGGTATTGTATTGGATACAAATACAGCTGTGCCTCTGCAGTGAATGCCCGGGTCCATGTGCCGAAAATACCCAGCAAAACCGGGTAGTCTTGGGCACATAGTCGGGACAGTCAGAGTTTCTTGTAGCAAGACGATGTCAACCCGATCCCGAATTACTGCCTCCAGCAAGAGGTGCTGTTTGCCCCTCAGGCCCTGAATGTTCCATTGTAGGACCTTGAGGGTGTGATTTGGTACCGAGGTTATTCCATCGCTGTTGTTTCCTGAGCTGGAGACTGAGTCCTGCCCGCTCTGAGAACCTGCAAATTCATGGCATCCACTGTCTCCTCTTCGGTCAGAAAGCACACTCTCAGGAGAGTACTGACCATCTGCCGGAATGCGCTCTGTTGTTCCGTGGAGTTGATTGTGTTGCAAATAAGATCCGTGAACACCTTGATGAGTGCTACGAGATCCTCCCTGGTGAGGGCCTGCTTTGGAGATGGGTTCGAAACAGTGGATATTATCTGGGCTGCTGTGGTCTGTAGGGACTGCTGAGGGTTGGATTTCTTTATTGTATGCACCGTGGTCTGTTGCTGTATACCAGGTTGAGTAGCCGGGATCTGCTGGTGAGGTGCCAGTTGAGTCTGCAAAGCGCCTGTGCCGGGTAAGGAGTGCCTGCGTTGTCGTGCTATGGCCGGTGGGGGCTCGTTTAGTGCAGCCTGCTGATCGCATTGACCCGATGCACCCTGTTGACGCCTCCTGTTCCTCTTGTTTCTGTTTCTTCGTTGAGGTAGGGGTGCAGGAGGTTCTTGACCTTGACGCCTGGTTGAGGCTTCTAGGGTTGGGAATTCCTGGGCATTGACTTGGTTTAGCTGCTGAGAGATCTGCGGTATGGCAGGGTTCTCTGCACCCATCGTTTGATGATCCGTCGTAGCCTGTTGCCGAGTTTTTGGCGTCTTCCAGACTTCTTGAATTCTGGCGAGCCTCTCGGGGCATCGAGGATTCCAGGCATGGTGTTTCTGCCTGCAGTTCGGGCATTGTGGAGTGGGTGGCGATGCATTTTTCAGCTTGGTGATGCATTCCTCGGTAGGGTGGTGCTGGCTGCAGACACCGCAGATTACTCTGTTCGGACAGAGTGCACCCAGGTGTCCATAACGCTGACACTTGAAACAGCGAACTGGTTCTGCTGTGAAGGTCCTGACATCGTACCTGCCCCAAGAACCGAGGTCCAGCTGGGATGGCAGTGGTCCTACATGCTGAATGAGAACCTGTCGGGTTGGTGCGTTGCCTGCCGTCTTTGCCTTGAGACGTTGAGCTGACACCACACTGGGGTGAGCTGCTACTGCCTCGATGGGCATCATCAGCGGGTATCGCATCACTACACCCTTGGTGATCTTCTGCCGAGAGTCCAGTTCCTCCAGGGTGAATGAGCGATCTGTCTCCATGACTCTCTTCAAGGTGGTATACATTTCCTTGTTGAGAGGAGTCAATATTGGTTCTCCCCTCAAGTTGAACCATATCTTGAACTTCAGGTTGTGTCGTGATTCCAGGTATGAAACAACCCCATAGTGGGTTCTGTGGTCCCCATAAGACTTCACCTTGAATTTGCCAGGTCGGTTGAGCTGGTTTGCCTGCTCCTTGGACGGACGGTGCTTCTTCTTCTTGTCCACAGTGTTCCATCCCTCTTGGTTTTCGGGGGGTGCGGTGTTTATTTCCGCACCTGTTTCTATTGTCGCTGGCTCCATGGTTGGGACTGTCAGATCTGCTACAATGTGAGCAGGATCTTCCTCTTCCTCTCGCAACTTCTTCGCTAGAATTTCGCCCCACATTTCCAAATCTGAGTCCTCCATCGTGTTCATGAAGCATCGTGACCTCTTCTTTTCGGCAGAAGCCATGTGCCTATCTTGTGATAAGGTAGTGAACTCCGTGAACTGAGAGTGTGTGTGTCAATGGATTGTCGTAATCAGTTTTCTGAACACAATACATGCTGCTCAAAGAACGTTTATCCCTTATAAGGAAATTAGATCAAATAGAAATGACCCAAAATGGATGAATAATAGGCTGAAATATCTACTAGGGCATAAGAAAGGAATTTATAGGCGTATCAAAAGAGGCGAGGGTCATCTTATGAATCAGTATATTGACATTAAGAGGGACATTAAAAAGGGGATAAGAAAAGCTAAAAGGGACTATGAAATTAAAGTTGCTAGGGATTCTAAAACTAACCCAAAAAGTTTTTTCCAGGTATATAGAACAAAAGTCAGAGATAAGATAGGTCCCCTTAAAAATAACTATGGGCATCTTACTGACAAAGAGAATGAAATGTGCTCGATTTTAAATAATTATTTTCTCTCGGTTTTTACACAGGAAGACACTAATAATATTCCGGTAATTAATTTTTATAGTGGATCAGAAGAAGATAAATTATGTAACATCACAGTCACTAGTGAAATGGTTGTGAAGCAGATAGACCGACTGAAGCAAAATAAGTCACCGGGTCCTGATGAGGTTTTTTCAAGGGTTCTTAAGGAATGCAAAATGGAAGTCTGTGAACCATTAACTAATATTTTTAATTTATCTCTTCAAACAGGTGTAGTGTCTGATATGTGGAAGATGGCTAATGTAATTCCTATTTTTAAAACAGGGGACAAGTCGTTACCGTCAAATTACCGCCCAATAAGCCTGACCTCAATTGTAGGCAAATTACTAGAGTCAATTATAGCTGAGATTATAAGAAGCCATCTCGATAAGCATAGCTTGATTAATGATACTCAGCATGGATTCACAAGAGGCCGGTCTTGTCTAACTAATTTATTAACTTTCTTCAGTAAAGCTTTTGAGGCTGTTGACCACGATAAAGAATTTGATATTATTTACTTAGATTTTAGTAAGGCATTTGATAGAGTTCCGCACCAAAGACTGTTGAAGAAAGTAGCAGCTCATGGCATTGGGGGAAGGGTGCTCTCGTGGATCGAATCATGGCTCACAGACAGGAAGCAGAGAGTGTCCATAAATGGGGTTAAATCCGAGTGGGGATCAGTAACAAGTGGCGTTCCACAGGGATCAGTCTTGGGCCCGTTGTTGTTTATAATATATATCAATGATCTTGATGAAGGAATTACTAGTGATATGAGCAAATTCGCCGATGACACGAAGATAGGTAGGATAATTGATTCAAACGTAGATGTTAGGGAACTTCAGGAGGATTTAGACAAACTCTACTCTTGGTCAGAAAAGTGGCAGATGCAGTTCAATGTAGATAAATGCAAGGTTCTGAAGCTCGGGAGTGTCCATAACCCTAGCACTTATAAGTTAAATAATGTAGAACTTAGCCATACAGATTGCGAAAAGGACTTGGGGGTTATGGTAAGCAGCAACCTTAAACCAAGACAGCAATGCCTAAGCGTACGTAATAAGGCAAATAGATTACTGGGATTTATATCAAGAAGTGTAAGCAACAGAAGTCCAGAGGTCATACTGCAGCTTTATACATCATTAGTAAGGCCTCACCTAGATTATGCAGCTCAATTCTGGTCTCCATATTACAGAATGGACATAAATTCGTTAGAAAACATTCAGCGTAGGATGACTAAATTAATACATAGCATTAGAAATCTTCCTTATGAAGAAAGATTGAAGACTCTTAAGTTACATTCACTTGTTAGACGAAGAATGAGGGGAGACCTGATCGAAGTGTATAAGTGGAAGATAGGTATTAATAAAGGGGATATTAACAAGGTCTTGAGGATATCTCTCCAAGAGAGAACCCGCAGTAATGGATTTAAATTAGATAAGTTTAGATTTAGAAAGGACATAGGAAAGTATTGGTTTGGAAATAGGGTAGTTGATGAGTGGAACAGTCTACCTAGTTGGGTTATTGAGGCTAGGACTTTGGGTAGTTTCAAATTTAGGTTGGATAAGTACATGAGTGGGAGGGGTTGGATTTGAGTGGGACTTGCACATCGGAGCTTGTTTCTTGGGTGGCATTGAAAATTGGGTTGGTCAAATGTTTGTTAGTGGGATGAATTGTAAAGGACCTGCCTAGTATGGGCCAACAGGCCTGCTGCAGTGTTCCTCCTTTCTTATGTTCTTATGTTCTTATAATTTTAATACCATTTAAGAACATAAGAAAGGAGGAACACTGCAGCAGGCCTGTTGGCCCATACTAGGCAGGTCCTTTACAATTCATCCCACTAACAATCATTTGACCTACCCTATGACAGTAGGGATAACTCAGTAACAGTCCCAGATTTTCGCTTAGCAGATTACGATGGGCTTAGAGAACACTTATCATCTGTTGACTGGGGTAACGAAGAGAGCTATCAATATGACAGTTTTCTGAACACAATACATGCTGCTCAAAGAACGTTTATCCCTTATAAGGAAATTAGATCAAATAGAAATGACCCAAAATGGATGAATAATAGGCTGAAATATCTACTAGGGCATAAGAAAGGAATTTATAGGCGTATCAAAAGAGGCGAGGGTCATCTTATGAATCAGCATATTGACATTAAGAGGGACATTAAAAAGGGGATAAGAAAAGCTAAAAGGGACTATGAAATTAAAGTTGCTAGGGATTCTAAAACTAACCCAAAAAGTTTTTTCCAGGTATATAGAACAAAAGTCAGAGATAAGATAGGTCCCCTTAAAAATAACTATGGACATCTTACTGACAAAGAGAATGAAATGTGCTCGATTTTAAATAATTATTTTCTCTCGGTTTTTACACAGGAAGACACTAATAATATTCCGGTAATTAATTTTTATAGTGGATCAGAAGAAGATAAATTATGTAACATCACAGTCACTAGTGAAATGGTTGTGAAGCAGATAGACCGACTGAAGCAAAATAAGTCACCGGGTCCTGATGAGGTTTTTTCAAGGGTTCTTAAGGAATGCAAAATGGAAGTCTGTGAACCATTAACTAATATTTTTAATTTATCTCTTCAAACAGGTGTAGTGTCTGATATGTGGAAGATGGCTAATGTAATTCCTATTTTTAAAACAGGGGACAAGTCGTTACCGTCAAATTACCGCCCAATAAGCCTGACCTCAATTGTAGGCAAGTTGCTAGAGTCAGTTATAGCTGAGGTTATAAGAAGCCATCTCGATAAGCATAGCTTGATTAATGATACTCAGCATGGATTCTCAAGAGGCCGGTCTTGTATAACTAATTTATTAACTTTCTTCAGTAAAGCTTTTGAGGCTGTTGACCACGATAAAGAATTGGATATTGTTTACTTAGATTTTAGTAAGGCATTTGATAGAGTTCCGCACCAAAGACTGTTGAAGAAAGTAGCAGCTCATGGCGTTGGGGGAAGGGTGCTCTCGTGGATCGAGTCATGGCTCACAGACAGGAAGCAGAGAGTGTCCATAAATGGGGTTAAATCCGAGTGGGGATCAGTAACAAATGGCGTTCCACAGGGATCAGTCTTGGGCCCGTTGTTGTTTATAATATATATCAATGATCTTGATGAAGGAATTGCTAGTGATATGAGCAAATTCGCCGATGACACGAAGATAGGTAGGATAATTGATTCAAACGTAGATGTTAGGGAACTTCAGGAGGATTTAGACAAACTCTACTCTTGGTCAGAAAAGTGGCAGATGCAGTTCAATGTAGATAAATGCAAGGTTCTGAAGCTCGGGAGTGTCCATAACCCTAGCACTTATAAGTTAAATAATGTAGAACTTAGCCATACAGATTGCGAAAAGGACTTGGGGGTTATGGTAAGCAGCAACCTTAAACCAAGACAGCAATGCCTAAGCGTACGTAATAAGGCAAATAGATTACTGGGATTTATATCAAGAAGTGTAAGCAACAGAAGTCCAGAGGTCATACTGCAGCTTTATACATCATTAGTAAGGCCTCACCTAGATTATGCAGCTCAATTCTGGTCTCCATACTACAGAATGGACATAAACTCCTTAGAAAACATTCAGCGTAGGATGACTAAATTAATACATAGCATTAGAAATCTTCCTTATGAAGAAAGATTGACATTCATTGACAACTGGGACCTCTTCTATGGCAGAAATGACATGTATGCCAGGGATGGGGTTCACTTGTCTAGGTGTGGGGTGGGAGCACTGGCCAACGCAGTGGAGGGAGCTGTTAGGTCTTTAAACTAGGAATAGTTAGTGGTATGGGTTTCTGCGGGAAAACTGTGAAGTCTCAGGGTAGTAATATGAGTACTAGGAGAACTAGTAATAGGCAAAATGAGGTGGATATCGGAAGGCCAGTGGCACTAATTGACAAGGACAGTAATAGGTTTAGTGTAATAACAGAAAGGAGCAGGAATGATAAAGAGAAAGGAGGGTCCTTAAGTATATATTACACAAATAGTTGCAGTGCTAGGAATAAGATGGACGAGTTGAGACTAGTTGCTAGTGCAGGTAACATAGATGTATTTGCCATTACTGAGACGTGGTTTAATTCAAAAAGTCGGGACATGCCTGCAGAATGTCACATTTAGGGTTTCAAATTGTTCCAAGTAGATAGAAGTATGGAAATAAATGGTATAAAATACCGACACAATGGCAATATAAACACAAATGCAGTATAATGTGATCCTTTATTGACTACGTTTCGCCCACACAGTGGGCTTTTTCAAGTCACAAACAGAACTACCTGGGGTGGAAGGAACGCGAGTATTTATAGTCCGGCTGAGGTCAGGTGAAGAATGCTGCATCTGATGATGTACCGAGTTGGGTTGTAGAGTCTAAAAACTTGGGTAGCTTGGAAAGGAGACTGGACAAGTTTGTGAGCAGACCTTCTACAGTGTTCTTATGTGGGATAGCGATGAAGAAGTTTCTTGGCAAGTGGTTCAGCTATGTTATAGAAGCCACTATTCTGGTTGAAGTTGTCGGATGTAGAAATAAGTGATGATTCCAGGATTCTTCTGTATTGAGTGTTGTCTTCTGTGGCGATAAGTCTTGAGTTTCTGTAGTTTATCAAGTGGTTGTGTGAATTACGGTGTTGTACGCAGGCATTCCTTGTGTCGTCAGACCTGCTTGCGTATTGGTGTTCTGAAATACGTGTTTGGAGGTCCCTTGATGTTTCGCCCACGTATAACTTGTTGCAGTCATTACAAGGGATTATGTATACCCCTGCAGAGGATGGAGGCTTGTCCTGCCTACTACTGGTGATGTCCTTGATGGTCGTGGTTGTGGAGGTAGATACTTGGAATGATGTTTTGGCAAAGATGTTGGAAACATGTTTGGCAATGGAGTTGGTGGGAAGGACTATGTATCTCTTCTCGGCAGTGTCTTCTCTGGGTGTGTTGAAGATGTTTAGTGCTCGCCGTCTGCAGTCTCTGATGAAGTGACGAGGATAGTGGAGTTTGGAAAATACCTGTTCAATTATAGTGCATTCTTCCTCAAGGAA
>NC_091309.1:44952828-45055363 GCF_038502225.1 Cherax quadricarinatus
ATCCCGACACAAATACACTATCTGATTGTGTACAATACTGTCAGTTTCTGTACTACCCTCACAACCAACACTATACAGTAGTAGTAGGAGACACGTCACGAGGATCCCGGCACACATACACTATCTGATGGTGTACAATACTGTCAGTTCCTGTACTACCCTCACAACCAACACTATACAGTAGTAGTAGGAGACACACACATCACGAAGATCCCGGCAAACATACACTATCTGATGGTGAACAATACTGTCAGTTCCTGAACTACCTTCACAACCAACACTATACAGTAGTAGTAGGAGACACACACGTCACGAGGATCCCGGTACACATACACTATCTGATGGTGAACAATACTGTCAGTTCCTGTACTACCCTCACAACCAACACTTTACAGTAGTAGTAGGAGACACACACGTCACGAGGATCCCGGCACACACACTATCTGATGATGAACAATACTGTCAGTTCCTGTACTACATTCACAACCATCACTATACAGTAGTAGTAGGAGACACACGTCACGAGGATCCCGGCACACATACACTATCTGATGGTGTACAATACTGTCAGTTCCTGTACTACCTTCACAACCAACACTATACAGTAGTAGGAGACACGTCACGAGTATCCCGGTACACATACACTATCTGATGGTGTACAATACTGTCAGTTCCTGTACTACCCTCACAACCAACACTATACAGTAGTAGTAGGAGACACACACGTCACGAGGATCCCGGTACACATACACTATCTGATGGTGAACAATACTGTCAGTTCCTGCACTACCTCACAACCAACACTATACAGTAGTAGTAGGAGACACACACGTCACGAGGATCCCAGTACACAAACTATCTGATGGTGAACAATGCTGTCAGTTCCTGCACTACCCTCACAACCAACACTATACAGTAGTAGTAGGAGACACACACGTCACGAGGATCCCGGCACACATACACTATCTGATGGTGGACAATACTGTCAGTTCCTGTACTACCTTCACAAACAACACTATACAGTAGTAGTAGGAGACACTCGTCACGAGGATCCCGGCACACATACACTATCTGATGGTGTACAATACTGTCAGTTCCTGTACTACCTTCACAACCAACACTATACAGCACTAGTAGGAGACACACACGTCACGAGGATCCCGGCAGACATACACTATCTGATGGTGAACAATACTGTCAGTTCCTGTACTGCCTTCACAACCAACACTATACAGTAGTAGTAGAAGACACACACGTCACGAGGATCCCGGTACACATACACTATCTGATGGTGAACAATACTGTCAGTTCCTGTACTACCCTCACAACCAACACTATACAGTAGTAGTAGGAGACACACACTTCACGAGGATCCCGGCACAAATACACTATCTGATGGTGAACAATTCTGTCAGTTCCTGTACTACACTCACAACCAACACTATACAGTAGTAGTAGGAGACCCACACGTCACGAGGATCCCGGCACACATACACTATCTGATGGTGAACAATTCTGTCAGTTCCTGTACTACCCTCACAACCAACACTATACAGTAGTAGTAGGAGACCCACACGTCACGAGGATCCCGGCACATATTCACTATCTGATGGTGAACAATTCTGTCAGTTCCTGTACTACCCTCACAACCAACACTATACAGTAGTAGGAGGAGACACACACGTCACGAGGATCCCGGCACACATACACTATCTGATGGTGTACAATACTGTCAGTTCCTGTACTACCTTCACAACCAACACTATACAGTAGTAGTAGGAGATACACTTCACGAGGATCCCGGCACACATACACTATCTGATGGTGAACAATTCTGTCAGTTCTTGTACTACCCTCACAACCAACACTATACAGTAGTAGTGGAAGACACAAACTTCACGAGGATCCCGGCACACATACACTATCTGATGGTGAACAATACTGTCAGTTCCTGTACTACCCTCACAACCAACACTATACAGTAGTAGTAGGAGACACACACTTTACGAGGATCCCGGCACACATACACTATCTGATGGTGAACAATTCTGTCAGTTACTGTACTACACTCACAACCAACACTATACGGTAGTAGTAGGAGACCCAAACGTCACGAGGATCCCGGCACACATACACTATCTGATGGTGAACAATTCTGTCAGTTCCTGTACTACACTCACAACCAACACTATACAGTAGTAGTAGGAGACCCACACGTCACGAGGATCCCGGCACACATACACTATCTGATGGTGAACAATTCTGTCAGTTCCTGTACTACCCTCACACCCAACACTATACAGTAGTAGTAGGAGACACACACTTCACGAGGATCCCGGCACACATACACTATCTGATGGTGAACAATTCTGTCAGTTCCTGTACTACCCTCACAACCAAC
Source organism: Cherax quadricarinatus (assembly GCF_038502225.1). Classification (NCBI taxonomy): domain Eukaryota; kingdom Metazoa; phylum Arthropoda; class Malacostraca; order Decapoda; family Parastacidae; genus Cherax; species Cherax quadricarinatus. The sequence goes on from NC_091309.1 coordinate 44,955,230, forward strand.
ACTATACAGTAGTAGTAGGAGACCCACACGTCACGAGGATCCCGGCACACATACACTATCTGATGGTGAACAATTCTGTCAGTTCCTGTACTACCCTCACAACCAACACTATACAGTAGTAGTAGGAGACACACACGTCACGAGAATTCCGGCACACTTACACTATCTGATGGTGAACAATACTGTCAGTTCCTGTACTACCCTCACAACCAACACTACACAGTAGTAGTAGGAGACACACACGTCACGAGGATCCCGGCACACATACACTATCTGATGGTGTACAATACTGTCAGTTCCTGAACTACCCTCACAACCAACACTATACAGTAGTAGTAGGAGACACACACGTCACGAGGATCCCGGCACACATACACTATCTGATGGTGTACAATACTGTCGGTTCGTGTACTACCTTCACAACCAACACTATACATTAGTAGAAGGAGACACACACGTCACGAGGATCCCGGCACACATACACTATCTGATGGTGTACAATACTGTCAGTTCCTTCACTACCTTCACAACCAACACTATACAGTAGAAGTAGGAGAGACACACGTCACAAGGATCCCGGCACATATACACTGATGGTGAAAAATACTGTCAGTTCCTGCACTACCTTCACAACCAACACTATACAGTAGTAGTAGGAGAGACACACGTCACAAGGATCCCGGCACACATACACTATCTGATGGTGAACAATACTGTCAGTTCCTGCACTACCTTCACAACCAACACTATACAGTAGTAGTAGGAGAGACACACGTCACGAGGATCCCGGGACACATACACTATCTGATGGTGTACAATACTGTCAGTTCCTGTACTACCTTCACAACCAACACTATACAGTAGTATTAGGAGACACACGTCACGAGTATCCCGGTACACATGCACTATCTGATAGTGTACAATACTGTCAGTTCCTGTACTACCCTCACAACCAACACTATACAGTAGTAGTAGGAGACACACACGTCACGAGGATCCCGGCACACATACACTATCTGATGGTGAACAATACTGTCAGTTCCTGTACTACCTTCACAACCAACACTATACAGTAGTAGTAGGAGACACACACGTCACGAGGATCCCGGCACACATACACTATCTGATGGTGTACAATACTGTCAGTTCCTGTACTACCTTCACAACCAACACTATACAGTAGTAGTAGGAGACACACACGTCACGAGGATCCCGGCACACATACACTATCTGATGGTGAACAATACTGTCAGTTCCTGTACTACCTTCACAACCAACACTATACAGTAGTAGTAGGAGACACACACGTCACGAGGATCCCGGCACACATACACTATCTGATGGTGAACAATACTGTCAGTTCCTGTACTACCTTCACAACCAACACTATACAGTAGAAGTAGGAGACACACACGTCACGAGGATCCCGGCACACATACACTATCTGATGGTGTACAATACTGTCAGTTCCTGTACTACCTTCAAAACCAACACTATGCAGTAGTAGTAGGAGACGCACACGTCACGATGATCCCGGCACACATACACTATCTGATGGTGTACAATACTGTCAGTTCCTGTACTACCTTCACAAACAACACTATACAGTAGTAGTAGGAGACACACACGTCACGAGGATCCCGGCACACATACACTATCTGATGGTGAACAATACTGTCAGTTCCTGTACTACCTTCACAACCAACACTATACAGTAGTAGTAGGAGACACACACGTCACGAGGATCCCGGCACACATACACTATCTGATGGTGAACAATACTGTCAGTTCCTGTACTACCTTCACAACCAACACTATACAGTAGTAGTAGGAGACACACACGTCACGAGGATCCCGGCACACATACACTATCTGATGGTGAACAATACTGTCAGTTCCTGTACTACCTTCACAACCAACACTATACAGTAGTAGTAGGAGACACACACGTCACGAGGATCCCGGCACACATACACTATCTGATGGTGTACAATACTGTCAGTTCCTGTACTACCTTCACAACCAACACTATACAGTAGTAGTAGGAGACACACACGTCACGAGGATCCCGGCACACATACACTATCTGATGGTGAACAATACTGTCAGTTCCTGTACTACCTTCACAACCAACACTATACAGTAGTAGTAGGAGACACACACGTCACGAGGATCCCGGCACACATACACTATCTGATGGTGTACAATACTGTCAGTTCCTGTACTACCTTCACAACCAACACTATACAGTAGTAGTAGGAGACACACACGTCACGAGGATCCCGGCACACATACACTATCTGATGGTGAACAATACTGTCAGTTCCTGTACTACCTTCACAACCAACACTATACAGTAGTAGTAGGAGACACACACGTCACGAGGATCCCGGCACACATACACTATCTGATGGTGAACAATACTGTCAGTTCCTGTACTACCTTCACAACCAACACTATACAGTAGTAGTAGGAGACACACACGTCACGAGGATCCCGGCACACATACACTATCTGATGGTGAACAATACTGTCAGTTCCTGCACTACCTTCACAACCAACACTATACAGTAGTAGTAGGAGACACACACGTCACGAGGATCCCGGCACACATACACTATCTGACGGTGAACAATACTGTCAGTTCCTGTACTACCTTCACAACCAACACTATACAGTAGAAGTAGGAGACACACACGTCACGAGGATCCCGGCACACATACACTATCTGATGGTGTACAATACTGTCAGTTCCTGTACTACCTTCACAACCAACACTATACAGTAGTAGTAGGAGACACACACGTCACGAGGATCCCGGCACACATACACTATCTGATGGTGAACAATACTGTCAGTTCCTGTACTACCTTCACAACCAACACTATACAGTAGTAGTAGGAGACACACACGTCACGAGGATCCCGGCACACATACACTATCTGATGGTGAACAATACTGTCAGTTCCTGTACTACCTTCACAACCAACACTATACAGTAGTAGTAGGAGACACACACGTCACGAGGATCCCGGCACACATACACTATCTGATGGTGAACAATACAGTCAGTTCCTGTAATACCTTCACAACCAACACTATACAGTAGTAGTAGGAGACACACACGTCACGAGGATCCCGGCACACATACACTATCTGATGGAGAACAATACTGTCAGTTCCTGCACTACCTTCACAACCAACACTATACAGTAGTAGTAGGAGACACACACGTCACGAGGATCCCGGCACACATACACTATCTGATGGTGAACAATACTGTCAGTTCCTGTACTACCTTCACAACCAACACTATACAGTAGAAGTAGGAGACACACACGTCACGAGGATCCCGGCACACATACACTATCTGATGGTGTACAATACTGTCAGTTCCTGTACTACCTTCACAACCAACACTATACAGTAGTAGTAGGAGACACACACGTCACGTGGATCCCGGCACACATACACTATCTGATGGTGTACAATACTGTCAGTTCCTGTACTACCTTCAAAACCAACACTATTCAGTAGTAGTAGGAGACACACACGACTATCTGATGGTGAACAATACTGTCAGTTCCTGCTCTACCCTCACAACGAACACTATACAGTAGAAGTAGGAGACACACACGTCACGAGGATCCCGGCACACATACACTATCTGATGGTGAACAATACTGTCAGTTCCTGTACTACCCTCACAACCAACACTATACAGTAGTAGTAGGAGACACACACGTCACGAGGGCCCCGGCACACATACACTATCTGATGGTGAACAATACAGTCAGTTCCTGTAATACCTTCACAAGCAACACTATACAGTAGTAGTAGGAGACACACACATCACGAGGATCCCGGCACACATACACTATCTGATGGTGAACAATACTGTCAGTTCCTGCTCTACCCTCACAACCAACACTATACAGTAGTAGTAGGAGACACACACGTCACGAGGATCCCGGCACACATACACTATCTGATGGTGAACAATACTGTCAGTTCCTGTACTACACTCACAACCAACACTATACAGTAGTAGTAGGAGACACACACGTCACGAGGATCCCGGCACACATACACTATCTGATGGTGAACAATACTGTCAGTTCCTGTACTACCTTCACAACCAACACTATACAGTAGTAGTAGGAGACACACACGTCACGAGGATCCCGGCACACATACACTATCTGATGGTGAACAATACTGTCAGTTCCTGTACTACCTTCACAACCAACACTATACAGTAGTAGTAGGAGACACACACATCACGAGGATCCCGGCACACATACACTATCTGATGGTGAACAATACTGTCAGTTCCTGCTCTACCCTCACAACCAACACTATACAGTAGTAGTAGGAGACACACACGTCACGAGGATCCCGGCACACATACACTATCTGATGGAGAACAATACTGTCAGTTCCTGTACTACCTTCACAACCAACACTATACAGTAGTAGTAGGAGACACACACGTCACGTGGATCCCGGCACACATACACTATCTGATGGTGTACAATACTGTCAGTTCCTGTACTACCTTCACAACCAACACTATACAGTAGTAGTAGGAGACACACACGTCACGAGAATCCCGGCACACATACACTATCTGATGGTGAACAATACTGTCAGTTCCTGTACTACCCTCACAACCAATACGATACAGTAGTAGTAGGAGACACACACGTCACGAGGGCCCCGGCACACATACACTATCTGATGGTGAACAATACAGTCAGTTCCTGTAATACCTTCACAACCAACACTATACAGTAGTAGTAGGAGACACACACGTCACGTGGATCCCGGCACACATACACTATCTGATGGTGAACAATACTGTCAGTTCCTGCACTACCTTCACAACCAACACTATACAGTAGTATGAACATTAAAATGGTATGAAATACCGACAGATTGTTAGGTAAGACACATATGCAACAGTTAGGTATCTTTATTTCGAAACGTTTCGCCTACACAGTAGGCTTCTTCAGTCGAGTACAGAAAGGTTGATAGAAGCAGAAGATACTTGAAGACGATGTAATCAGTCCATCACCCTTAAAGTTTTGAGGTGGTCAGTCCCTCAGTCTGGAGAAGAGCATTGTTCCGTTGTCTGAAACAATATGAAGTTGAAGTGACAGAATGGGGCCTTTATATAGTGCCAGGAGGTGAGACGTAGGTTGCTTTGGGAGGGCAGGTCCTTCTCAAACCCAGCCGTTCTCACTAGTAGAGGTTGTAAAAGTTGATTGTAGGTCTGTACCAAGATACCCTTGTGTTGCAGTGTCTATGAACACTTGAAGACGATGTAATCAGTCCATCACCCTTAAAGTTTTGAGGTGGTCAGTCCCTCAGTCTGGAGAAGAGCATTGTTCCGTTGTCTGAAACAATATGAAGTTGAAGTGACAGAATGGGGCCTTTATATAGTGCCAGGAGGTGAGACGTAGGTTGCTTTGGGAGGGCAGGTCCTTCTCAAACCCAGCAAGTATCTTCTGCTTCTATCAACCTTTCTGTACTCGACTGAAGAAGCCTACTGTGTAGGCGAAACGTTTCGAAATAAAGATACCTAACTGTTGCATATGTGTCTTACCTAACAATCTGTCGGTATTTCATACCATTTTAATGTTCATTCTGTCAGACACTGCAACACAAGGGTATCTTGGTACAGACCACTTCGACAACCTCTACAAGTGAGAACGGCTGGGTTTGAGAAGGACCTGACCTCCCAAAGCAACCTACGTCTCACCTCCTGGCACTATATAAAGGCCCCATTCTGTCACTTCAACTTCATATAACACTATACAGTAGTAGTAGGAGACACACACGTCACGAGGATCCCGGCACACATACACTATCTGATGGTGAACAATACTGTCAGTTCCTGTACTACCCTCACAACCAACACTATACAGTAGTAGTAGGAGACACACACGTCACGAGGATCCCGGCACACATACACTATCTGATGGTGAACAATACTGTCAGTTCCTGTACTACCTTCACAACCAACACTATACAGTAGAAGTAGGAGACACACACGTCACGAGGATCCCGGCACACATACACTATCTGATGGTGTACAATACTGTCAGTTCCTGTACTACCTTCACAACCAACACTATACAGTAGTAGTAGGAGACACACGCGTCACGAGGATCCCGGCACACATACACTATCTGATGGTGAACAATACTGTCAGTTCCTGTACTACCTTCACAACCAACACTATACAGTAGTAGTAGGAGACACACACGTCACGAGGATCCCGGCACACATACACTATCTGATGGTGAACAATACTGTCAGTTCCTGTACTACCTTCACAACCAACACTATACAGTAGTAGTAGGAGACACACACGTCACGAGGATCCCGGCACACATACACTATCTGATGGTGAACAATACTGTCAGTTCCTGTACTACCTTCACAACCAACACTATACAGTAGTAGAAGGAGACACACAAGTCACGAGGATCCCGGCACAAATACACTATCTGATGGTGAACAATACTGTCAGTTCCTGTACTACCTTCACAACCAACACTATACAGTAGTAGTAGGAGACACACACGTCACGAGGATCCCGGCACACATACACTATCTGATGGTGAACAATACTGTCAGTTCCTGTACTACCTTCACAACCAACACTATACAGTAGTAGTAGGAGACACACACGTCACGAGGATCCCGGCACACATACACTATCTGATGGTGAACAATACTGTCAGTTCCTGTACTACCTTCACAACCAACACTATACAGTAGAAGTAGGAGACACACACGTCACGAGGATCCCGGCACACATACACTATCTGATGGTGTACAATACTGTCAGTTCCTGTACTACCTTCACAACCAACACTATACAGTAGTAGTAGGAGACACACACGTCACGAGGATCCCGGCACACATACACTATCTGATGGTGAACAATACTGTCAGTTCCTGTACTACCTTCACAACCAACACTATACAGTAGTAGTAGGAGACACACACGTCACGAGGATCCCGGCACACATACACTATCTGATGGTGAACAATACTGTCAGTTCCTGTACTACCTTCACAACCAACACTATACAGTAGTAGTAGGAGACACACACGTCACGAGGATCCCGGCACACATACACTATCTGATGGTGAACAATACTGTCAGTTCCTGTACTACCTTCACAACCAACACTATACAGTAGTAGTAGGAGACACACACGTCACGAGGATCCCGGCACACATACACTATCTGATGGTGAACAATACTGTCAGTTCCTGTACTACCTTCACAACCAACACTATACAGTAGTAGTAGGAGACACACACGTCACGAGGATCCCGGCACACATACACTATCTGATGGTGAACAATACTGTCAGTTCCTGTACTACCTTCACAACCAACACTATACAGTAGTAGTAGGAGACACACACGTCACGAGGATCCCGGCACACATACACTATCTGATGGTGAACAATACTGTCAGTTCCTGTACTATCTTCACAACCAACACTATACAGTAGTAGTAGGAGACACACACGTCACGAGGATCCCGGCACACATACACTATCTGATGGTGAACAATGCTGTCAGTTCCTGTACTATCTTCACAACCAACACTATACAGTAGTAGTAGGAGACACACACGTCACGAGGATCCCGGCACACATACACTATCTGATGGTGAACAATGCTGTCAGTTCCTGTACTACCTTCACAACCAACGCTATATAGTAGTAGTAGGAGACACACACGTCACGAGGATCCCGGCACACATACACTATCTGATGGTGAACAATACTGTCAGTTCCTGTACTACCTTCACAACCAACACTATACAGTAGTAGTAGGAGACACACACGTCACGAGGATCCCGGCACACATACACTATCTGATGGTGAACAATACTGTCAGTTCCTGTACTACCTTCACAACCAACACTATACAGTAGTAGTAGGAGACACACACGTCACGAGGATCCCGGCACACATACACTATCTGATGGTGAACAATACTGTCAGTTCCTGTACTACCTTCACAACCAACACTATACAGTAGTAGTAGGAGACACACACGTCACGAGGATCCCGGCACACATACACTATCTGATGGTGAACAATACTGTCAGTTCCTGTACTACCTTCACAACCAACACTATACAGTAGTAGTAGGAGACACGCACGTCACGAGGATCCCGGCACACATACACTATCTGATGGTGAACAATACTGTCAGTTCCTGTACTACCTTCACAACCAACACTATACAGTAGTAGTAGGAGACACGCACGTCACGAGGATCCCGGCACACATACACTATCTGATGGTGAACAATATTGTCAGTTCCTGTACTACACTCACAACCAACACTATACAGTAGTAGTAGGAGACACACACGTCACGAGGATCCCGGCACACATACACTATCTGATGGTGAACAATACTGTCAGTTCCTGTACTACCCTCACAACCAACACTATACAGTAGTAGTAGGAGACACACACGTCACGAGGATCCCGGCACACATACACTATCTGATGGTGAACAATACTGTCAGTTCCTGTACTACCCTCACAACCAACACTATACAGTAGTAGTAGGAGACACACACGTCACGAGGATCCCGGCACACATACACTATCTGATGGTGTACAATACTGTCAGTTCCTGTACTACCTTCACAACCAACACTATACAGTAGTAGTAGGAGACACACACGTCACGAGGATCCCGGCACACATACACTATCTGATGGTGAACAATACTGTCAGTTCTTGTACTACCCTCACAACCAACACTATACAGTAGTAGTAGGAGACACACACGTCACGAGGATCCCGGCACACATACACTATCTGATGGTGAACAATACTGTCAGTTCCTGTACTACCCTCACAACCAACACTATACAGTAGTAGTAGGAGACACACACTTCACGAGGATCCCGGCACACATACACTATCTGATGGTGAACAATTCTGTCAGTTACTGTACTACACTCACAACCAACACTATACGGTAGTAGTAGGAGACCCACACGTCACGAGGATCCCGGCACACATACACTATCTGATGGTGAACAATTCTGTCAGTTCCTGTACTACACTCACAACCAACACTATACAGTAGTAGTAGGAGACCCACACGTCACGAGGATCCCGGCACACATACACTATCTGATGGTGAACAATTCTGTCAGTTCCTGTACTACCGTCACACCCAACACTATACAGTAGTAGTAGGAGACACACACGTCACGAGGATCCCGGCACACATACACTATCTGATGGTGAACAATTCTGTCAGTTCCTGTACTACCCTCACAACCAACACTATACAGTAGTAGTAGGAGACCCACACGTCACGAGGATCCCGGCACACATACACTATCTGATGGTGAACAATACTGTCAGTTCCTGTACTACCTTCACAACCAACACTATACAGTAGTAGTAGGAGACACACACGTCACGAGAATCCCGGCACACATACACTATCTGATGGTGAACAATACTGTCAGTTCCTGTACTACCCTCACAACCAATACGATACAGTAGTAGTAGGAGACACACACGTCACGAGGGCCCCGGCACACATACACTATCTGATGGTGTACAATACTGTCAGTTCATGTACTACCTTCACAACCAACACTATACAGTAGTAGTAGGAGACACACACGTCACGAGGATCCCGGCACACATACACTATCTGATGGTGTACAATACTGTCAGTTCCTGTGCTACCTTCACAACCAACACTATACAGTAGAAGAAGGAGACACACACGTCACGAGGATCCCGGCACACATACACTATCTGATGGTGTACAATACTGTCAGTTCCTGCACTACCTTCACAACCAACACTATACAGTAGAAGTTGGAGAGACACGTCACAAGGATCCCGGCACATATACACTGATGGTGAACAATACTGTCAGTTCCTGCACTACCTTCACAACCAACACTATACAGTAGTAGTAGGAGAGACACACGTCACGAGGATCCCGGGACACATACACTATCTGATGGTGTACAATACTGTCAGTTCCTGCACTACCTTCACAACCAACACTATACAGTAGAAGTAGGAGAGACACACGTCACAAGGATCCCGGCACATACACACTGATGATGAACAATACTGTCAGTTCCTGTACTACATTCACAACCATCACTATACAGTAGTAGTAGGAGACACACACGTCACGAGGATCCCGACACAAATACACTATCTGATTGTGTACAATACTGTCAGTTTCTGTACTACCCTCACAACCAACACTATACAGTAGTAGTAGGAGACACACACGTCACGAGGATCCCGGCACACATACACTATCTGATGGTGTACAATACTGTCAGTTCCTGTACTACCCTCACAACCAACACTATACAGTAGTAGTAGGAGACACACACGTCACGAGGATCCCGGCACACATACACTATCTGATGGTGAACAATACTGTCAGTTCCTGTACTACCTTCACAACCAACACTATACAGTAGTAGTAGGAGACACACACGTCACGAGGATCCCGGTACACATACACTATCTGATGGTGAACAATACTGTCAGTTCCTGTACTACCCTCACAACCAACACTATACAGTAGTAGTAGGAGACACACACGTCACGAGGATCCCGGCACACATACACTATCTGATGATGAACAATACTGTCAGTTCCTGTACTACATTCACAACCATCACTATACAGTAGTAGTAGGAGACACACGTCACGAGGATCCCGGCACACATACACTATCTGATGGTGTACAATACTGTCAGTTCCTGTACTACCTTCACAACCAACACTATACAGTAGTAGGAGACACGTCACGAGTATCCCGGTACACATGCACTATCTGATGGTGTACAATACTGTCAGTTCCTGTACTACCCTCACAACCAACACTATACAGTAGTAGTAGGAGACACACACGTCACGAGGATCCCGGCACACATACACTATCTGATGGTGAACAATACTGTCAGTTCCTGTACTACCTTCACAACCAACACTATACAGTAGTAGTAGGAGACACACACGTCACGAGGATCCCGGCACACATACACTATCTGATGGTGAACAATACTGTCAGTTCCTGTACTACCCTCACAACCAACACTATACAGTAGTAGTAGGAGACACACACGTCACGAGGATCCCGGCACACATACACTATCTGATGGTGAACAATACTGTCAGTTCCTGTACTACCTTCACAACCAACACTATACAGTAGTAGTAGGAGACACACACGTCACGAGGATCCCGGCACACATACACTATCTGATGGTGTACAATACTGTCAGTTCCTGTACTACCTTCACAACCAACACTATACAGTAGTAGTAGGAGACACACACGTCACGAGGATCCCGGCACACATACACTATCTGATGGTGAACAATACTGTCAGTTCCTGTACTACCTTCACAACCAACACTATACAGTAGTAGTAGGAGACACACACGTCACGAGGATCCCGGCACACATACACTATCTGATGGAGAACAATACTGTCAGTTCCTGTACTACCTTCACAACCAACACTATACAGTAGTAGTAGGAGACACACACGTCACGTGGATCCCGGCACACATACACTATCTGATGGTGAACAATACTGTCAGTTCCTGCACTACCTTCACAACCAACACTATACAGTAGTAGTAGGAGACACACACGTCACGAGGATCCCGGCACACATACACTATCTGATGGTGAACAATACTGTCAGTTCCTGTAATACCCTCACAACCAACACTATACAGTAGTAGTAGGAGACCCACACGTCACGAGGATCCCGGCACACATACACTATCTGATGGTGAACAATACTGTCAGTTCCTGTACTACCTTCACAACCAACACTATACAGTAGTAGTAGGAGACACACACGTCACGAGGATCCCGGCACACATACACTATCTGATGGTGTACAATACTGTCAGTTCCTGTACTACCTTCAAAACCAACACTATACAGTAGTAGTAGGAGACACACGTCATGAGGATCCCGGCACACATACACTATCTGATGGTGAACAATTCTGTCAGTTCTTGTACTACCCTCACAACCAACACTATACAGTAGTAGTAGAAGACACACACGTCACGAGAATCCGGGCACACATACACTATCTGATGGTGAACAATACTGTCAGTTCCTGTACTACCCTCACAACCAACGCTATACAGTAGTAGTAGGAGACACACACGTCACGAGGATCCCGGCACACATACACTATCTGATGGTGAACAATACTGTCAGTTCCTGTACTACCTTCACAACCAACACTATACAGTAGTAGTAGGAGACACACACGTCACGAGGATCCCGGCACACATACACTATCTGATGGTGAACAATACTGTCAGTTCCTGTACTACCTTCACAACCAACACTATACAGTAGTAGTAGGAGACACACACGTCACGAGGATCCCGGCACACATACACTATCTGATGGTGAACAATACTGTCAGTTCCTGTACTACCCTCACAACCAACACTATACAGTAGTAGTAGGAGACACACACGTCACGAGGATCCCGGCACACATACACTATCTGATGGTGAACAATACTGTCAGTTCCTGTACTACCCTCACAACCAACACTATACAGTAGTAGTAGGAGACCCACACGTCACGAGGATCCCGGCACACATACACTATCTGATGGTGAACAATACTGTCAGTTCCTGTACTACCCTCACAACCAACACTATACAGTAGTAGTAGGAGACACACACGTCACGAGGATCCCGGCACACATACACTATCTGATGGTGAACAATACTGTCAGTTCCTGTACTACCTTCACAACCAACACTATACAGTAGTAGTAGGAGACACACACGTCACGAGGATCCCGGCACACATACACTATCTGATGGTGTACAATACTGTCAGTTCCTGAACTACCCTCACAACCAACACTATACAGTAGTAGTAGGAGACACACACGTCACGAGGATCCCGGCACACATACACTATCTGATGGTGTACAATACTGTCGGTTCGTGTACTACCTTCACAACCAACACTATACATTAGTAGAAGGAGACACACACGTCACGAGGATCCCGGCACACATACACTATCTGATGGTGTACAATACTGTCAGTTCCTGCACTACCTTCACAACCAACACTATACAGTAGAAGTAGGAGAGACACACGTCACAAGGATCCCGGCACATATACACTGATGGTGAACAATACTGTCAGTTCCTGCACTACCTTCACAACCAACACTATACAGTAGTAGTAGGAGACACACACGTCACGAGGATCCCGGCACACATACACTATCTGATGGTGAACAATACTGTCAGTTCCTGTACTACCTTCACAACCAACACTATACAGTAGTAGTAGGAGACACACAGGTCACGAGGATCCCGGAACATATACACTATCTGATGGTGAACAATACTGTCAGTTCCTGTACTACCTTCACAACCAACACTATACAGTAGTAGTAGGAGACACACACGTCACGTGGATCCCGGTACACATACACTATCTGATGGTGCACAATACTGTCAGTTCCTGTACTACCTTCACAACCAACACTATACAGTAGTAGTAGTAGACACACACGTCACGAGGATCCCGGCACACATACACTATCTGATGGTGAACAATGCTGTCAGTTCCTGTACTACATTCACAACCAATACTATACAGTAGTAGTAGGAGACACACACGTCACGAGGATCCCGGCACACATACACTATCTGATGGTGAACAATACTGTCAGTTCCTGTGCTACCTTCACAACCAACACTATACAGTAGTAGTAGGAGACACACACGTCACGAGGATCCCGGCACACATACACTATCTGATGGTGTACAATACTGTCAGTTCCTGTACTACCTTCACAACCAACACTATACAGTAGTAGTAGGAGACACACACGTCACGAGGATCCCGGCACACATACACTATCTGATGGTGAACAATACTGTCAGTTCCTGTACTACCTTCACAACCAACACTATACAGTAGTAGTAGGAGACACACACGTCACGAGGATCCCGGCACACATACACTATCTGATGGTGAACAATACTGTCAGTTCCTGTACTACCCTCACAACCAACACTATACAGTAGTAGTAGGAGACACACACTTCACGAGGATCCCGGCACACATACACTATCTGATGGTGAACAATACTGTCAGTTCCTGTACTACACTCACAACCAACACTATACAGTAGTAGTAGGAGTAGTAGTAGGAGACGGTAGTAGTAGGAGACCCACACGTCACGAGGATCCCGGCACACATACACTATCTGATGGTGAACAATTCTGTCAGTTCCTGTACTACACTCACAACCAACACTATACAGTAGTATGAACATTAAAATGGTATGAAATACCGACAGATTGTTAGGTAAGACACATATGCAACAGTTAGGTATCTTTATTTCGAAACGTTTCGCCTACACAGTAGGCTTCTTCAGTCGAGTACAGAAAGGTTGATAGAAGCAGAAGATACTTGAAGACGATGTAATCAGTCCATCACCCTTAAAGTTTTGAGGTGGTCAGTCCCTCAGTCTGGAGAAGAGCATTGTTCCGTTGTCTGAAACAATATGAAGTTGAAGTGACAGAATGGGGCCTTTATATAGTGCCAGGAGGTGAGACGTAGGTTGCTTTGGGAGGGCAGGTCCTTCTCAAACCCAGCAAGTATCTTCTGCTTCTATCAACCTTTCTGTACTCGACTGAAGAAGCCTACTGTGTAGGCGAAACGTTTCGAAATAAAGATACCTAACTGTTGCATATGTGTCTTACCTAACAATCTGTCGGTATTTCATACCATTTTAATGTTCATTCTGTCAGACACTGCAACACAAGGGTATCTTGGTACAGACCACTTCGACAACCTCTACTAGTGAGAACGGCTGGGTTTGAGAAGGACCTGCCCTCCCAAAGCAACCTACGTCTCACCTCCTGGCACTATATAAAGGCCCCATTCTGTCACTTCAACTTCATATTGTTTCAGACAACGGAACAATGCTCTTCTCCAGACTGAGGGACTGACCACCTCAAAACTTTAAGGGTGATGGACTGATTACATCGTCTTCAAGTATCTTCTGCTTCTATCAACCTTTCTGTACTCGACTGAAGAAGCCTACTGTGTAGGCGAAACGTTTCGAAATAAAGATACCTAACTGTCAGACACTGCATATGTGTCTTGAGAAGGACCTCCCAAAGCAACCTACGTCTCACCTCCTGGCACTATATAAAGGCCCCATTCTGTCACTTCAACTTCATATTGTTTCAGACAACGGAACAATGCTCTTCTCCAGACTGAGGGACTGACCACCTCAAAACTTTAAGGGTGATGGACTGATAACATCGTCTTCAAGTATCTTCTGTTTCTATCAACCTTTCACTATACTAGTAGTAGTAGGAGACACACACGTCACGAGGATCCCGGCACACATACACTATCTGATGGTGAACAATTCTGTCAGTTCCTGTACTACCCTCACAACCAACACTATACAGTAGTAGTAGGAGACACACACGTCACGAGGATCCCGGCACACATACACTATCTGATGGTGAACAATATTGTCAGTTCCTGTACTACCTCACAACCAACACTATACAGTAGTAGTAGGAGACACACACGTCACGAGGATCCCGGCACACATACACTATCTGATGGTGAACAATACTGTCAGTTCCTGTACTACCCTCACAACCAACACTATACAGTAGTAGTAGGAGACACACACGTCACGAGGATCCCGGCACACATACACTATCTGATGGTGAACAATTCTGTCAGTTCCTGTACTACCCTCACAACCAACACTATACAGTAGTAGTAGGAGACCCACACGTCACGAGGATCCCGGCACACATACACTATCTGATGGTGAACAATACTGTCAGTTCCTGTACTACCCTCACAACCAACACTATACAGTAGTAGTAGGAGACACACGTCACGAGGATCCCGGCACACATACACTATCTGATGGTGTACAATACTGTCAGTTCCTGTACTACCTTCACAACCAACACTATACAGTAGTAGTAGGAGACACACTTCACGAGGATCCCGGCACACATACACTATCTGATGGTGAACAATACTGTCAGTTCCTGTACTACCTTCACAACCAACACTATACAGTAGTAGTAGGAGACACACACGTCACGAGGATCCCGGCACACATACACTATCTGATGGTGAACAATACTGTCAGTTCCTGTACTACCCTCACAACCAACACTATACAGTAGTAGTAGGAGACACACACGTCACGAGGATCCCGGCACACATACACTATCTGATGGTGAACAATTCTGTCAGTTCCTGTACTACACTCACAACCAACACTATACAGTAGTAGTAGGAGACCCACACGTCACGAGGATCCCGGCACACATACACTATCTGATGGTGAACAATTCTGTCAGTTCCTGTACTACCCTCACAACCAACACTATACAGTAGTAGTAGGAGACACACACTTCACGAGGATCCCGGCACACATACACTATCTGATGGTGAACAATTCTGTCAGTTCCTGTACTACACTCACAACCAACACTATACAGTAGTAGTAGGAGACCCACACGTCACGAGGATCCCGGCACACATACACTATCTGATGGTGAACAATTCTGTCAGTTCCTGTACTACCCTCACAACCAACACTATACAGTAGTAGTAGGAGACCCACACGTCACGAGGATCCCGGCACACATACACTATCTGATGGTGAACAATTCTGTCAGTTCCTGTACTACCCTCACAACCAACACTATACAGTAGTAGGAGGAGACACACACGTCACGAGGATCCCGGCACACATACACTATCTGATGGTGTACAATACTGTCAGTTCCTGTACTACCTTCACAACCAACACTATACAGTAGTAGTAGGAGATACACTTCACGAGGATCCCGGCACACATACACTATCTGATGGTGAACAATTCTGTCAGTTCTTGTACTACCCTCACAACCAACACTATACAGTAGTAGTAGAAGACCCACACGTCACGAGGATCCCGGCACACATACACTATCTGATGGTGAACAATACTGTCAGTTCCTGTACTACCCTCACAACCAACACTATACAGTAGTAGTAGGAGACACACACTTCACGAGGATCCCGGCACACATACACTATCTGATGGTGAACAATTCTGTCAGTTACTGTACTACACTCACAACCAACACTATACGGTAGTAGTAGGAGACCCACACGTCACGAGGATCCCGGCACACATACACTATCTGATGGTGAACAATTCTGTCAGTTCCTGTACTACACTCACAACCAACACTATACAGTAGTAGTAGGAGACCCACACGTCACGAGGATCCCGGCAAACATACACTATCTGATGGTGAACAATTCTGTCAGTTCCTGTACTACCGTCACACCCAACACTATACAGTAGTAGTAGGAGACACACACTTCACGAGGATCCCGGCACACATACACTATCTGATGGTGAACAATTCTGTCAGTTCCTGTACTACCCTCACAACCAACACTATACAGTAGTAGTAGGAGACCCACACGTCACGAGGATCCCGGCACACATACACTATCTGATGGTGAACAATTCTGTCAGTTCCTGTACTACCCTCACAACCAACACTATACAGTAGTAGTAGGAGACACACACGTCACGAGAATTCCGGCACACTTACACTATCTGATGGTGAACAATACTGTCAGTTCCTGTACTACCCTCACAACCAACACTACACAGTAGTAGTAGGAGACACACACGTCACGAGGATCCCGGCACACATACACTATCTGATGGTGTACAATACTGTCAGTTCCTGAACTACCCTCCCAACCAACACTATACAGTAGTAGTAGGAGACACACACGTCACGAGGATCCCGGCACACATACACTATCTGATGGTGTACAATACTGTCGGTTCGTGTACTACCTTCACAACCAACACTATACATTAGTAGAAGGAGACACACACGTCACGAGGATCCCGGCACACATACACTATCTGATGGTGTACAATACTGTCAGTTCCTGCACTACCTTCACAACCAACACTATACAGTAGAAGTAGGAGAGACACGTCACAAGGATCCCGGCACATATACACTGATGGTGAACAATACTGTCAGTTCCTGCACTACCTTCACAACTAACACTATACAGTAGTAGTAGGAGAGACACACGTCACGAGGATCCCGGGACACATACACTATCTGATGGTGTACAATACTGTCAGTTCCTGCACTACCTTCACAACCAACACTATACAGTAGAAGTAGGAGAGACACACGTCACAAGGATCCCGGCACATACACACTGATGATGAACAATACTGTCAGTTCCTGTACTACATTCACAACCATCACTATACAGTAGTAGTAGGAGACACACACGTCACGAGGATCCCGACACAAATACACTATCTGATTGTGTACAATACTGTCAGTTTCTGTACTACCCTCACAACCAACACTATACAGTAGTAGTAGGAGACACGTCACGAGGATCCCGGCACACATACACTATCTGATGGTGTACAATACTGTCAGTTCCTGTACTACCCTCACAACCAACACTATACAGTAGTAGTAGGAGACACACACGTCACGAGGATCCCGGCACACACACTCTCTGATGATGAACAATACTGTCAGTTCCTGTACTACATTCACAACCATCACTATACAGTAGTAGTAGGAGACACACACGTCACGAGGATCCCGACACAAATACACTCTCTGATTGTGTACAATACTGTCAGTTTCTGTACTACCCTCACAACCAACACTATACAGTAGTAGTAGGAGACACACACGTCACGAGGATCCCGGGACACATACACTATCTGATGGTGTACAATACTGTCAGTTCCTGTACTACCCTCACAACCAACACTATAGAGTAGTAGTAGGAGACACACACGTCACGAAGATCCCGGCAAACATACATTATCTGATGGTGAACAATACTGTCAGTTCCTGAACTACCTTCACAACCAACACTATACAGTAGTAGTAGGAGACACACACGTCACGAGGATCCCGTTACACATACACTATCTGATGGTGAACAATACTGTCAGTTCCTGTACTACCCTCACAACCAACACTATACAGTAGTAGTAGGAGACACACACGTCACGAGGATCCCGTTACACATACACTATCTGATGGTGAACAATACTGTCAGTTCCTGTACTACCCTCACAACCAACACTTTACAGTAGTAGTAGGAGACACACACGTCACGAGGATCCCGGCACACACACTATCTGATGATGAACAATACTGTCAGTTCCTGTACTACATTCACAACCATCACTATACAGTAGTAGTAGGAGACACACGTCACGAGGATCCCGGCACACATACACTATCTGATGGTGTACAATACTGTCAGTTCCTGTACTACCTTCACAACCAACACTATACAGTAGTAGGAGACACGTCACGAGTATCCCGGTACACATGCACTATCTGATGGTGTACAATACTGTCAGTTCCTGTACTACCCTCACAACCAACACTATACAGTAGTAGTAGGAGACACACACGTCACGAGGATCCCGGTACACATACACTATCTGATGGTGAACAATACTGTCAGTTCCTGCACTACCTCACAACCAACACTATACAGTAGTAGTAGGAGACACACACGTCACGAGGATCCCAGTACACAAACTATCTGATGGTGAACAATGCTGTCAGTTCCTGCACTACCCTCACAACCAACACTATACAGTAGTAGTAGGAGACACACACGTCACGAGGATCCCGGCACACATACACTATCTGATGGTGGACAATACTGTCAGTTCCTGTACTACCTTCACAAACAACACTATACAGTAGTAGTAGGAGACACACTCGTCACGAGGATCCCGGCACACATACACTATCTGATGGTGTACAATACTGTCAGTTCCTGTACTACCTTCACAACCAACACTATACAGCACTAGTAGGAGACACACACGTCACGAGGATCCCGGCAGACATACACTATCTGATGGTGAACAATACTGTCAGTTCCTGTACTGCCTTCACAACCAACACTATACAGTAGTAGTAGAAGACACACACGTCACGAGGATCCCGGTACACATACACTATCTGATGGTGAACAATACTGTCAGTTCCTGTACTACCCTCACAACCAACACTATACAGTAGTAGTAGGAGACACACACTTCACGAGAATCCCGCACACATACACTATCTGATGGTGAACAATTCTGTCAGTTCCCGTACTACACTCACAACCAACACTATCCAGTAGTAGTAGGAGACCCACACGTCACGAGGATCCCGGCACACATACACTATCTGATGGTGAACAATTCTGTCAGTTCCTGTACTACCCTCACAACCAACACTATACAGTAGTAGTAGGAGACCCACACGTCACGAGGATCCCGGCACACATTCACTATCTGATGGTGAACAATTCTGTCAGTTCCTGTACTACCCTCACAACCAACACTATACAGTAGTAGGAGGAGACACACACGTCACGAGGATCCCGGCACACATACACTATCTGATGGTGTACAATACTGTCAGTTCCTGTACTACCTTCACAACCAACACTATACAGTAGTAGTAGGAGATACACTTCACGAGGATCCCGGCACACATACACTATCTGATGGTGAACAATTCTGTCAGTTATTGTACTACCCTCACAACCAACACTATACAGTAGTAGTAGAAGACACACACTTCACGAGGATCCCGGCACACATACACTATCTGATGGTGAACAATACTGTCAGTTCCTGTACTACCCTCACAACCAACACTATACAGTAGTAGTAGGAGACCCACACGTCACGAGGATCCCGGCACACATACACTATCTGATGGTGAACAATTCTGTCAGTTCCTGTACTACCCTCACAACCAACACTATACAGTAGTAGTAGGAGACCCACACGTCACGAGGATCTCGGCACACATACACTATCTGATGGAGAACAATTCTGTCAGTTCCTGTACTACCCTCACACCCAACACTACACAGTAGTAGTAGGAGACACACACTTCACGAGGATCCCGGCACACATACACTATCTGATGGTGAACAATTCTGTCAGTTCCTGTACTACCCTCACAACCAACACTATACAGTAGTAGTAGGAGACCCACACGTCACGAGGATCCCGGCACACATACACTATCTGATGGTGAACAATTCTGTCAGTTCCTGTACTACCCTCACAACCAACACTATACAGTAGTAGTAGGAGACACACACGTCACGAGAATTCCGGCACACTTACACTATCTGATGGTGAACAATACTGTCAGTTCCTGTACTACCCTCACAACCAACACTACACAGTAGTAGTAGGAGACACACACGTCACGAGGATCCCGGCACACATACACTATCTGATGGTGTACAATACTGTCAGTTCCTGAACTACCCTCACAACCAACACTATACAGTAGTAGTAGGAGACACACACGTCACGAGGATCCCGGCACACATACACTATCTGATGGTGTACAATACTGTCGGTTCGTGTACTACCTTCACAACCAACACTATACATTAGTAGAAGGAGACACACACGTCACGAGGATCCCGGCACACATACACTATCTGATGGTGTACAATACTGTCAGTTCCTGCACTACCTTCACAACCAACACTATACAGTAGAAGTAGGAGAGACACACGTCACAAGGATCCCGGCACATATACACTGATGGTGAACAATACTGTCAGTTCCTGCACTACCTTCACAACCAACACTATACAGTAGTAGTAGGAGAGACACACGTCACGAGGATCCCGGGACACATACACTATCTGATGGTGTACAATACTGTCAGTTCCTGTACTACCTTCACAACCAACACTATACAGTAGTATTAGGAGACACACACGTCACGAGTATCCCGGTACACATGCACTATCTGATGGTGTACAATACTGTCAGTTCCTGTACTACCCTCACAACCAACACTATACAGTAGTAGTAGGAGACACACACGTCACGAGGATCCCGGCACACACACTCTCTGATGATGAACAATACTGTCAGTTCCTGTACTACATTCACAACCATCACTATATAGTAGTAGTAGGAGACACACACGTCACGAGGATCCCGACACAAATACACTATCTGATTGTGTACAATACTGTCAGTTTCTGTACTACCCTCACAACCAACACTATACAGTAGTAGTAGGAGACACACACGTCACGAGGATCCCGGCACACATACACTATCTGATGGTGTACAATACTGTCAGTTCCTGTACTACCCTCACAACCAACACTATACAGTAGTAGTAGGAGACACACACGTCACGAAGATCCCGGCAAACATACATTATCTGATGGTGAACAATACTGTCAGTTCCTGAACTACCTTCACAACCAACACTATACAGTAGTAGTAGGAGACACACACGTCACGAGGATCCCGTTACACATACACTATCTGATGGTGAACAATACATTCAGTTCCTGTACTACCCTCACAACCACCACTTTACAGTAGTAGTAGGAGACACACACGTCACGAGGATCCCGGCACACACACTATCTGATGATGAACAATACTGTCAGTTCCTGTACTACATTCACAACCATCACTATACAGTAGTAGTAGGAGACACACGTCACGAGGATCCCGGCACACATACACTATCTGATGGTGTACAATACTGTCAGTTCCTGTACTACCTTCACAACCAACACTATACAGTAGTAGGAGACACGTCACGAGTATCACGGTACACATGCACTATCTGATGGTGTACAATACTGTCAGTTCCTGTACTACCCTCACAACCAACACTATACAGTAGTAGTAGGAGACACACACGTCACGTGGATCCCGGCACTCATACACTATCTGATGGTGAACAATATTGTCAGTTCCTGAACTACCTTCACAACCAACACTATACAGTAGTATTAGGAGACACACGTCATGAGGATCCCGGCACACATACACTATCTAATGGTCAACAATACTGTCAGTTCCTGTACTACCCTCACAACCAACACTACACAGTAGTAGTAGGAGACACACACGTCACGAGGATCCCGGTACACATACACTATCTGATGGTGAACAATACTGTCAGTTCCTGCACTACCTCACAACCAACACTATACAGTAGTAGTAGGAGACACACACGTCACGAGGATCCCGGTACACAAACTATCTGATGGTGAACAATGCTGTCAGTTCCTGCACTACCCTCACAACCAACACTATACAGTAGTAGTAGGAGACACACACGTCACGAGGATCCCGGCACACATACACTATCTGATGGTGGACAATACTGTCAGTTCCTGTACTACCTTCACAACCAACACTATACAGTAGTAGTAGGAGACACACTCGTCACGAGGATCCCGGCACACATACACTATCTGATGGTGTACAATACTGTCAGTTCCTGTACTACCTTCACAACCAACACTATACAGCACTAGTAGGAGACACACACGTCACGTGGATCCCGGCACACATACACTATCTGATGGTGTACAATACTGTCAGTTCCTGCACTACCCTCAAAACCAACACTTTACAGTAGTAGTAGGAGACACACACGTCACGAGGATCCAGGCACACATACACTCTCTGATGGTGAACAATACTGTCAGTTCCTGTACTACCCTCACAACAAACACTATACAGTAGAAGTAGGAGACCCACACGTCACGAGGATCCCGGCACACATACACTATCTGATGGTGAACAATATTGTCAGTTCCTGTACTACCCTCACAACCAACACTATACAGTAGTAGTAGGAGACACGCTTCACGAGGATCCCGGCACACATACACTATCTGATGGTGTACAATACTGTCAGTTCCTGTACTACCTTCACAACCAACACTATACAGTAGTAGTAGGAGACACACTTCACGAGGATCCCGGCACACATACACTATCTGATGGTGAACAATACTGTCAGTTCCTGTACTACCCTCACAACCAACACTATACAGTAGTAGTAGGAGACACATACTTCACGAGGATCCCGGCACACATACACTATCTGATGGTGAACAATTCTGTCAGTTCCTGTACTACACTCACAACCAACACTATACAGTAGTAGTAGGAGACCCACACGTCACGAGGATCCCGGCACACATACACTATCTGATGGTGAACAATTCTGTCAGTTCCTGTACTACCGTCACAACCAACACTATACAGTAGTAGTAGGAGACACACACTTCACGAGGATCCCGGCACACATACACTATCTGATGGTGAACAATTCTGTCAGTTCCTGTACTACACTCACAACCAACACTATACAGTAGTAGTAGGAAACCCACACGTCACGAGGATCCCGGCACACATACACTATCTGATGGTGAACAATTCTGTCAGTTAATGTACTACCCTCACAACCAACACTATACAGTAGTAGTAGGAGACCCACACGTCACGAGGATCCCGGCACACATACACTATCTGATGGTGAACAATTCTGTCAGTTCCTGTACTACCCTCACAACCAACACTATACAGTAGTAGGAGGAGACACACACGTCACGAGGATACCGGCACACATACACTATCTGATGGTGTACAATACTGTCAGTTCCTGTACTACCTTCACAACCAACACTATACAGTAGTAGTAGGAGATACACTTCACGAGGATCCCGGCACACATACACTATCTGATGGTGAACAATTCTGTCAGTTCTTGTACTACCCTCACAACCAACACTATACAGTAGTAGTAGAAGACACACACTTCACGAGGATCCCGGCACACATACACTATCTGATGGTGAACAATACTGTCAGTTCCTGTACTACCCTCACAACCAACACTATACAGTAGTAGTAGGAGACACACACTTCACGAGGATCCCGGCACACATACACTATCTGATGGTGAACAATTCTGTCAGTTACTGTACTACACTCACAACCAACACTATACGGTAGTAGTAGGAGACCCACACGTCACGAGGATCCCGGCACACATACACTATCTGATGGTGAACAATTCTGTCAGTTCCTGTACTACACTCACAACCAACACTATACAGTAGTATGAACATTAAAATGGTATGAAATACCGACAGATTGTTATGTAAGACACATATGCAACAGTTAGGTATCTTTATTTCGAAACGTTTCGCCTACACAGTAGGCTTCTTCAGTCGAGTACAGAAAGGTTGATAGAAGCAGAAGATACTTGAAGACGATGTAATCAGTCCATCACCCTTAAAGTTTTGAGGTGGTCAGTCCCTCAGTCTGGAGAAGAGCATTGTTCCGTTGTCTGAAACAATATGAAGTTGAAGTGACAGAATGGGGCCTTTATATAGTGCCAGGAGGTGAGACGTAGGTTGCTTTGGGAGGGCAGGTCCTTCTCAAACCCAGCCGTTCTCACTAGTAGAGGTTGTCGAAGTGGTCTGTACCAAGATACCCTTGTGTTGCAGTGTCTGACAGAATGAACATTAAAATGGTATGAAATACCGACAGATTGTTAGGTAAGACACATATGCAACAGTTAGGTATCTTTATTTCGAAACGTTTCGCCTACACAGTAGGCTTCTTCAGTCGAGTACAGAAAGGTTGATAGAAGCAGAAGATACTTGAAGACGATGTAATCAGTCCATCACCCTTAAAGTTTTGAGGTGGTCAGTCCCTCAGTCTGGAGAAGAGCATTGTTCCGTTGTCTGAAACAATATGAAGTTGAAGTGACAGAATGGGGCCTTTATATAGTGCCAGGAGGTGAGACGTAGGTTGCTTTGGGAGGGCAGGTCCTTCTCAAACCCAGCAAGTATCTTCTGCTTCTATCAACCTTTCTGTACTCGACTGAAGAAGCCTACTGTGTAGGCGAAACGTTTCGAAATAAAGATACCTAACTGTTGCATATGTGTCTTACCTAACAATCTGTCGGTATTTCATACCATTTAAATGTTCATTCTGTCAGACACTGCAACACAAGGGTAACTTGGTACAGACCACTTCGACAACCTCTACTAGTGAGAACGGCTGGGTTTGAGAAGGACCTGCCCTCCCAAAGCAACCTACGTCTCACCTCCTGGCACTATATAAAGGCCCCATTCTGTCACTTCAACTTCATATTGTTTCAGACAACGGAACAATGCTCTTCTCCAGACTGAGGGACTGACCACCTCAAAACTTTAAGGGTGATGGACTGATAACATCGTCTTCAAGTATCTTCTGTTTCTATCAACCTTTCTGTACTCGACTGAAGAAGCCTACTGTGTAGGCGAAACGTTTCGAAATAAAGATACCTAACTGTTGCATATGTGTCTTACCTAACACTATACAGTAGTAGTAGGAGACCCACACGTCACGAGGATCCCGGCACACATACACTATCTGATGGTGAACAATTCTGTCAGTTCCTGTACTACCCTCACAACCAACACTATACAGTAGTAGTAGGAGACACACACGTCACGAGGATCCCGGCACACATACACTATCTGATGGTGAACAATACTGTCAGTTCCTGTACTACACTCACAACCAACACTATACAGTAGTAGTAGGAGACACACACGTCACGAGGATCCCGGCACTCATACACTATCTGATGGTGAACAATTCTGTCAGTTACTGTACTACCCTCACAACCAACACTATACAGTAGTAGTAGGAGACACACACGTCACGAGGATCCCGGCACACATACACTATCTGATGGTGAACAATTCTGTCAGTTCCTGTACTACCCTCACAACCAACACTATACAGTAGAAGTAGGAGACCCACACGTCACGAGGATCCCGGCACACATACACTATCTGATGGTGAACAATATTGTCAGTTCCTGTACTACCCTCACAACCAACACTATACAGTAGTAGTAGGAGACACACTTCAGGAGGATCCCGGCACACATACACTATCTGATGGTGTACAATACTGTCAGTTCCTGTACTACCTTCACAACCAACACTATACAGTAGTAGTAGGAGACACACTTCACGAGGATCCCGGCACACATACACTATCTGATGGTGTACAATACTGTCAGCTCCTGTACTACCTTCACAACCAACACTATACAGTAGTAGTAGGAGACACACTTCAGGAGGATCCCGGCACACATACACTATCTGATGGTGTACAATACTGTCAGCTCCTGTACTACCTTCACAACCAACACTATACAGTAGTAGGAGACACGTCACGAGTATCACGGTACACATGCACTATCTGACCCGGCACACATACACTATCTAATGGTCAACAATACTGTCAGTTCCTGTACTACCCTCACAACCAACACTACACAGTAGTAGTAGGAGACACACACGTCACGAGGATCCCGGTACACATACACTATCTGATGGTGAACAATACTGTCAGTTCCTGCACTACCTCACAACCAACACTATACAGTAGTAGTAGGAGACACACACGTCACGAGGATCCCGGTACACAAACTATCTGATGGTGAACAATGCTGTCAGTTCCTGCACTACCCTCACAACCAACACTATACAGTAGTAGTAGGAGACACACACGTCACGAGGATCCCGGCACACATACACTATCTGATGGTGGACAATACTGTCAGTTCCTGTACTACCTTCACAACCAACACTATACAGTAGTAGTAGGAGACACACTCGTCACGAGGATCCCGGCACACATACACTATCTGATGGTGTACAATACTGTCAGTTCCTGTACTACCTTCACAACCAACACTATACAGCACTAGTAGGAGACACACACGTCACGTGGATCCCGGCACACATACACTATCTGATGGTGTACAATACTGTCAGTTCCTGCACTACCCTCAAAACCAACACTTTACAGTAGTAGTAGGAGACACACACGTCACGAGGATCCAGGCACACATACACTCTCTGATGGTGAACAATACTGTCAGTTCCTGTACTACCCTCACAACAAACACTATACAGTAGAAGTAGGAGACCCACACGTCACGAGGATCCCGGCACACATACACTATCTGATGGTGAACAATATTGTCAGTTCCTGTACTACCCTCACAACCAACACTATACAGTAGTAGTAGGAGACACACTTCACGAGGATCCCGGCACACATACACTATCTGATGGTGTACAATACTGTCAGTTCCTGTACTACCTTCACAACCAACACTATACAGTAGTAGTAGGAGACACACTTCACGAGGATCCCGGCACACATACACTATCTGATGGTGAACAATACTGTCAGTTCCTGTACTACCCTCACAACCAACACTATACAGTAGTAGTAGGAGACACATACTTCACGAGGATCCCGGCACACATACACTATCTGATGGTGAACAATTCTGTCAGTTCCTGTACTACACTCACAACCAACACTATACAGTAGTAGTAGGAGACCCACACGTCACGAGGATCCCGGCACACATACACTATCTGATGGTGAACAATTCTGTCAGTTCCTGTACTACCGTCACAACCAACACTATACAGTAGTAGTAGGAGACACACACTTCACGAGGATCCCGGCACACATACACTATCTGATGGTGAACAATTCTGTCAGTTCCTGTACTACACTCACAACCAACACTATACAGTAGTAGTAGGAAACCCACACGTCACGAGGATCCCGGCACACATACACTATCTGATGGTGAACAATTCTGTCAGTTAATGTACTACCCTCACAACCAACACTATACAGTAGTAGTAGGAGACCCACACGTCACGAGGATCCCGGCACACATACACTATCTGATGGTGAACAATTCTGTCAGTTCCTGTACTACCCTCACAACCAACACTATACAGTAGTAGGAGGAGACACACACGTCACGAGGATACCGGCACACATACACTATCTGATGGTGTACAATACTGTCAGTTCCTGTACTACCTTCACAACCAACACTATACAGTAGTAGTAGGAGATACACTTCACGAGGATCCCGGCACACATACACTATCTGATGGTGAACAATTCTGTCAGTTCTTGTACTACCCTCACAACCAACACTATACAGTAGTAGTAGACAACACTATACAGTAGTAGTAGGAGACACACACTTCACGAGGATCCCGGCACACATACACTATCTGATGGTGAACAATTCTGTCAGTTACTGTACTACACTCACAACCAACACTATACGGTAGTAGTAGGAGACCCACACGTCACGAGGATCCCGGCACACATACACTATCTGATGGTGAACAATTCTGTCAGTTCCTGTACTACACTCACAACCAACACTATACAGTAGTATGAACATTAAAATGGTATGAAATACCGACAGATTGTTATGTAAGACACATATGCAACAGTTAGGTATCTTTATTTCGAAACGTTTCGCCTACACAGTAGGCTTCTTCAGTCGAGTACAGAAAGGTTGATAGAAGCAGAAGATACTTGAAGACGATGTAATCAGTCCATCACCCTTAAAGTTTTGAGGTGCTCAGTCCCTCAGTCTGGAGAAGAGCATTGTTCCGTTGTCTGAAACAATATGAAGTTGAAGTAACAGAATGGGGCCTTTATATAGTGCCAGGAGGTGAGACGTAGGTTGCTTTGGGAGGGCAGGTCCTTCTCAAACCCAGCCGTTCTCACTAGTAGAGGTTGTCGAAGTGGTCTGTACCAAGATACCCTTGTGTTGCAGTGTCTGACAGAATGAACATTAAAATGGTATGAAATACCGACAGATTGTTAGGTAAGACACATATGCAACAGTTAGGTATCTTTATTTCGAAACGTTTCGCCTACACAGTAGGCTTCTTCAGTCGAGTACAGAAAGGTTGATAGAAGCAGAAGATACTTGAAGACGATGTAATCAGTCCATCACCCTTAAAGTTTTGAGGTGGTCAGTCCCTCAGTCTGGAGAAGAGCATTGTTCCGTTGTCTGAAACAATATGAAGTTGAAGTGACAGAATGGGGCCTTTATATAGTGCCAGGAGGTGAGACGTAGGTTGCTTTGGGAGGGCAGGTCCTTCTCAAACCCAGCAAGTATCTTCTGCTTCTATCAACCTTTCTGTACTCGACTGAAGAAGCCTACTGTGTAGGCGAAACGTTTCGAAATAAAGATACCTAACTGTTGCATATGTGTCTTACCTAACAATCTGTCGGTATTTCATACCATTTTAATGTTCATTCTGTCAGACACTGCAACACAAGGGTATCTTGGTACAGACCACTTCGACAACCTCTACTAGTGAGAACGGCTGGGTTTGAGAAGGACCTGCCCTCCCAAAGCAACCTACGTCTCACCTCCTGGCACTATATAAAGGCCCCATTCTGTCACTTCAACTTCATATTGTTTCAGAAAACGGAACAATGCTCTTCTCCAGACTGAGGGACTGACCACCTCAAAACTTTAAGGGTGATGGACTGATTACATCGTCTTCAAGTATCTTCTGCTTCTATCAACCTTTCTGTACTCGACTGAAGAAGCCTACTGTGTAGGCGAAACGTTTCGAAATAAAGATACCTAACTGTTGCATATGTGTCTTACCTAACAACCATTTTAATGTTCATTCTGTCAGACACTGCAACACAAGGGTAACTTGGTACAGACCACTTCGACAACCTCTACTAGTGAGAACGGCTGGGTTTGAGAAGGACCTGCCCTCCCAAAGCAACCTACGTCTCACCTCCTGGCACTATATAAAGGCCCCATTCTGTCACTTCAACTTCATATTGTTTCAGACAACGGAACAATGCTCTTCTCCAGACTGAGGGACTGACCACCTCAAAACTTTAAGGGTGATGGACTGATAACATCGTCTTCAAGTATCTTCTGTTTCTATCAACCTTTCTGTACTCGACTGAAGAAGCCTACTGTGTAGGCGAAACGTTTCGAAATAAAGATACCTAACTGTTGCATATGTGTCTTACCTAACACTATACAGTAGTAGTAGGAGACCCACACGTCACGAGGATCCCGGCACACATACACTATCTGATGGTGAACAATTCTGTCAGTTCCTGTACTACCCTCACAACCAACACTATACAGTAGTAGTAGGAGACACACACGTCACGAGGATCCCGGCACACATACACTATCTGATGGTGAACAATACTGTCAGTTCCTGTACTACACTCACAACCAACACTATACAGTAGTAGTAGGAGACACACACGTCACGAGGATCCCGGCACTCATACACTATCTGATGGTGAACAATTAACACTATACAGTAATAGTAGGAGACACACACGTCACGAGGATCCCGGCACACATACACTATCTGATGGTGAACAATTCTGTCAGTTCCTGTACTACCCTCACAACCAACACTATACAGTAGTAGTAGGAGACCCACACGTCACGAGGATCCCGGCACACATACACTATCTGATGGTGAACAATACTGTCAGTTCCTGTACTACCCTCACAACCAACACTATACAGTAGTAGTAGGAGACACACACGTCACGAGGATCCCGGCACACATACACTATCTGATGGTGTACAATACTGTCAGTTCCTGTACTACCTTCACAACCAACACTATACAGTAGTAGTAGGAGACACACGTCACGAGGATCCCGGCACACATACACTATCTGATGGTGAACAATACTGTCAGTTCCTGTACTACCTTCACAACCAACACTATACAGTAGTAGTAGGAGACACACACGTCACGAGGATCCCGGCACACATACACTATCTGATGGTGAACAATACTGTCAGTTCCTGTACTACCCTCACAACCAACACTATACAGTAGTAGTAGGAGACACACACGTCACGAGGATCCCGGCACACATACACTATCTGATGGTGAACAATACTGTCAGTTCCTGTACTACACTCACAACCAACACTATACAGTAGTAGTAGGAGACACACACGTCACGAGGATCCCGGCACACATACACTATCTGATGGTGAACAATTCTGTCAGTTCCTGTACTACCCTCACAACCAACACTATACAGTAGTAGTAGGAGACACACACGTCACGAGGATCCCGGCACACATACACTATCTGATGGTGAACAATACTGTCAGTTCCTGTACTACCTTCACAACCAACACTATACAGTAGTAGTAGGAGACCCACACGTCACGAGGATCCCGGCACACATACACTATCTGATGGTGAACAATTCTGTCAGTTCCTGTACTACCCTCACAACCAACACTATACAGTAGTAGGAGGAGACACACACGTCACGAGGATCCCGGCACACATACACTATCTGATGGTGTACAATACTGTCAGTTCCTGTACTACCTTCACAACCAACACTATACAGTAGTAGTAGGAGATACACTTCACGAGGATCCCGGCACACATACTATCTGATGGTGAACAATTCTGTCAGTTCTTGTACTACCCTCACAACCAACACTATACAGTAGTAGTAGAAGACACACACTTCACGAGGATCCCGGCACACATACACTATCTGATGGTGAACAATACTGTCAGTTCCTGTACTACCCTCACAACCAACACTATACAGTAGTAGTAGGAGACACACACTTCACGAGGATCCCGGCACACATACACTATCTGATGGTGAACAATTCTGTCAGTTACTGTACTACACTCACAACCAACACTATACGGTAGTAGTAGGAGACCCACACGTCACGAGGATCCCGGCACACATACACTATCTGATGGTGAACAATTCTGTCAGTTCCTGTACTACACTCACAACCAACACTATACAGTAGTAGTAGGAGACCCACACGTCACGAGGATCCCGGCACACATACACTATCTGATGGTGAACAATACTGTCAGTTCCTGTACTACCTTCACAACCAACACTATACAGTAGTAGTAGGAGACACACACGTCACGAGGATCCCGGCACACATACACTATCTGATGGTGAACAATACTGTCAGTTCCTGTACTACCCTCACAACCAACACTATACAGTAGTAGTAGGAGACACACACGTCACGAGGATCCCGGCACACATACACTATCTGATGGTGAACAATACTGTCAGTTCCTGTACTACCCTCACAACCAACACTATACAGTAGTAGTAGGAGACACACACGTCACGAGGATCCCGGCACACATACACTATCTGATGGTGAACAATACTGTCAGTTCCTGTACTACCCTCACAACCAACACTATACAGTAGTAGTAGGAGACACACACGTCACGAGGATCCCGGCACACATACACTATCTGATGGTGTACAATACTGTCAGTTCCTGTACTACCTTCACAACCAACACTATACAGTAGTAGTAGGAGACACACACGTCACGAGGATCCCGGCACACATACACTATCTGATGGTGTACAATACTGTCAGTTCCTGTACTACCTTCACAACCAACACTATACAGTAGTAGTAGGAGACACACACGTCACGAGGATCCCGGCACACATACACTATCTGATGGTGAACAATACTGTCAGTTCCTGTACTACCTTCACAACCAACACTATACAGTAGTAGTAGGAGACACACACGTCACGAGGATCCCGGCACACATACACTATCTGATGGTGAACAATACTGTCAGTTCCTGTACTACCTTCACAACCAACACTATACAGTAGTAGGAGGAGACACACACGTCTCGAGGATCCCGGCACACATACACTACCTGATGGTGTACAATACTGTCAGTTCCTGTACTGCCCTCACAACCAACACTATACAGTAGTAGTAGGAGACACACATGTCACGAGGATCCCGGCACACATACACTATCTGATGGTGAACAATACTGTCAGTTCCTGTACTACCTTCACAACCAACACTATACAGTAGTAGTAGGAGACACACATGTCACGAGGATCCCGGCACACATACACTATCTGATGGTGAACAATACTGTCAGTTCCTGTACTACCTTCACAACCAACACTATACAGTAGTAGTAGGAGACACACACGTCACGAGGATCCCGGCACACATACACTATCTGATGGTGAACAATACTGTCAGTTCCTGTACTACCTTCACAACCAACACTATACAGTAGTAGTAGGAGACACACACGTCACGAGGATCCCGGCACACATACACTATCTGATGGTGAACAATACTGTCAGTTCCTGTACTACCTTCACAACCAACACTATACAGTAGAAGTAGGAGACACACACGTCACGAGGATCCCGGCACACATACACTATCTGATGGTGTACAATACTGTCAGTTCCTGTACTACCTTCACAACCAACACTATACAGTAGTAGTAGGAGACACACACGTCACGAGGATCCCGGCACACATACACTATCTGATGGTGAACAATACTGTCAGTTCCTGTACTACCTTCACAACCAACACTATACAGTAGTAGTAGGAGACACACACGTCACGAGGATCCCGGCACACATACACTATCTGATGGTGAACAATACTGTCAGTTCCTGTACTACCTTCACAACCAACACTATACAGTAGTAGTAGGAGACACACACGTCACGAGGATCCCGGCACACATACACTATCTGATGGTGAACAATACTGTCAGTTCCTGCACTACCTCACAACCAACACTATACAGTAGTAGTAGGAGACACACACGTCACGAGGATCCCGGCACACATACACTATCTGATGGTGAACAATACTGTCAGTTCCTGTACTACCTTCACAACCAACACTATACAGTAGTAGTAGGAGACACTCACGTCACGAGGATCCCGGCACACATACACTATCTGATGGTGAACAATACTGTCAGTTCCTGTACTACCTTCACAACCAACACTATAAAGTAGTAGTAGGAGACACACACGTCACGAGGATCCCGGCACACATACACTATCTGAAGGTGAACAATACTGTCAGTTCCTGTACTACCTTCACAACCAACACTATACAGTAGTAGTAGGAGACACACACGTCACGAGGATCCCGGCACACATACACTATCTGATGGTGAACAATACTGTCAGTTCCTGTACTACCTTCACAACCAACACTATACAGTAGTAGTAGGAGACACACACGTCACGAGGATCCCGGCACACATACACTATCTGAAGGTGAACAATACCGTCAGTTCCTGTACTACCTTCACAACCATCACTATACAGTAGTAGTAGGAGACACTAACGTCACGAGGATCCCGGTACACATACACTATCTGATGGTGAACAATACTGTCAGTTCCTGTACTACCTTCACAAGCAACACTATACAGTAGTAGTAGGAGACACACACGTCACGAGGATCCCGGCACACATACACTATCTGATGGTGTACAATACTGTCAGTTCCTGTACTACCTTCAAAACCAACACTATACAGTAGTAGTAGGAGACACACGCGTCACGAGGATCCCGGCACACATACACTATCTGATGGTGAACAATACTGTCAGTTCCTGTACTACCTTCACAACCAACACTATACAGTAGTAGTAGGAGACACACACGTCACGAGGATCCCGGCACACATACACTATCTGATGGTGAACAATACTGTCAGTTCCTGTACTACCTTCACAACCAACACTATACAGTAGTAGTAGGAGACACACACGTCACGAGGATCCCGGCACACATACACTATCTGATGGTGAACAATACTGTCAGTTCCTGTACTACCTTCACAACCAACACTATACAGTAGTAGTAGGAGACACACACGTCACGAGGATCCCGGCACACATACACTATCTGATGGTGAACAATACTGTCAGTTCCTGTACTACCTTCACAACCAACACTATACAGTAGTAGTAGGAGACACACACGTCACGAGGATCCCGGCACACATACACTATCTGATGGTGAACAATACTGTCAGTTCCTGTACTACCTTCACAACCAACACTATACAGTAGTAGTAGGAGACACACACGTCACGAGGATCCCGGCACACATACACTATCTGATGGTGAACAATACTGTCAGTTCCTGTACTACCTTCACAACCAACACTATACAGTAGAAGTAGGAGACACACACGTCACGAGGATCCCGGCACACATACACTATCTGATGGTGTACAATACTGTCAGTTCCTGTACTACCTTCAAAACCAACACTATACAGTAGTAGTAGGAGACACACGCGTCACGAGGATCCCGGCACACATACACTATCTGATGGTGAACAATACTGTCAGTTCCTGTACTACCTTCACAACCAACACTATACAGTAGTAGTAGGAGACACACACGTCACGAGGATCCCGGCACACATACACTATCTGATGGTGAACAATACTGTCAGTTCCTGTACTACCTTCACAACCAACACTATACAGTAGTAGTAGGAGACACACACGTCACGAGGATCCCGGCACACATACACTATCTGATGGTGAACAATACTGTCAGTTCCTGTACTACCTTCACAACCAACACTATACAGTAGTAGTAGGAGACACACACGTCACGAGGATCCCGGCACACATACACTATCTGATGGTGAACAATACTGTCAGTTCCTGTACTACCTTCACAACCAACACTATACAGTAGTAGTAGGAGACACACACGTCACGAGGATCCCGGCACACATACACTATCTGATGGTGTACAATACTGTCAGTTCCTGTACTACCTTCACAACCAACACTATACAGTAGTAGTAGGAGACACACGCGTCACGAGGATCCCGGCACACATACACTATCTGATGGTGAACAATACTGTCAGTTCCTGTACTACCTTCACAACCAACACTATACAGTAGTAGTAGGAGACACACACGTCACGAGGATCCCGGCACACATACACTATCTGATGGTGAACAATACTGTCAGTTCCTGTACTACCTTCACAACCATCACTATACAGTAGTAGTAGGAGACACACACGTCACGAGGATCCCGGCACACATACACTACCTGATGGAGAACAATACTGTCAGTTCCTGTACTACCTTCACAACCAACACTATACAGTAGTAGTATGAGACACACACGTCACGAGGATCCCGGCACACATACACTATCTGATGGTGAACAATACTGTCAGTTCCTGTACTACCTTCACAACCAACACTATACAGTAGTAGTAGGAGACACACACGTCACGAGGATCCCGGCACACATACACTATCTGATGGTGAACAATACTGTCAGTTCCTGTACTACCTTCACAACCAACACTATACAGTAGTAGTAGGAGACACACACGACACGAGGATCCCGGCACACATACACTATCTGATGGTGAACAATACTGTCAGTTCCTGTACTACCTTCACAACCAACACTATACAGTAGTAGTAGGAGACACACACGTCACGAGGATCCCGGCACACATACACTATCTGATGGTGAACAATACTGTCAGTTCCTGTACTACCTTCACAACCAACACTATACAGTAGTAGTAGGAGACACACACGTCACGAGGATCCCGGCACACATACACTATCTGATGGTGAACAATACTGTCAGTTCCTGTACTACCTTCACAACCAACACTATGCAGTAGTAGTAGGAGACACACACGTCACGAGGATCCCGGCACACATACACTATCTGATGGTGAACAATACTGTCAGTTCCTGTACTACCTTCACAACCAACACTATACAGTAGTAGTAGGAGACACACACGTCACGAGGATCCCGGCACACATACACTATCTGATGGTGAACAATACTGTCAGTTCCTGTGCTACCTTCACAACCAACACTATACAGTAGTAGTAGGAGACACACACGTCACGAGGATCCCGGCACACATACAGTATCTGATGGTGAACAATACTGTCAGTTCCTGTACTACCTTCACAACCAACACTATACAGTAGTAGTAGGAGACACACACGTCACGAGGATCCCGGCACACATACACTATCTGATGGTGAACAATACTGTCAGTTCCTGTACTACCTTCACAACCAACACTATACAGTAGTAGTAGGAGACACACACGTCACGAGGATCCCGGCACACATACACTATCTGATGGTGAACAATACTGTCAGTTCCTGTACTACCTTCACAACCAACACTATACAGTAGTAGTAGGAGACACACACGTCACGAGGATCCCGGCACACATACACTATCTGATGGTAAACAATACTGTCAGTTCCTGCACTACCTTCACAACCAACACTATACAGTAGTAGTAGGAGACACACACGTCACGAGGATCCCGGCACACATACACTATCTGATGGTGAACAATACTGTCAGTTCCTGTACTACCTTCACAACCAACACTATACAGTAGTAGTAGGAGACACACACGTCACGAGGATCCCGGCACACATACACTATCTGATGGTGAACAATACTGTCAGTTCCTGTACTACCTTCACAACCAACACTATACAGTAGTAGTAGGAGACACACACGTCACGAGGATCCCGGCACACATACACTATCTGATGGTGAACAATACTGTCAGTTCCTGTACTACCTTCACAACCAACACTATACAGTAGTAGTAGGAGACACACACGTCACGAGGATCCCGGCACACATACACTATCTGATGGTGAACAATACTGTCAGTTCCTGTACTACCTTCACAACCAACACTATACAGTAGTAGTAGGAGACACACACGTCACGAGGATCCCGGCACACATACACTATCTGATGGTGAACAATACTGTCAGTTCCTGTACTACCTTCACAACCAACACTATACAGTAGTAGTAGGAGACACACACGTCACGAGGATCCCGGCACACATACACTATCTGATGGTGTACAATACTGTCAGTTCCTGTACTACCTTCACAACCAACACTATACAGTAGTAGTAGGAGACACACACGTCACGAGGATCCCGGCACACATACACTATCTGATGGTGTACAATACTGTCAGTTCCTGTACTACCTTCACAACCAACACTATACAGTAGTAGTAGGAGACACACACGTCACGAGGATCCCGGCACACATACACTATCTGATGGTGAACAATACTGTCAGTTCCTGTACTACCTTCACAACCAACACTATACAGTAGTAGTAGGAGACACACACGTCACGAGGATCCCGGCACACATACACTATCTGATGGTGAACAATACTGTCAGTTCCTGTACTACCTTCACAACCAACACTATACAGTAGTAGTAGGAGACACACACGTCATGAGGATCCCGGCACACATACACTATCTGATGGTGAACAATACTGTCAGTTCCTGTACTATCTTCACAACCAACACTATACAGTAGTAGTAGGAGACACACACTTCACGAGGATCCCGGTACACATACACTATCTGATGGGGAACAATACTGTCAGTTCCTGTACTACCTTCACAACCAACACTATACAGTAGTAGTAGGAGACACACACGTCACGAGGATCCCGGCACACATACACTATCTGATGGTGAACAATACTGTCAGTTCCTGTACTACCTTCACAACAAACACTATACAGTAATAGTAGGAGACACACACGTCACGAGGATCCCGGCACACATACACTATCTGATGGTGAACAATACTGTCAGTTCCTGTACTGCCCTCACAACCAACACTATATAGTAGTAGTAGGAGACACACACGTCACGAGGATCCCGGCACACATACACTATCTGATGGTGAACAATACTGTCAGTTCCTGTACTACCTTCACAACCAACACTATACAGTAGTAGTAGGAGACACACACGTCACGAGGATCCCGGCACACATACACTATCTGATGGTGAACAATACTGTCAGTTCCTTTACTACCTTCACAACCAACACTATACAGTAGTAGTAGGAGACACACACGTCACGAGGATCCCAGCACACATACACTATCTGATGGTGAACAATACTGTCAGTTCCTGTACTACCTTCACAACCAACACTATACAGTAGTAGTAGGAGACACACACGTCACGAGGATCCCGGCACACATACACTATCTGATGGTGAACAATACTGTCAGTTCCTGTACTACCTTCACAACCAATACTATACAGTAGTAGTAGGAGACACACACGTCACGAGGATCCCGGCACACATACACTATCTGATGGTGAACAATACTGTCAGTTCCTGTACTACCTTCACAACCAACACTATACAGTAGTAGTAGGAGACACACACGTCACGAGGATCCCGGCACACATACACTATCTGATGGTGAACAATACTGTCAGTTCCTGTACTACCTTCACAACCAACACTATACAGTAGTAGTAGGAGACACACACGTCACGAGGATCCCCGCACACATACACTATCTGATGGTGAACAATACTGTCAGTTCCTGTACTACCTTCACAACCAACACTATACAGTAGTAGGAGGAGACACACACTTCACGAGGATCCCGGCACACATACACTATCTGATGGTGAACAATACTGTCAGTTCCTGTACTATCTTCACAACCAACACTATACAGTAGTGGTAGGAGACACACACGTCACGAGGATCCCGGCACGCATACACTATCTGATGGTGAACAATACTGTCAGTTCCTGTACTGCCTTCACAACCAACACTATATAGTAGTAGTAGGAGACACACACGTCACGTGGATCCCGGCACACATACACTATCTGATGGTGAACAATACTGTCAGTTCCTGTACTACCTTCACAACCAACACTATACAGTAGTAGTAGAAGACACACACGTCACGAGGATCCCGGCACACATACACTATCTGATGGTGAACAATACTGTCAGTTCCTGTACTACCTTCACAACCAACACTATACAGTAGTAGTAGGAGACACACACGTCACGAGGATCCCGGCACACATACACTATCTGATGGTGAACAATACTGTCAGTTCCTGTACTACCTTCACAACCAACACTATACAGTAGTAGTAGGAGACACACACGTCACGAGGATCCCGGCACACATACACTATCTGATGGTGAACAATACTGTCAGTTCCTGTACTACCTTCACAACCAACACTATACAGTAGTAGTAGGAGACACACACGTCACGAGGATCCCGGCACACATACACTATCTGATGGTGAACAATACTGTCAGTTCCTTTACTACCTTCACAACCAACACTATACAGTAGTAGTAGGAGACACACACGTCACGAGGATCCCGGCACACATACACTATCTGATGGTGAACAATGCTGTCAGTTCCTGTGCTACCTTCACAACCAACACTATACAGTAGTAGTAGGAGACACACACGTCACGAGGATCCCGGCACACATACACTATCTGATGGTGAACAATACTGTCAGTTCCTGTACTACCTTCACAACCAACACTATACAGTAGTAGTAGGAGACACACACGTCACGAGGATCCCGGCACACATACACTATCTGATGGTGAACAATACTGTCAGTTCCTGTACTACCTTCACAACCAACACTATACAGTAGTAGTAGGAGACACACACGTCACGAGGATCCCGGCACACATACACTATCTGATGGTGAACAATACTGTCAGTTCCTGTACTACCTTCACAACCAACACTATACAGTAGTAGTAGGAGACACACACGTCACGAGGATCCTGGCACACATACACTATCTGATGGTGAACAATACTGTCAGTTCCTGTACTACCTTCACAACCAACACTATACAGTAGTAGTAGGAGACACACACGTCACGAGGATCCCGGCACACAAACACTATCTGATGGTGAACAATACTGTCAGTTCCTGTACTACCTTCACAACCAACACTATACAGTAGTAGTAGGAGACACACACGTCACGAGGATCCCGGCACACATACACTATCTGATGGTGAACAATACTGTCAGTTCCTGTACTACCTTCACAACCAAAACTATACAGTAGTAGTAGGAGACACACACGTCACGAGGATCCCGGCACACATACACTATCTGATGGTGAACAATACTGTCAGTTCCTGTACTACCTTCACAACCAACACTATACAGTAGTAGTAGGAGACACTCACGTCACGAGGATCCCGGCACACATACACTATCTGATGGTGAACAATACTGTCAGTTCCTGTACTACCTTCACAACCAACACTATACAGTAGTAGTAGGAGACACACACGTCACGAGGAGGATCCCGGCACACATACACTATCTGATGGTGAACAATACTGTCAGTTCCTGTACTACCTTCACAACCAACACTATACAGTAGTAGTAGGAGACACACACGTCACGAGGATCCCGGCACACATACACTATCTGATGGTGAACAATACTGTCAGTTCCTGTACTACCTTCACAACCAACACTATACAGTAGTAGTAGGAGACACACACGTCACGAGGATCCCGGCACACATACACTATCTGATGGTGAACAATACTGTCAGTTCCTGTACTACCTTCACAACCAACACTATACAGTAGTAGTAGGAGACACACACGTCACGAGGATCCCGGCACACATACACTATCTGATGGTGAACAATACTGTCAGTTCCTGTACTCCCTTCACAACCAACACTATACAGTAGTAGTAGGAGACACACACGTCACGAGGATCCCGGCACACATACACTATCTGATGGTGAACAATACTGTCAGTTCCTGTACTACCTTCACAACCAACACTATACAGTAGTAGTAGGAGACACACACGTCACGAGGATCCCGGCACACATACACTATCTGATGGTGAACAATACTGTCAGTTCCTGTACTACCTTCACAACCAACACTATACAGTAGTAGTAGGAGACACACACGTCACGAGGATCCCGGCACACATACACTATCTGATGGTGAACAATACTGTCAGTTCCTGTACTACCTTCACAACCAACACTATACAGTAGTAGTAGGAGACACACACGTCACGAGGATCCCGGCACACATACACTATCTGATGGTGAACAATACTGTCAGTTCCTGTACTACCTTCACAACCAACACTATACAGTAGTAGTAGGAGACACACACGTCACGAGGATCCCGGCACACATACACTATCTGATGGTGTACAGTACTGTCAGTTCCTGTACTACCTTCACAAGCAACACTATACAGTAGTAGTAGGAGACACACAAGTCACGAGGATCCCGGCACACATACACTATCTGAAGGTGAACAATACCGTCAGTTCCTGTACTACCTTCACAAGCAACAATATACAGTAGTAGTAGGAGATACACACATCACGAGGATCCCGGTACACATACACTATCTGATGGTGTACAATACTGTCAGTTCCTGTACTACCTTCACAACCAACACTATACAGTAGTAGTAGGAGACACACACGTCACGAGGATCCCGGCACACATACACTATCTGATGGTGAACAATACTGTCAGTTCCTGTACTACCTTCACAACCAACACTATACAGTAGTAGTAGGAGACACACACGTCACGAGGATCCCGGCACACATACACTATCTGATGGTGAACAATACTGTCAGTTCCTGTACTACCTTCACAACCAACACTATACAGTAGTAGTAGGAGACACACACGTCACGAGGATCCCGGCACACATACACTATCTGATGGTGAACAATACTGTCAGTTCCTGCACTACCTTCACAACCAACACTATACAGTAGTAGTAGGAGACACACACGTCACGAGGATCCCGGCACACATACACTATCTGACGGTGAACAATACTGTCAGTTCCTGTACTACCTTCACAACCAACACTATACAGTAGAAGTAGGAGACACACACGTCACGAGGATCCCGGCACACATACACTATCTGATGGTGTACAATACTGTCAGTTCCTGTACTACCTTCACAACCAACACTATACAGTAGTAGTAGGAGACACACACGTCACGAGGATCCCGGCACACATACACTATCTGATGGTGAACAATACTGTCAGTTCCTGTACTACCTTCACAACCAACACTATACAGTAGTAGTAGGAGACACACACGTCACGAGGATCCCGGCACACATACACTATCTGATGGTGAACAATACTGTCAGTTCCTGTACTACCTTCACAACCAACACTATACAGTAGTAGTAGGAGACACACACGTCACGAGGATCCCGGC
This sequence comes from Cherax quadricarinatus, assembly GCF_038502225.1. Lineage (NCBI taxonomy): Eukaryota > Metazoa > Arthropoda > Malacostraca > Decapoda > Parastacidae > Cherax > Cherax quadricarinatus. Next base: position 44,999,099 of record NC_091309.1, read on the forward strand.
ACACATACACTATCTGATGGTGAACAATACTGTCAGTTCCTGTACTACCTTCACAACCAACACTATACAGTAGTAGTAGGAGACACACACGTCACGAGGATCCCGGCACACATACACTATCTGATGGTGAACAATACTGTCAGTTCCTGTACTACCTTCACAACCAACACTATACAGTAGTAGTAGGAGACACACACGTCACGAGGATCCCGGCACACATACACTATCTGATGGTGAACAATACTGTCAGTTCCTGCACTACCTTCACAACCAACACTATACAGTAGTAGTAGGAGACACACACGTCACGAGGATCCCGGCACACATACACTATCTGACGGTGAACAATACTGTCAGTTCCTGTACTACCTTCACAACCAACACTATACAGTAGAAGTAGGAGACACACACGTCACGAGGATCCCGGCACACATACACTATCTGATGGTGTACAATACTGTCAGTTCCTGTACTACCTTCAAAACCAACACTATACAGTAGTAGTAGGAGACACACGCGTCACGAGGATCCCGGCACACATACACTATCTGATGGTGAACAATACTGTCAGTTCCTGTACTACCTTCACAACCAACACTATACAGTAGTAGTAGGAGACACTCACGTCACGAGGATCCCGGCACACATACACTATCTGATGGTGAACAATACTGTCAGTTCCTGTACTACCTTCACAACCAACACTATACAGTAGTAGTAGGAGACACACACGTCACGAGGATCCCGGCACACATACACTATCTGATGGTGAACAATACTGTCAGTTCCTGTACTACCTTCACAACCAACACTATACAGTAGTAGTAAGAGACACACACGTCACGAGGATCCCGGCACACATACACTATCTGATGGTGAACAATACTGTCAGTTCCTGTACTACCTTCACAACCAACACTATACAGTAGTAGTAGGAGACACACACGTCACGAGGATCCCGGCACACATACACTATCTGATGGTGAACAATACTGTCAGTTCCTGTACTACCTTCACAACCAACACTATACAGTAGTAGTACGAGACACACACGTCACGAGGATCCCGGCACACATACACTATCTGATGGTGAACAATACTGTCAGTTCCTGTACTACCTTCACAACCAACACTATACAGTAGTAGTAGGAGACACACACGTCACGAGGATCCCGGCACACATACACTATCTGATGGTGAACAATACTGTCAGTTCCTGTACTACCTTCACAACCAACACTATACAGTAGTAGTAGGAGACACACACGTCACGAGGATCCCGGCACACATACACTATCTGATGGTGAACAATACTGTCAGTTCCTGTACTACCTTCACAACCAACACTATACAGTAGTAGTAGGAGACACACACGTCACGAGGATCCCGGCACACATACACTATCTGATGGTGAACAATACTGTCAGTTCCTGTACTACCTTCACAACCAACACTATACAGTAGTAGTAGGAGACACACACGTCACGAGGAGCCCGGCACACATACACTATCTGATGGTGAACAATACTGTCAGTTCCTGTACTACCTTCACAACCAACACTATACAGTAGTAGTAGGAGACACACACGTCATGAGGATCCCGGCACACATACACTATCTGATGGTGAACAATACTGTCAGTTCCTGTACTACCTTCACAACCAACACTATACAGTAGTAGTAGGAGACACACACGTCACGAGGATCCCGGCACACATACACTATCTGATGGTGAACAATACTGTCAGTTCCTGTACTACCTTCACAACCAACACTATACAGTAGTAGTAGGAGACACACACGTCACGAGGATCCCGGCTGACATACAATATCTGATGGTGAACAATACTGTCAGTTCCTGTACTACCTTCACAAGCAACACTATACAGCAGAAGTAGGAGACACACACGTCACGAGGACCCCGGCACACATACACTATCTGAAGGTGAACAATACTGTCAGTTCCTGTACTACCTTCACAAACAACACTATAAAGTAGTATTAGGAGACACACACGTCACGAGGATCCCGGCACACATACACTATCTGATGGAGAACAATACTGTCAGTTCCTGTACTACCTTCACAACCAACACTATACAGTAGTAGTAGGAGACACACACGTCACGAGGATCCCGGCACACATACACTATCTGATGGTGAACAATACTGTCAGTTCCTGTACTACCTTCACAACCAACACTATACAGTAGTAGTAGGAGACACACACGTCACGAGGATCCCGGCACACATACACTATCTGATGGTGAACAATACTGTCAGTTCCTGCACTACCTTCACAACCAACACTATACAGTAGTAGTAGGAGACACACACGTCACGAGGATCCCGGCACACATACACTATCTGATGGTGAACAATACTGTCAGTTCCTGTACTACCTTCACAACCAACACTATACAGTAGTAGTAGGAGACACACACGTCACGAGGATCCCGGCACACATACACTATCTGATGGTGAACAATACTGTCAGTTCCTGTACTACCTTCACAACCAACACTATACAGTAGTAGTAGGAGACACACACGTCACGAGGATCCCGGCACACATACACTATCTGATGGTGAACAATACTGTCAGTTCCTGTACTACCTTCACAACCAACACTATACAGTAGAAGTAGGAGACACACACGTCACGAGGATCCCGGCACACATACACTATCTGATGGTGTACAATACTGTCAGTTCCTGTACTACCTTCACAACCAACACTATACAGTAGTAGTAGGAGACACACACGTCACGAGGATCCCGGCACACATACACTATCTGATGGTGAACAATACTGTCAGTTCCTGTACTACCTTCACAACCAACACTATACAGTAGTAGTAGGAGACACACACGTCACGAGGATCCCGGCACACATACACTATCTGATGGTGAACAATACTGTCAGTTCCTGTACTACCTTCACAACCAACACTATACAGTAGTAGTAGGAGACACACACGTCACGAGGATCCCGGCACACATACACTATCTGATGGTGAACAATACTGTCAGTTCCTGTACTACCTTCACAACCAACACTATACAGTAGAAGTAGGAGACACACACGTCACGAGGATCCCGGCACACATACACTATCTGATGGTGTACAATACTGTCAGTTCCTGTACTACCTTCACAACCAACACTATACAGTAGTAGTAGGAGACACACACGTCACGAGGATCCCGGCACACATACACTATCTGATGGTGAACAATACTGTCAGTTCCTGTACTACCTTCACAACCAACACTATACAGTAGTAGTAGGAGACACTCACGTCACGAGGATCCCGGCACACATACACTATCTGATGGTGAACAATACTGTCAGTTCCTGTACTACCTTCACAACCAACACTATACAGTAGTAGTAGGAGACACACACATCACGAGGGTCCCGGCACACATACACTATCTGATGGTGAACAATACTGTCAGTTCCTGTACTACCTTCACAACCAACACTATACAGTAGTAGTAGGAGACACACACGTCACGAGGATCCCGGCACACATACACTATCTGATGGTGAACAATACTGTCAGTTCCTGTACTACCTTCACAACCAACACTATACAGTAGTAGTAGGAGACACACACGTCACGAGGATCCCGGCACACATACACTATCTGACGGTGAACAATACTGTCAGTTCCTGTACTACCTTCACAACCAACACTATACAGTAGAAGTAGGAGACACACACGTCACGAGGATCCCGGCACACATACACTATCTGATGGTGTACAATACTGTCAGTTCCTGTACTACCTTCACAACCAACACTATACAGTAGTAGTAGGAGACACACACGTCACGAGGATCCCGGCACACATACACTATCTGATGGTGAACAATACTGTCAGTTCCTGTACTACCTTCACAACCAACACTATACAGTAGTAGTAGGAGACACACACGTCACGAGGATCCCGGCACACATACACTATCTGATGGTGAACAATACTGTCAGTTCCTGTACTACCTTCACAACCAACACTATACAGTAGTAGTAGGAGACACACACGTCACGAGGATCCCGGCACACATACACTATCTGATGGTGAACAATACTGTCAGTTCCTGTACTACCTTCACAACCAACACTATACAGTAGTAGTAGGAGACACACACGTCACGAGGATCCCGGCACACATACACTATCTGATGGTGAACAATACTGTCAGTTCCTGTACTACCTTCACAACCAACACTATACAGTAGTAGTAGGAGACACACACGTCACGAGGATCCCGGCACACATACACTATATGATGGTGAACAATACTGTCAGTTCCTGTACTACCTTCACAACCAACACTATACAGTAGTAGTAGGAGACACACACGTCACGAGGATCCCGGCACACATACACTATCTGATGGTGAACAATACTGTCAGTTCCTGTACTACCTTCACAACCAACACTATACAGTAGTAGTAGGAGACACACACGTCACGAGGATCCCGGCACACATACACTATCTGATGGTGAACAATACTGTCAGTTCCTGTACTACCTTCACAACCAACACTATACAGTAGTAGTAGGAGACACACACGTCACGAGGATCCCGGCACACATACACTATCTGATGGTGAACAATACTGTCAGTTCCTGTACTACCTTCACAACCAACACTATACAGTAGTAGTAGGAGACACACACGTCACGAGAATCCCGGCACACATACACTATCTGACGGTGAACAATACTGTCAGTTCCTGTACTACCTTCACAACCAACACTATACAGTAGAAGTAGGAGACACACACGTCACGAGGATCCCGGCACACATACACTATCTGATGGTGTACAATACTGTCAGTTCCTGTACTACCTTCACAACCAACACTATACAGTAGTAGTAGGAGACACACACGTCACGAGGATCCCGGCACACATACACTATCTGATGGTGAACAATACTGTCAGTTCCTGTACTACCTTCACAACCAACACTATACAGTAGTAGTAGGAGACACACACGTCACGAGGATCCCGGCACACATACACTATCTGATGGTGAACAATACTGTCAGTTCCTGTACTACCTTCACAACCAACACTATACAGTAGTAGTAGGAGACACACACGTCACGAGGATCCCGGCACACATACACTATCTGATGGTGAACAATACTGTCAGTTCCTGTACTACCTTCACAACCAACACTATACAGTAGTAGTAGGAGACACACACGTCACGAGGATCCCGGCACACATACACTATCTGATGGTGAACAATACTGTCAGTTCCTGTACTACCTTCACAACCAACACTATACAGTAGTAGTAGGAGACACACACGTCACGAGGATCCCGGCACACATACACTATCTGATGGTGAACAATACTGTCAGTTCCTGTACTACCTTCACAACCAACACTATACAGTAGTAGTAGGAGACACACACGTCACGAGGATCCCGGCACACATACACTATCTGATGGTGAACAATACTGTCAGTTCCTGTACTACCTTCACAACCAACACTATACAGTAGTAGTAGGAGACACACACGTCACAAGGATCCCGGCACACATACACTATCTGATGGTGAACAATACTGTCAGTTCCTGTACTACCTTCACAACCAACACTATACAGTAGTAGTAGGAGACACACACGTCACGAGGATCCCGGCACACATACACTATCTGATGGTGAACAATACTGTCAGTTCCTGTACTACCTTCACAACCAACACTATACAGTAGTAGTAGGAGACACACACGTCACGAGGATCCCTGCACACATACACTATCTGATGGTGAACAATACTGTCAGTTCCTGTACTACCTTCACAACCAACACTATACAGTAGTAGTAGGAGACACACACGTCACGAGGATCCCGGCACACATACACTATCTGATGGTGAACAATACTGTCAGTTCCTGTACTACCTTCACAACCAACACTATACAGTAGTAGTAGGAGACACACACGTACATCCCGGCACACATACACTATCTGATGGTGTACAATACTGTCAGTTCCTGTACTACCTTCACAACCAACACTATACAGTAGTAGTAGGAGACACACGTCACGAGGATCCCGGCACACATACACTATCTGATGGTGAACAATACTGTCAGTTCCTGTACTACCTTCACAACCAACACTATACAGTAGTAGTAGGAGACACACACGTCACGAGGATCCCGGCACACATACACTATCTGATGGTGAACAATACTGTCAGTTCCTGTACTACCTTCACAACCAACACTATACAGTAGTAGTAGGAGACACACACGTCACGAGGATCCCGGTACACATACACTATCTGATGGTGAACAATACTGTCAGTTCCTGTACTACCTTCACAACCAACACTATACAGTAGTAGTAGGAGACACACACGTCACGAGGATCCCGGTACACATACACTATCTGATGGTGAACAATACTGTCAGTTCCTGTACTACCTTCACAACCAACACTATACAGTAGTAGTAGGAGACACACACGTCACGAGGATCCCGGCACACATACACTATCTGATGGTGAACAATACTGTCAGTTCCTGTACTACCTTCACAACCAACACTATACAGTAGTAGTAGGAGACACACACGTCACGAGGATCCCGGCACACATACACTATCTGATGGTGTACAATACTGTCAGTTCCTGTACTACCTTCACAACCAACACTATACAGTAGTAGTAGGAGACACACACGTCACGAGGATCCCGGCACACATACACTATCTGATGGTGTACAATACTGTCAGTTCCTGTACTACCTTCACAACCAACACTATACAGTAGTAGTAGGAGACACACGCGTCACGAGGATCCCGGCACACATACACTATCTGATGGTGAACAATACTGTCAGTTCCTGTACTACCTTCACAACCAACACTATACAGTAGTAGTAGGAGACACACACGTCACGAGGATCCCGGCACACATACACTATCTGATGGTGAACAATACTGTCAGTTCCTGTACTACCTTCACAACCAACACTATACAGTAGTAGTAGGAGACACACACGTCACGAGGATCCCGGCACACATACACTATCTGATGGTGAACAATACTGTCAGTTCCTGTACTACCTTCACAACCAACACTATACAGTAGTAGTAGGAGACACACACGTCACGAGGATCCCGGCACACATACACTATCTGATGGTGAACAATACTGTCAGTTCCTGTACTACCCTCACAACCAACACTATACAGTAGTAGTAGGAGACACACACGTCACGAGGATCCCGGCACACATACACTATCTGATGGTGAACAATACTGTCAGTTCCTGTACTACCCTCACAACCAACACTATACAGTAGTAGTAGGAGACACACACGTCACGAGGATCCCACACATACATTATCTGATGGTGAACAATACTGTCAGTTCCTGTAATACCCTCACAACCAACACTATACAGTAGTAGTAGGAGACACACACGTCACGAGGATCCCGGCACACATACACTATCTGATGGTGAACAATACTGTCAGTTAATGTACTACCTTCACAACCAACACTATACAGTAGTAGTAGGAGACACACACGTCACGAGGATCCCGGCACACATACACTATCTGATGGTGTACAATACTGTCAGTTCCTGAACTACCTTCACAACCAACACTATACAGTAGTAGTAGGAGACACACACGTCACGAGGATCCCGGCACACATACACTATCTGATGGTGTACAATACTGTCAGTTCCTGTACTACCTTCACAACCAACACTATACAGTAGTAGTAGGAGACACACACGTCACGAGGATCCCGGCACACATACACTATCTGATGGTGTACAATACTGTCAGTTCCTGCACTACCTTCACAACCAACACTATACAGTAGTAGTAGGAGACACACACGTCACAAGGATCCCGGCACATATACACTGATGGTGAACAATACTGTCAGTTCCTGCACTACCTTCACAACCAACACTATACAGTAGTAGTAGGAGACACACACGTCACAAGGATCCCGGCACACATACACTATTTGATGGTGAACAATACTGTCAGTTCCTGCACTACCTTCACAACCAACACTATACAGTAGTAGTAGGAGAGACACACGTCACGAGCATCCCGGGACACATACACTATCTGATGGTGTACAATACTGTAAGTTCCTGTACTACCTTTACAACCAACACTATACAGTAGTATTAAGAGACACACACGTCACGAGTATCCCGGTACACATGCACTATCTGTTGGTGTACAATACTGCCAGTTCCTGTACTACCCTCACAACCAACACTATACAGTAGGAATAGGAGACACACACGTCACGAGGATCCCGGCACACACACTCTCTGATGATGAACAATGCTGTCAGTTCCTGTACTACATTCACAACCATCACTATACAGTAGTAGTAGGAGACACACACGTCACGAGGATCCCGACACAAATACACTATCTGATTGTGTACAATACTGTCAGTTTCTGTACTACCCTCACAACCAACACTATACAGTAGTAGTAGGAGACACACACGTCACGAGGATCCCGGCACACATACACTATCTGATGGTGTACAATACTGTCAGTTCCTGTACTACCCTCACAACCAACACTATACAGTAGTAGTAGGAGACACACACGTTACGAAGATCCCGGCAAACATACATTATCTGATGGTGAACAATACTGTCAGTTCCTGAACTACCTTCACAACCAACACTATACAGTGAAGTAGGTGAAGTAGAGCTTGGTCATACAGAATGTGAAAAAGACTTGGGAGTCATGGTAAACAGAAATCTAAAGCCAAGACAGCAGTGCCTCAGTGTGCGCAACAAGGCCAACAGATTACTTGGATTTATCTCAAGAAGTATAAGTAACAGAAGTCCAAAAGTTATTTTACAGCTCTATACATCACTAGTGAGGCCTCATTTAGATTATGCTGCTCAGTTTTGGTCCCCTTACTACAGGATGGACATAGACTCATTAGAGAACATTCAGAGAAGAATGACTAAAATGATTTACTGTGTAAGGAACCTCCCGTATGAAGATAGACTTAAAGCTTTAAATCTCCACTCTCTGGAGAGGCGTAGAATGAGGGGAGATATCATTGAAGTGTATAAGTGGATGACGGGCATAAACAAGGGAGACATTAATAAAGTACTGAGGGTGTCGAACAAGGTAAGAACCAGGAATAATGGATTTAAGTTGGATAAATTTAGATTTAGAAAGGACATAGGTAAGTACTGGTTTTCTAACAGAGTTGTGGATGCGTGGAACAGTCTTCCCAGTGGGGTGATAGAGGCTAGGACCTTGGGTAGCTTTAAGAAGAGACTGGACAGATATACGAGTGGGAGGGGCTGGGTTTGATTGGTGTTGGGGGGTGCGCTTCCGGTTTGGGCCTTCCACTGAGGCATCCCTTCCGGTCTAGGACCAGCAGCTGGAGGGTCACCTTTTCACACCTAGGTGTTACTTCCGGTTTTGACCATGACCTCGCCCTCGAGACTACCTCACCCTTGACCCCCCAACCAATACCCCCCCCCCACGACCCCCGCCTCGCGACCCCGCCGTCGCGCCGCGCGCCCGCGCGCCCGCCCGCGCGCCCGCCCGCGCGCCCGCGCGCCCCGCCCCGCCCGCGCGCCCGCCCGCGCCCTTCGCGAGCCCCGCCCGCGCCTTCTGCTGCGCCTTCTGCAGCGTCGTCCGGATCGCCCCCCGCGCCTCGAATTTTTTTTCTTATGATCTCCTTGGATCAAGGTTTTTTTTGGATTCCCCCCTACTTTCGAAATTCTCCAATTCCTCGGATCAAGTTTTTGGGTACCCCTCCTTTCACCCCCCCCCCATCCCCCAAATTTTCTCGATAATACAAGTTTTGGATACTCCCCCCTATGGGGTTCTCAATATCAAAGTCTCCACTTCCTCGGATCCCCCTCCCACTTTCACCCCCCCCCCCCCATCCCCAAAAATTTCTCGACAATACCATGACTCCATCTCCTCGGATCAAGTTTTTTTCTCGAAATCAAATTCTCCATCTCCTTGGATCAAGTTTTTTTGGATTCCCCCCTATGGGGTTTTCGAAATTCCTCGGATCAAGTTTTTGGAATCCCCCCTCTGGGGGTAAGCATTCAAAATAGACTCCTCCTTGTTTACTCGGCGGTCAGTGACGTCATTCCGCTCATTAAGTTAAATGAACTAAAAGTTTCCCCCACAGCACACAGGCTGAATCATGACGACCATTAAGTTTAGTTCACACAAGTTTGATATAGTAATCAGTGACGTCACCCCTATGTCAGGTTGAATCAGTATTTCACATTTTTGTTTCGTTAATACCCACAACAAGGACAATTTCGCGCACACAGGTTGAATCTTGTCTACCCTTTTACCCACCCTCCCAAACCCTCACACTCCAACCAACACCTCACAATTTTCACTCATAACCCCCAATTTTTCTCGTTTTAACCCTTTTAGTTCATTAAAGTTAATAAGGGGACACATGCATCAGAAAGTCACCACATCGCTTACATCCACTTTCGTTAAATTCACTACTCACAATTTTACATATTACGAAGTTAAATACGCACTTTTACTTTGAACATCTTCAAAACACTCTCATAAATCATTTGAATACTCACAAAAAATACCTTTATACATTTCCAAACAACACTGAAATACTCCAAAAAACATCATTCGAACACCCCCAAATCACCTCTGAATACTCCCAGAACACCTTCATAAGTACTCTTGCACATCATTTGAACACCTTCATAAGTACTCTCATAATCATTTGTACACCTTCAAAAAACACCTTTGAATACTCACATAAACACCCTTGAACACCTTCAAAACACCTTTGAATAACCTCAAAACACCTTTGAACACCTTCAAAACACCCTTGATACCTTCAAAAAACAACATTTGAACACACTCAAAACACCTTTGAACACCTTTGAACATTTCCAAACAACACTGAAACACTTCCAAAAAACACAATTTGAGTACTCCCAATTACACCACTGATTACTACTAAAACACCGCTGAATTCAATCAAAACACCCTTCAACACCTTCAAACACCCTTGAACACCTTCAAAACACTCTTGAACACCTTCAAAAACACCTTTGAACATTTCCAAAACACTTATTTGAGTACTCCCACTTACACCACTGAATACTACAAAAACACCTCTGAATTCAATCAAAACACCCTTCAACACCTTCAAAACACCTTTGAACACCTTTGAACATTTCCAAAAAACACTCTCATAATCATTTGAACACACTCAAAACACCTTTGAATAACCTCAAAACACCTTTGAACACCTTCAAAACACCCTTGAACACCCTTGATCACCTTCAAAAAAAAACAACATTTGAACACACTCAAAACACCTTTGAACACCTTTGAACATTTCCAAACAACACTGAAACACTTCCAAAAACACCATTTGAGTACTCCCAAATACACCACTGAATACTAAAACACCACTGAATACACTCAAAACACCACCAAAATCACCATAAACTAAGATCAACACCCACATCCCACAACACCCACAACCCACAACACCCACAATTTTTTCTCGTTTTATCTAATTTCATCAGAAAAAGTCACAACACCCACACCCCCCATTTTTTTCTCAACCCAGTTCATTAAAGTTAATAAGGGGACACACTACTTCCCAACAACAACCCACTTATAACATTTTTTTTTCGGTATCTCTAGTTCGACAACAACACCCACAACACCCACATCCCACAACACCCATGAACATTTCCAAAACACTATTTGAGTACTCCCAATTACACCACTGATTACTACTAAAACACCGCTGAATTCAATCAAAACACCCTTCAACACCTTCAAACACCCTTGAACACCTTCAAAACACTCTTGAACACTTTCAAAAACACCTTTGAACATTTCCAATCAACACTGAAACACTTCCAAAAAACACAATTTGAGTACTCCCAATTACACCACTGATTACTACTAAAACACCGCTGAATTCAATCAAAACACCCTTCAACACCTTCAAACACCCTTGAACACACTCAAAACACCCTTCAACACCTTCAAAACACCTTTGAACACCTTCAAAAACACCTTTGAACACATTCAAAACACTCTCATAATCATTTGAACACACTCAAAACACCTTTTGAACACCTTTGAACACCTTCAAAACACCCTTGAACACCCTTGATCACCTTCAAAAAACAACATTTGAACACACTCAAAACACCTTTGAACATTTCCAAACAACACTGAAACACTTCCAAAAACACCATTTGAGTACTCCCAAATACACCACTGAATACTAAAACACCACTGAATACACTCAAAACACCACCAAAATCACCATAAACTAAGATCAACACCCACATCCCACAACACCCACAACCCACAACACCCACAATTTTTTCTCGTTTTATCTAATTTCATCAGAAAAAGTCCCAACAACAACCCATCTCTAGTTCGACAACAACACCCACAACACCCACATCCCAGAACACCCATGAACATTTCCAAAACACTATTTGAGTACTCCCAATTACACCACTGATTACTACTAAAACACCGCTGAATTCAATCAAAACACCCTTCAACACCTTCAAACACCCTTGAACACCTTCAAAACACTCTTGAACACTTTCAAAAACACCTTTGAACATTTCCAATCAACACTGAAACACTTCCAAAAAACACAATTTGAGTACTCCCAATTACACCACTGATTACTACTAAAACACCGCTGAATTCAATCAAAACACCCTTCAACACCTTCAAACACCCTTGAACACACTCAAAACACCCTTCAACACCTTCAAAACACCTTTGATCACCTTCAAAAACACCTTTGAATACATTCAAAACACTCTCATAATCATTTGAACACACTCAAAACACCTTTGAATAACCTCAAAACACCTTTGAACACCTTCAAAACACCCTTGAACACCCTTGATCACCTTCAAAAAAAACAACATTTGAACACACTCAAAACACCTTTGAACACCTTTGAACATTTCCAAACAACACTGAAACACTTCCAAAAACACCATTTGAGTACTCCCAAATACACCACTGAATACTAAAACACCACTGAATACACTCAAAACACCACCAAAATCACCATAAACTAAGATCAACACCCACATCCCACAACACCCACAACACCCACAATTTTTTCTCGTTTTATCTAATTTCATCAGAAAGTCACAACACCCACACCTCCCATTTTTTTCTCGTTTTAACCCTTTTAGTTCATTAAAGTTAATAAGGGGCCACACTACATCAGAAAAAGTCACAAAAACAACCCACTTATAACGTCTTTTCGGTATCTCTAGTTCGACAACAACACCCACATCCCACATCACCCACATCCCACATCCCCCACACACACACACAGACACACACACACACACATCCCTAACCTAGCCTAACCTAACCTAACTTATCCTAACCTAACCTAACCTAACCTAACCTAACCTAACCTAACCTAACCTAACTTATCCTAACCTAGCCTAACCTAACCTAACCTAACCTTACCTAACTTATCCTAACCTAACCTAACCTAGCCTAACCTAACCTAACTTAACCTAACCTAACCTAACCTAACCGAACCTACCCTAACCTAACCTTACCTAACATAACCTAACCTAGCCTAACCTAACCTAACCTAACTTAACCTAACCCAACCTAACCTAACCTAACCTAACCTAACCTAACCTAACCTAACCTAACCTAACCTAACCTACCCTAACCTAACCTAACCTAACCTATCTTAACCTTACCTAACCTAACCTAGCCGAACCTATCCTAACCTAACCTAAAATATATTGGAACACTTCCAAAATACATTAGAGTACTCCAGAATTACTTTGAACGACTCCATTTTTTTTTTTTGGATATTTCCAAATTAGTTTTGAAAACTTTATCGTAAAATCGAACATTATTTTCTTGTTGGTAAACACACTCAATGGTAGAAATATTTACTCGATTTCCGAATAGAAACACTTTCCTCGCTCTGAGAGACTCATTGTGGGTCACCCCTTCCCCCCCAACACCACTGGGTAATGCGGTTCACACCCAAGGTAGAACATAACACCTGCGTCAACTCAGGACAGACAGGCGCCATGAAATGCGGGTAACATCCAAGGTAGAAAATCATCTCTTTCCAGACCAACTGTCTATCCTAACCTAACCTAACCTAACCTAACCTAACCTAATTCCTAACCTAACCTAACCTCACCTAACCGAACCTAACCTAACTCCATCAATCACCTCTATCCTAACCTAACCTAACCTAACCTAACCCAACCTAACTCCATCAAACACCTCTATCCTAACCTAACCTAACCTATCCTAACCTAACCTAACTCCATCAAACACCTCGAATACTACCTAACTTAACCTAACCTAACCTTACCTAACCTACCGAACCTAACCTAACCTAACCTAACCTAACCTAACCTAACCTAACCTAACCTAACCTAACCTAACCTAACCTAACCTAACCTAACTTATCCTAAGCTAACCTAACCTAACTTATCCTAACCTAACCTATCCTAACCTAACCTAAACACTGACTAACTTTGAACCAACTCTGAACACCACTGATCTTCTTCAAAAAATGCTCTGCACATCATTTGAACACCTTCAAAAAAAACACCATCAAACACCTCCGAATACTCCCAAAAAAAACACTACTGATTACTACCAAATCACCACTGAATACTACCAATCACCGTCAAAATCACCAGAAACTAAGTTTAACATCACCATCTAACATCCTTTTTATAGAAATCCCCTCAAATCACTATAACCAAGAACTCCCTCCCCATTTGGCGCATAAAAAAAAAGCATGAACACAAACCTAATACGCAAACACTTAGTACATGATCACCATCAACTGAAAACATATCTTATACACACACATAATATAAGACAATCACCAACTACAATCACCCATGTTCACTTACCTCAAAATCACTAATATCACAGAAAACAATCATTTTTATAAACATTTCACACACACACACACACAAAAAAAAAAAAATCATATTTGACAATATCTAAGCGCACTCACCTCACTACCACCAACACACGATGTCTCACCTCACAGGACCGACGAGCTCACCTCCAGTGACGTCACACTCCCATTGTGTTACTTGGTGGTTGGTAACATCACACCTAACCCCCCTTGTTTCAACCTGTTGTACCCTACATTATCTAAGAACACTATATCCAAGACGATTACCAGATTTTATGATCCCCAACACCAAGATCACAGAAAACACACATTTTTATAATTATTCACACAAAAATCACGATCACCAATTCCATATCATGTTTACCGTCATCTATCAACACTAATCACCAAGATCACCAAAAAAAAATCTAAGATCATGCATCTCAAAACTACTATGATCACTGAAAACACTTATTTTTTAAACATTCGCACAAAAATAAGACATACACAAAAATACCACAACACTTCCACCAACATCTATAACATAACATGAGCACTATAACATATCACTATCACAAAAAAAAAATAATACACAAACACCCACATATTATACATTTCAATTGGAAATTTAAGACATGAGACATACACACCAAATCTAAGACATTCACCTCCAACTAAGACATACACATCACCCCTAAAACTTCCTTCCTTATTCATTCCGTATATCTCCTAGAGCTGTTTTAACCCCGACGGATCCATCACGACGTAGGAGCCAGAGTGTAGTAGGTGGTGTTGGAGTGGTGATGGTTCCTCTGGCTCCTACGTCGTGATGGATCCGTCGGGGTTAAAACAGCTCTAGGAGATATACGGAATGAATAAGGAAGGAAGTTTTAGGGGTGATGTGTATGTCTTAGTTGGAGGTGAATGTCTTAGATTTGGTGTGTATGTCTCATGTCTTAAATTTCCAATTGAAATGTATAATATGTGGGTGTTTGTGTATTATTTTTTTTTGTGATAGTGATATGTTATAGTGCTCATGTTATGTTATAGATGTTGGTGGAAGTGTTGTGGTATTTTTGTGTATGTCTTATTTTTGTGCGAATGTTTAAAAAATAAGTGTTTTCAGTGATCATAGTAGTTTTGAGATGCATGATCTTAGATTTTTTTTTGGTGATCTTGGTGATTAGTGTTGATAGATGACGGTAAACATGATATGGAATTGGTGATCGTGATTTTTGTGTGAATAATTATAAAAATGTGTGTTTTCTGTGATCTTGGTGTTGGGGATCATAAAATCTGGTAATCGTCTTGGATATAGTGTTCTTAGATAATGTAGGGTACAACAGGTTGAAACAAGGGGGGTTAGGTGTGATGTTACCAACCACCAAGTAACACAATGGGAGTGTGACGTCACTGGAGGTGAGCTCGTCGGTCCTGTGAGGTGAGACATCGTGTGTTGGTGGTAGTGAGGTGAGTGCGCTTAGATATTGTCAAATATTTTTTTTTTTTTTTTTTTTTGTGTGTGTGTGTGTGAAATGTTTATAAAAATGATTGTTTTCTGTGATATTAGTGATTTTGAGGTAAGTGAACATGGGTGATTGTAGTTGGTGATTGTCTTATATTATGTGTGTGTATAAGATATGTTTTCAGTTGATGGTGATCATGTACTAAGTGTTTGCGTATTAGGTTTGTGTTCATGCTTTTTTTTTTTATGCGCCAAATGGGGAGGGAGTTCTTGGTTATAGTGATTTGAGGGGATTTCTATAAAAAGGATGTTAGATGGTGATGTTAAACTTAGTTTCTGGTGATTTTGACGGTGATTGGTAGTATTCAGTGGTGATTTGGTAGTAATCAGTAGTGTTTTTTTTTTTTTGGGAGTATTCGGAGGTGTTTGATGGTGTTTTTTTTGAAGGTGTTCAAATGATGTGCAGAGCATTTTTTGAAGAAGATCAGTGGTGTTCAGAGTTGGTTCAAAGTTAGTCAGTGTTTAGGTTAGGTTAGGATAGGTTAGGTTAGGATAAGTTAGGTTAGGTTAGCTTAGGATAAGTTAGGTTAGGTTAGGTTAGGTTAGGTTAGGTTAGGTTAGGTTAGGTTAGGTTAGGTTAGGACAGGTTAGGATAGGTTAGGTTAGGTTAGGTTAGGTTAGGTTCGGTAGGTTAGGTAAGGTTAGGTTAGGTTAAGTTAGGTAGTATTCGAGGTGTTTTAGGTTGGAGTTAGGTTTGACGGAGTTAGGTTAGGTTAGGATAGGTTAGGTTAGGTTAGGATAGAGGTGTTTGATGGAGTTAGGTTGGGTTAGGTTAGGTTAGGTTAGGTTAGGATAGAGGTGATTGATGGAGTTAGGTTAGGTTCGGTTAGGTGAGGTTAGGTTAGGTTAGGAATTAGGTTAGGTTAGGTTAGGTTAGGATAGACAGTTGGTCTGGAAAGAGATGATTTTCTACCTTGGATGTTACCCGCATTACATGGCGCCTGTCTGTCCTGAGTTGACGCAGGTGTTATGTTCTACCATGGGTGTGAACCGCATTACCCAGTGGTGTTGGGGGGGAAGGGGTGACCCACAATGAGTCTCTCAGAGCGAGGAAAGTGTTTCTATTCGGAAATCGAGTAAATATTTCTACCATTGAGTGTGTTTACCAACAAGAAAATAATGTTCGATTTTACGATAAAGTTTTCAAAACTAATTTGGAAATATCCAAAAAAAAATGGAGTCGTTCAAAGTAATTCTGGAGTACTCTAATGTATTTTGGAAGTGTTCCAATATATTTTAGGTTAGGTTAGGATAGGTTCGGCTAGGTTAGGTTAGGTAAGGTTAAGATAGGTTAGGTTAGGTTAGGTTAGTCTAGGTTAGGTTAGGTTAGGTTAGGTTAGGTTAGGTTAGGTTAGGTTAGGTTAGGTTAGGTTGGGTTAGGTTAAGTTAGGTTAGGTTAGGTTAGGCTAGGTTAGGTTATGTTAGGTAAGGTTAGGTTAGGGTAGGTTCGGTTAGGTTAGGTTAGGTTAGGTTAAGTTAGGTTAGGTTAGGCTAGGTTAGGTTAGGTTAGGATAAGTTAGGTTAGGTTAGGTTAGGTTAGGCTAGGTTAGGATAGGTTAGGTTAGGTTAGGTTAGGTTAGGTTAGGTTAGGTTAGGTTAGGTTATGTTAGGATAAGTTAGGTTAGGTTAGGCTAGGTTAGGGATGTGTGTGTGTGTGTGTGTGTGTGTGTGTGTGGGATGTGGGATGTGGGTGATGTGGGATGTGGGTGTTGTTGTCGAACTAGAGATACCGAAAAGACGTTATAAGTGGGTTGTTTTTGTGACTTTTTCTGATGTAGTGTGGCCCCTTATTAACTTTAATGAACTAAAAGGGTTAAAACGAGAAAAAAAATGGGAGGTGTGGGTGTTGTGACTTTCTGATGAAATTAGATAAAACGAGACAAAATTGTGGGGGTTGTGGGTGTTGTGGGATGTGGGTGTTGATCTTAGTTTATGGTGATTTTGGTGGTGTTTTGAGTGTATTCAGTGGTGTTTTAGTATTCAGTGGTGTATTTGGGAGTACTCAAATGGTGTTTTTGGAAGTGTTTCAGTGTTGTTTGGAAATGTTCAAAGGTGTTCAAAGGTGTTTTGAGTGTGTTCAAATGTTGTTTTTTTGAAGGTGATCAAGGGTGTTCAAGGGTGTTTTGAAGGTGTTCAAAGGTGTTTTGAGGTTATTCAAAGGTGTTTTGAGTGTGTTCAAATGATTATGAGAGTGTTTTGAATGTGTTCAAAGGTGTTCAAAGGTGTTTTTTTGAAGTGTGTTCAAGGGTGTTTGAAGGTGTTGAAGGGTGTTTTCAAAGGTGTTTTAGTGATCAGGTCAAATTGTGTTTTTTGAAGGGTGTTTTGAGTGTGTTCAAGTGTAATAGGGAGTACTCAAATTGTGTTTTTTGGAAGTGTTTCAGTGTTGATTGGGTGTTTTTTCAAGAGTGTTTTGAAGGTGTTTGAAGGGTGTTTTGATTGAATTCAGCGGTGTTTTAGTAGTAATCAGTGGTGTAATTGGGAGTACTCAAATAGTGTTTTGGAAATGTTCATGGGTGTTTGGGATGTGGGTGTTGTCAGTGTTGTTGGAAATGTTCAAAGGTGTTTTTGGGAGTGTTCAAGAGTGTTTTGAAGGTGTTCAAGGGTGTTTGAAGGTGTTGAAGGGTGATTTTTTGATTGAATTCAGCGGTGTTTTAGTAGTAATCAGTGGTGTAATTGGGAGTACTCAAATGGTGTTTTTGGAAGTGTTTCAGTGTTGTTTGGAAATGTTCAAAGGTGTTC
This sequence comes from Cherax quadricarinatus, assembly GCF_038502225.1. Classification (NCBI taxonomy): domain Eukaryota; kingdom Metazoa; phylum Arthropoda; class Malacostraca; order Decapoda; family Parastacidae; genus Cherax; species Cherax quadricarinatus. The sequence goes on from NC_091309.1 coordinate 45,018,323, forward strand.
AAAGGTGTTTTGAGTGTGTTCAAATGTTGTTTTTTTTGAAGGTGATCAAGGGTGTTCAAGGGTGTTTTGAAGGTGTTCAAAGGTGTTTTGAGGTTATTCAAAGGTGTTTTGAGTGTGTTCAAATGATTATGAGAGTGTTTTGAATGTGTTCAAAGGTGTTTTGAAGGTGTTCAAAGGTGTTTTTGTTGAAGGGTGTTTTGAGTGTGTTCAAAGGTGTTTTGAAGGTTTGAAGGTGTTTTGAGTGTGAAGGGTGTTTTTTGAGGGTGTTTTGATTGAATTCAGCGGTGTTTTAGTAGTAATCAGTGGTGTAATTGGGAGTACTCAAATTGTGTTTTTTGGAAGTGTTTCAGTGTTGATTGGAAATGTTCAAAGGTGTTTTTGAAAGTGTTCAAGAGTGTTTTGAAGGTGTTCAAGGGTGTTTGAAGGTGTTGAAGGGTGTTTTGATTGAATTCAGCGGTGTTTTAGTAGTAATCAGTGGTGTAATTGGGAGTACTCAAATAGTGTTTTGGAAATGTTCATGGGTGTTCTGGGATGTGGGTGTTGTGGGTGTTGTTGTCGAACTAGAGATACCGAAAAAAAAAAAAGTGGGTTGTTGTTGGGACTTTTTCTGATTAGTGTGTCCCCTTATTAACTTTAAGTGGGTTGTTGTTGGGACTTTTTCTGATGAAATTAGATAAAACGAGAAAAAATTGTGGGTGTTGTGGGTTGTGGGTGTTGTGGGATGTGGGTGTTGATCTTAGTTTATGGTGATTTTGGTGGTGTTTTGAGTGTATTCAGTGGTGTTTTAGTATTCAGTGGTGTATTTGGGAGTACTCAAATGGTGTTTTTGGAAGTGTTTCAGTGTTGTTTGGAAATGTTCAAAGGTGTTCAAAGGTGTTTTGAGTGTGTTCAAATGTTTTTTTTTTGAAGGTGATCAAGGGTGTTCAAGGGTGTTTTGAAGGTGTTCAAAGGTGTTTTGAGGTTATTCAAAGGTGTTTTGAGTGTGTTCAAATGATTTTGAGAGTGTTCAAAGGTTTTTGGAAGGGTGTTTCAAAGGTGTTCAAAGGTGTTTTGAAGGTGTTGAATGGTGTTTTGATTGAATTCAGCGGTGTATTAGTAGTATTCAGTGGTGTAATTGGGAGTACTCAAATTGTGTTCAAAGGTGTTTTTTTGGAAGTGTTTCAGTGTTTTGGAAATGTTCAAAGGTGTTTTTGAAGGTGTTCAAGAGTGTTTTGAAGGTGTTCAAGGGTGTTTGAAGGTGTTGAAGGGTGTTTTGATTGAATTCAGCGGTGTTTTAGTAGTATTCAGTGGTGTAATTGGGAGTACTCAAATTGTGTTTTTTGGAAGTGTTTGTTTTTTGGAAGTGTTCAAAGTGTTTTTGTTCAAGTGGTGTTTTCAAAGGTGTTCAAAGGTGTTTTGAAGGTGTTCAAAGGTGTTTTGAAGGTGTTCAAAAGGGTGTTCAAGGGTGTTTTGAAGGTGTTCAAAGGTGTTTTGAGGTTATTCAAAGGTGTTTTGAAGGTGTTCAAGGGTGTTTATGTGAGTATTCAAAGGTGTTTTTTGAAGGTGTACAAATGATTATGAGAGTACTTATGAAGGTGTTCAAATGATGTGCAAGAGTACTTATGAAGGTGTTCTGGGAGTATTCAGAGGTGATTTGGGGGTGTTCGAATGATGTTTTTTGGAGTATTTCAGTGTTGTTTGGAAATGTATAAAGGTATTTTTTGTGAGTATTCAAATGATTTATGAGAGTGTTTTGAAGATGTTCAAAGTAAAAGTGCGTATTTAACTTCGTAATATGTAAAATTGTGAGTAGTGAATTTAACGAAAGTGGATGTAAGCGATGTGGTGACTTTCTGATGCATGTGTCCCCTTATTAACTTTAATGAACTAAAAGGGTTAAAACGAGAAAAATTGGGGGTTATGAGTGAAAATTGTGAGGTGTTGGTTGGAGTGTGAGGGTTTGGGAGGGTGGGTAAAAGGGTAGACAAGATTCAACCTGTGTGCGCGGTCCTTTTTAGTTCATTGACGTACTGACTATGTTCCCTGACTTGAATGACAAGGGGACCGACCTGATTCAACCTGTGTGCGTGGGTCAACGCCGTGACGTCACTGACTTTTAGTTCATTTGACTTAATGAGAGGAAACAGTTCCTTCATGTTTAGACCTGTAGTAAGCATGCCCCCATAGGAGGAGTCTATTTTGAATGCTTACCCCCAGAGGGGGGATTCCAAAAACTTGATCCGAGGAATTTCGAAAACCCCATAGGGGGGAATCCAAAAACTTGGTATTAAAAAAACTTGATCCAAGGAGATGGAGAATTTGAAAGTGAGAGGGGTAAAAAAAACTTGATCCGAGGAAGTGGAGAATTTCGAAAACCCCATAGGGGGGATCCAAAAAACTTGATCCGAGGAGATGGAGTCATGGTATTATCGAGAAATTTTGGGATGGGGGGTTAAAGTGGGAGGGGGATCCGAGGAAGTGGAGACTTTGATATTGAGAACCCCATAGGGGGGAGTATCCAAAACTTGTATTATCGAGAAAATTTTTTGGGGGGGGGGTGAAAGGAGGGGGACCCAAAAAACTTGATCCGAGGAGATGGAGAATTTCGAAAACCCCATAGGGGGGGATCCAAAAAAGTTGTATTATCGAGAAAAGAAATTTTGGGATGGGGGTGAAAGTGGGAGGGGAACCCAAAAAATTTGATCCGAGGAGATGGAGAATTTCGAAAACCCCATAGGGGGGAATCCAAAAACTTGGTAATATCGAGAAATTTTGGGATGGGGGTGAAAGATCCGAGGAGATGGGGCACAAAAACCTTGAAATCCGAAAATAAAAAAAAACCTTGATCCGAGGAGAACATAAGAAAAAATTCGAGGCGCGGGGGCGATCCGGACGACGCTGCAGAAGGCGCGGGCGGGGCTCGCGAAGGGCGCGGGCGGGGCGCGCGGGCGGGCGGGCGGGCGGGCGCGCGGGCGGGCGCGCGGGGCGGGCGCGCGGGCGCGCGGCGCGGCGGGGGTCGCGCCGGGGGCGTCGGGGGTGGGGGTAGTGGTTGGGGGGTCAAGGGTGAGGTAGTCTCGAGGGCGAGGTCATGGTCAAAACCGGAAGTAACACCTAGGTGTGAAAAGGTGACCCTCCAGCTGCTGGTCCTAGACCGGAAGCACGAGGATCCCGGCACACATACACTATCTGATGGTGTACAATACTGTCAGTTCCTGTACTACCTTCACAACCAACACTATACAGTAGTAGGAGACACGTCACGAGTATCCCGGTACACATGCACTATCTGATGGTGTACAATACTGTCAGTTCCTGTACTACCCTCACAACCAACACTATACAGTAGTAGTAGGAGACACACACGTCACGTGGATCCCGGCACTCATACACTATCTGATGGTGAACAATACTGTCAGTTCCTGAACTACCTTCACAACCAACACTATACAGTAGTATTAGGAGACACACGTCATGAGGATCCCGGCACACATACACTATCTAATGGTCAACAATACTGTCAGTTCCTGTACTACCCTCACAACCAACACTACACAGTAGTAGTAGGAGACACACACGTCACGAGGATCCCGGTACACATACACTATCTGATGGTGAACAATACTGTCAGTTCCTGCACTACCTCACAACCAACACTATACAGTAGTAGTAGGAGACACACACGTCACGAGGATCCCGGTACACAAACTATCTGATGGTGAACAATGCTGTCAGTTCCTGCACTACCCTCACAACCAACACTATACAGTAGTAGTAGGAGACACACACGTCACGAGGATCCCGGCACACATACACTATCTGATGGTGGACAATACTGTCAGTTCCTGTACTACCTTCACAACCAACACTATACAGTAGTAGTAGGAGACACACTCGTCACGAGGATCCCGGCACACATACACTATCTGATGGTGTACAATACTGTCAGTTCCTGCACTACCCTCAAAACCAACACTTTACAGTAGTAGTAGGAGACACACACGTCACGAGGATCCAGGCACACATACACTCTCTGATGGTGAACAATACTGTCAGTTCCTGTACTACCCTCACAACCAACACTATACAGTAGTAGTAGGAGACACACATGTAACGAGGATCCCGGCACACATACACTGTCTGATGGAGAACAATACTGTCAGTTCCTGTACTACCTTCACAACCAACACTATACAGCACTAGTAGGAGACACACACGTCACGAGGATCCCGGCAGACATACACTATCTGATGGTGAACAATACTGTCAGTTCCTGTACTGCCTTCACAACCAACACTATACAGTAGTAGTAGAAGACACACACGTCACGAGGATCCCGGTACACATACACTATCTGATGGTGAACAATACTGTCAGTTCCTGTACTACCCTCGAAACCAACACTATACAGTAGTAGTAGGAGACACACACGTCAAGAGGATCCCGGCACAAATACACCGTCTGATGGTGAACAATACTGTCAGTTCCTGTACTACCCTCGCAACCAACTCTATACAGTAGTAGTAGGAGACACACACTTCACGAGGATCCCGGTACACATACACTATCTGATGGTGAACAATTGTGTCAGTTCCTGCACTACCCTCACAAACAACACTATACAGTAGTAGTAGGAGACACACACGTCACGAGGATCCCGCCACACATACACTATCTGATGGTGAACAATACTGTCAGTTCCTGTACTACACTCACAACCAACACTATACAGAAGTAGTAGGAGACACTCACGTGTCGAGGATCCCGGTACACATACACTATCTGATGGTGAACAATACTGTCAGTTCTTGCACTACCCTCACAACCAACACTATACAGGAGTAGTAGGAGACACACACGTCTCGAGGATCCCGCCACACATACACTATCTGATGGTGAACAATACTGTCAGTTCCTGCACTACCTTCACAACCAACACTATACAGTAGTAGTAGGAGACACGCACGTCACGAGGATCCCGGCACACGTACACTCTGATGGTGAACAATACTGCCAGTTCCTGCACTACCTTCACAACCAACACTATACAGTAGTAGTAGGAGACACACACGTCACGAGGATCCCGGCACACATACACTATCTGATGGTGAACAATACTGTCAGTTCCTGTACTACCCTCACAACCAACGCTATACAGTAGTAGGAGACACACACGTCGCGAGGATCCCGGCACACATACACTATCTGATGGAGAACAATACTGTCAGTTCCTGTACTACCTTCACAACCAACACTATACAATAGTAGTAGGAGACACACACGTCGCGAGGATCCCGGCACACATACACTATCTAATGGTGAACAATACTGTCAGTTCCTGCACTACCTTCACAACCAACACTATACAGTAGTAGTAGGAGACACGCACGTCACGAGGATCCCGGCACACGTACACTCTGATGGTGAACAATACTGCCAGTTCCTGCACTACCTTCACAACCAACACTATACAGTAGTAGTAGGAGACACACACGTCACGAGGATCCCGGCACACATACACTATCTGATGGTGAACAATACTGTCAGTTCCTGTACTACCCTCACAACCAACGCTATACAGTAGTAGGAGACACACACGTCGCGAGGATCCCGGCACACATACACTATCTGATGGAGAACAATACTGTCAGTTCCTGTACTACCTTCACAACCAACACTATACAATAGTAGTAGGAGACACACACGTCGCGAGGATCCCGGCACACATACACTATCTGATGGTGAACAATACTGTCAGTTCCTGCACTACCTCACAACCAACACTATACAGTAGTATTAGGAGACACACACGTCACAAGGATCCCGGCACACATACACTAACTGATGGTGTACAATACTGTCAGTTCCTTTACTACCCTCACAACCAACACTATACAGTAGTAGTAGGAGACACGTCACGAGGATCCCGGCACACATACACTATCTGATAGTGAACAATACTGTCAGTTCCTGTACTACCTTCACATCCAACACTATACAGTAGTAGTATGAGACACACACGTCACGAGGATCCCGGCACACAAACACTATCTGATGGAGAACAATACTGCCAGTTCCTGTACTACCTTCACAACCAACACTATACAGTAGTAGTATGAGACACACACGTCACGAGGATCCCGGTACACATACACTATCTGCCTGGGTGTTAGTGGACTGGTGTGGGTCGCATCCTGGGTGTTAGTGGACTGGTGTGGGTCGCATCCTGGGTGTTAGTGGACTGGTGTGGGTCGCATCCTGGGTGTTAGTGGACTGGTGTGGGTCGCATCCTGGGTGTTAGTGGACTGGTGTGGGTCGCATCCTGGGTGTTAGTGGACTGGTGTGGGTCGCATCCTGGGTGTTAGTGGACTGGTGTGGGTCGCATCCTGGGTGTTAGTGGACTGGTGTGGGTCGCATCCTGGGTGTTAGTGGACTGGTGTGGGTCGCATCCTGGGTGTTAGTGGACTGGTGTGGGTCGCATCCTGGGTGTTAGTGGACTGGTGTGGGTCGCATCCTGGGTGTTAGTGGACTGGTGTGGGTCGCATCCTGGGTGTTAGTGGACTGGTGTGGGTCGCATCCTGGGTGTTAGTGGACTGGTGTGGGTCGCATCCTGGGTGTTAGTGGACTGGTGTGGGTCGCATCCTGGGTGTTAGTGGACTGGTGTGGGTCGCATCCTGGGTGTTAGTGGACTGGTGTGGGTCACATCCTGGGTGTTAGTGGACTGGTGTGGGTCGCATCCTGGGTGTTAGTGGACTGGTGTGGGTCGCATCCTGGGTGTTAGTGGACTGGTGTGGGTCGCATCCTGGGTGTTAGTGGACTGGTGTGGGTCGCATCCTGGGTGTTAGTGGACTGGTGTGGGTCGCATCCTGGGTGTTAGTGGACTGGTGTGGGTCGCATCCTGGGTGTTAGTGGACTGGTGTGGGTCGCATCCTGGGTGTTAGTGGACTGGTGTGGGTCGCATCCTGGGTGTTAGTGGACTGGTGTGGGTCGCATCCTGGGTGTTAGTGGACTGGTGTGGGTCGCATCCTGGGTGTTAGTGGACTGGTGTGGGTCGCATCCTGGGTGTTAGTGGACTGGTGTGGGTCGCATCCTGGGTGTTAGTGGACTGGTGTGGGTCGCATCCTGGGTGTTAGTGGACTGGTGTGGGTCGCATCCTGGGTGTTAGTGGACTGGTGTGGGTCGCATCCTGGGTGTTAGTGGACTGGTGTGGGTCGCATCCTGGGTGTTAGTGGACTGGTGTGGGTCGCATCCTGGGTGTTAGTGGACTGGTGTGGGTCGCATCCTGGGTGTTAGTGGACTGGTGTGGGTCGCATCCTGGGTGTTAGTGGACTGGTGTGGGTCGCATCCTGGGTGTTAGTGGACTGGTGTGGGTCGCATCCTGGGTGTTAGTGGACTGGTGTGGGTCGCATCCTGGGTGTTAGTGGACTGGTGTGGGTCGCATCCTGGGTGTTAGTGGACTGGTGTGGGTCGCATCCTGGGTGTTAGTGGACTGGTGTGGGTCGCATCCTGGGTGTTAGTGGACTGGTGTGGGTCGCATCCTGGGTGTTAGTGGACTGGTGTGGGTCGCATCCTGGGTGTTAGTGGACTGGTGTGGGTCGCATCCTGGGTGTTAGTGGACTGGTGTGGGTCGCATCCTGGGTGTTAGTGGACTGGTGTGGGTCGCATCCTGGGTGTTAGTGGACTGGTGTGGGTCGCATCCTGGGTGTTAGTGGACTGGTGTGGGTCGCATCCTGGGTGTTAGTGGACTGGTGTGGGTCGCATCCTGGGTGTTAGTGGACTGGTGTGGGTCGCATCCTGGGTGTTAGTGGACTGGTGTGGGTCGCATCCTGGGTGTTAGTGGACTGGTGTGGGTCGCATCCTGGGTGTTAGTGGACTGGTGTGGGTCGCATCCTGGGTGTTAGTGGACTGGTGTGGGTCGCATCCTGGGTGTTAGTGGACTGGTGTGGGTCGCATCCTGGGTGTTAGTGGACTGGTGTGGGTCGCATCCTGGGTGTTAGTGGACTGGTGTGGGTCGCATCCTGGGTGTTAGTGGACTGGTGTGGGTCGCATCCTGGGTGTTAGTGGACTGGTGTGGGTCGCATCCTGGGTGTTAGTGGACTGGTGTGGGTCGCATCCTGGGTGTTAGTGGACTGGTGTGGGTCGCATCCTGGGTGTTAGTGGACTGGTGTGGGTCGCATCCTGGGTGTTAGTGGACTGGTGTGGGTCGCATCCTGGGTGTTAGTGGACTGGTGTGGGTCGCATCCTGGGTGTTAGTGGACTGGTGTGGGTCGCATCCTGGGTGTTAGTGGACTGGTGTGGGTCGCATCCTGGGTGTTAGTGGACTGGTGTGGGTCGCATCCTGGGTGTTAGTGGACTGGTGTGGGTCGCATCCTGGGTGTTAGTGGACTGGTGTGGGTCGCATCCTGGGTGTTAGTGGACTGGTGTGGGTCGCATCCTGGGTGTTAGTGGACTGGTGTGGGTCGCATCCTGGGTGTTAGTGGACTGGTGTGGGTCGCATCCTGGGTGTTAGTGGACTGGTGTGGGTCGCATCCTGGGTGTTAGTGGACTGGTGTGGGTCGCATCCTGGGTGTTAGTGGACTGGTGTGGGTCGCATCCTGGGTGTTAGTGGACTGGTGTGGGTCGCATCCTGGGTGTTAGTGGACTGGTGTGGGTCGCATCCTGGGTGTTAGTGGACTGGTGTGGGTCGCATCCTGGGTCATGAAAATCACCTCCCATTATATCACTACCAAGAAAATCACCTCCCATTATTTCACTACCATGAAAATCACCTCCCATTATTTCACTACCATGAAAATCACCTCCCATTATTTCACTACCATGAAAACCACATCCCATTATTTCACTACCAAGAAAATCACCTCCCATTATTTCACTACCATGAAAATCACCTCCCATTATTTCACTACCATGAAAATCACCTCCCATTATTTCACTACCATGAAAATCACCTCCCATTATTTCACTACCATGAAAATCACCTCCCATTATTTCACTGCCGTGAAAATCACCTCCCATTATTTCACTACCATGAAAATCACCTCCCATTATTTCACTACCATGAAAATCACCTCCCATTATTTCACTGCCGTGAAAATCACCTCCCATTATTTCACTACCAAGAAAACCACCTCCCATTATTTCACTACCAAGAAAATCACCTCCCATTATTTCACTACCATGAAAATCACCTCCCATTATTTCACTACCATGAAAATCACCTCCCATTATTTCACTACCATGAAAATCACCTCCCATTATTTCACTACCATGAAAATCACCTCCCATTATTTCACTACCATGAAAATCACCTCCCATTATTTCACTACCAAGAAAATCACCTCCCATTATTTCACTGCCGTGAAAATCACCTCCCATTATTTCACTACCAAGAAAACCACCTCCCATTATTTCACTACCAAGAAAATCACCTCCCATTATTTCACTACCATGAAAATCACCTCCCATTATTTCACTACCATGAAAATCACCTCCCATTATTTCACTACCATGAAAATCACCTCCCATTATTTCACTACCATGAAAATCACATTCACAAATTTCACATGTCTAATTATCCATTACATGTTCACTAACTACCATTTTTAATTAGAGTAAAATGAAATGAATTGAGTTTTTGATGGTAGTGAAAAACAGGTGTTTTTCTGGGTATCTTATAAATGTCTGATGGTTTTTCAAGGAAGTGAAGTCCATAATGACATTTTTCATGGTAGTTAAAAGATGCATATTTTGCAGATCATAATTTGTTAAAGTATAATTTTCGTGATTGTGAATTAATTTTGGCGATTGTGATGTAATTTTTTGGGTGATTTTGATAAATTTTGGACATTAGGACGTAATATTTGTTGACTGTCATGTAGTTTTTGTGTTTGATGATTGTGATATTATTATTATTATTATTATTATTATTATTATTATTATTATTATTATTATTATTATTATTATTATTATTATTATTAAAGATTAGCAGGTATTCTCCCGGCCCGGGCCTTTTCCAAGTGGTGGCCCGGCCTTGGCTCCCTCTTTAGGGAGTGTCTGAGACCTAAGTCTCCCATGGGAGGAGGCATAAGGACCTCCTCATCTTTGGGACCAGCTGTCCCCAGGCCTAGCCACAAGCTAGGCCTCTCTGGTCTACCATCCCCGCTCCAAGGGAGCAAATGGGTATGACAGTCTTATGAGCTAAAGGCTCGGGCTCAAGCACCTACCCTGTGTATGGTGTAGGAGGTAGGTTACTGAAAGCAGTGAAGAGTTTTTACGAGGATAGTGAGGCTCAAGTTAGAGTATGTAGGAAAGAGGGAAATTATTTCCCAGTAAAAGTAGGCCTTAGACAAGGATGTGTGATGTCACCGTGGTTGTTTAATATATTTATAGATGGGGTTGTAAGAGAAGTAAATGCGAGGGTCTTGGCAAGAGGCGTGGAGTTAAAAGATAAAGAATCACACATAAAGTGGGAGTTGTCACAGTTGCTCTTTGCTGATGACACTGTGCTCTTGGGAGATTCTGAAGAGAAGTTGCAGAGATTGGTGGATGAATTTGGTAGGGTGTGCAAAAGAAGAAAATTAAAGGTGAATACAGGAAAGAGTAAGGTTATGAGGATAACAAAAAGATTAGGTGATGAAAGATTGGATATCAGATTGGAGGGAGAGAGTATGGAGGAGGTGAATGTATTCAGATATTTGGGAGTGGACGTGTCAGCGGATGGGTCTATGAAAGATGAGGTGAATCATAGAATTGATGAGGGGAAAAGGGTGAGTGGTGCACTTAGGAGTCTGTGGAGACAAAGAACTTTGTCCTTGGAGGCAAAGAGGGGAATGTATGAGAGTATAGTTTTACCAACGCTCTTATATGGGTGTGAAGCATGGGTGATGAATGTTGCAGCGAGGAGAAGGCTGGAGGCAGTGGAGATGTCATGTCTGAGGGCAATGTGTGGTGTGAATATAATGCAGAGAATTCGTAGTTTGGAAGTTAGGAGGAGGTGCGGGATTACCAAAACTGTTGTCCAGAGGGCTGAGGAAGGGTTGTTGAGGTGGTTCGGACATGTAGAGAGAATGGAGCGAAACAGAATGAAAATATATATATATATATATAAATATATATAATATATATATAAATATATATAATATATAAATATATATATATATAAATATATATAATATATATATAAATATATATAATATATATATAAATATATATACACTTAAAACAAATACTCAATCCAGCACTTGGTGAGGTTTCAGAGAGGCTGCTGTCTGAACTCACCAAATTTTCCAACCTGTGCCTGGCTGGCGGTGTCCCAGAGGCCATCAGACCCTTTTTCTTTGGTGCCTCATTGTGTGCCCTCCGGAAAAAGGATGGCGGAATCAGGCCCATTGCAGTGGGTAACACCCTTCGGCGCCTAGTCGCCAAGGCTGCAGTAAGAAGGGTGAGTCAAGAGGCTGCTGCAATGCTGAAACCAACTCAGCTCGGTTTCGGCGTTCAACAGGGCTGTGAAGCAGCTGCCCACGCAGCACGAGTATATATCAAAAACATGTCCTATGAAAAAGCCTTGGTCAAATTGGACTTTGCCAATGCTTTCAACTCAGTCAGAAGGGATGCTGCTCTCCAAGCAGTTTATAGAAACTTCCCTTCCCTTTATCCCTTCATAGAATCGTGTTATAGTGTGACTTCCAAACTATTGTTTGGGGACCATGAAATTGACTCGTGTGAGGGCGTGCAACAGGGGGACCCTCTCGCCCCCTTTCTATTTTGTTTGGTCATCAAGGAAGTCACGGAGGCACTCTCCAGCGAGCTCAATATCTGGTTCCTGGACGACGGTACCCTAGCTGGCACAACAGAATCTCTCCTGGAGGACATCAGTAAAATTAAAGACATGGGAGAAAGCCTGGGCCTTTCTTTAAACCCCACCAAATGTGAAATAGTTTCTACCAATCAACAGATGATCCAGAATATTAGTGCCGTTTTACCAGGAGCACGAGCCATTGATCCAGCCAATAGCACTCTCCTCGGTGCTCCTCTTGGGTCCAATGCCATCGATCTGATCCTAGGAAAAAAAGTCTCAGACCTCCGGACGATGGAAAGCAGGATGAAAGACATTGACACACACGATGCCTTCTACCTACTCACCAGGTGCCTGTCAATCCCAAAACTTACCTATTTTCTGAGATGCTCCCCAGCCTTCAGCAGTCCAAAACTCAAGGAATATGACTCTCTCCTGAAGGCCATGCTAGAGAGTGTATTGAATCTTTCCCTTGACGATGGACAGTGGTTGCAAGCCTCACTTCCGGTCAGGCTTGGAGGGCTAGGAGTACGCAGATCCTCCCAGATTGCTCTACCAGCTTTCCTATCCTCTTCCATAGCATCAAACGAGTTGATAAGACAAATTCTTCCTGACACCCTCAGTGACTCAGCAGGAATAGAAGACCCTAGCTATGCCAGTGCCATCACCGAATGGGAGACTCTTGCTGCTCCAGCACCAAACCCTAGTGCAGCACTGGCTCACAAACAGTCAAGCTGGGATGGCCCAATTGCTGAAAAGGTGCTTGCCAACATGCTCAGGGCTGCAACATCAGATAGGGAGATTGCCCGTCTCCAGGCTGTGAGTGCACCTCACTCCGGGGACTTCCTCCAAACAGTTCCCATATCGGCAATGGGAACGCGACTCGACCCTAAGACCCTCCGTATTGCAGTGGCTCTGCGCCTTGCTGCCCCAATTCACACAGAATATATGTGTATTTGCGGCGAAGTGCAAGCAGACCAATACGGTCTACATGGTCTTAACTGTTCCAAAACCAAGGGCTGGCATGCAAGACACAATGAGGTCAACGACATCATTAAGAGAACCCTTGCTACAGCTGGATGCCCTGCCGAGAGGGAGCCACGATCACTTGCAGCAAACAATACCCACAACCCAGCAAACCGCCCCGACGGGATCACCATCTATCCTTGGAAGAATGGCAAGCTCTTAGCATGGGACTATACCTGTGTGTCCACACTGGCTGACACCTATATCCATCACAGTGTGGGGCGACAGGGAGGAGCTGCTGACCACAGGGAGGAGTACAAGATCAGCAAGTACAGGGACATTAGCCAACAGTATCAATTTGTCCCAGTGGGATCAGAGACCTTGGGATCATGGGGAAAAAATGCCACACGTTTCCTTAAAGAATTGGGTTCCAGACTCATCGACACCACCAGGGACCCAAGGGCAGCCACTTTCATGTTCCAGCGCCTCAGCGTCGCCATCCAGAGGGGAAATGCTTGCTGCATACTTGGCTCACGTCCAGCCTCGGAGGAGCTGGAGGAAATTCATGATCTTTGATACATTGTGCCATTGTATTCATGTTTATGTTTTTTTCTGTAAATGTATTTTGTTTATTAATAAATGTTCACATAGAATAAAAAATATATAGGGGGTGGTAGGAGAAGAAAATATTCAAACAGCTCCGGGGAGAACCTTGAGTTTTCTCTGAGGTACGTTTATTGTCTTCTCTGAGGATGAGGGTCCCCATTCCAGCTATAGAGGTGGTACTTCCCTATATATATATATATAAAATTATATATATATATACATATATATATATAAATATATATATATATACATATATATATATAAATATATATATATACATATATATATATATAACTGCGTACCTTGTCCTAAGGTTCGTAGGTTCGAGTCTCCTTCAGCCAGAGATCAGTGTTTGTGTATATTTCGCATGCTCTCGCGAATTCCTTGCATTGTTCAAATCTCTAGTAAGGCTGATGCATGCAGGGGATGAGATGAAAAGCTGTAAGCCTTCTCCCTGAAAGCTGGCTGCCTTGGATCAAACGTGTAGCTCTGCTACACGCCAAGGTATTGGTCCAGTGTGGGTAGATTGGTAAAGCACTGCGTACCTTGTCCTAAGGTTCGTAGGTTCGAGTCTCCTTCAGCCAGAGATCAGTGTTTGTGTATATTTCGCATGCTCTCGCGAATTCCTTGCATTGTTCAAATCTCTAGTAAGGCTGATGCATGCAGGGGATGAGATGAAAAGCTGTAAGCCTTCTCCCTGAAAGCTGGCTGCCTTGGATCAAACGTGTAGCTCTGCTACACGCCAAGGTATTGGTCCAGTGTGGGTAGATTGGTAAAGCACTGCGTACCTTGTCCTAAGGTTCGTAGGTTCGAGTCTCCTTCAGCCAGAGATCAGTGTTTATATATATATATATATATATATATATATATGTGTGTGTGTGTGTGTGTGTGTGTGTGTGTGTGTGTGTAATATATAGGGAGGCCCCACCTCTAGAACTTTACTGGGGACCCTCATCCTCAGAGAAGACAATGAACGTACCTCAGGGAAAACTCAAGGTTCTTCCTGGAGCTGTTTGAATATTTTCTTCTCCTACCACCCCCTGTAATTTATATTATATATGTACTTTAAAAATAGACAGAATACATTGATAGAAAACACAAACATGAGTACATTGGTACAATATATCAAAAGTTATGAATCTCTTCCAGCTCCTCCGAAGCCAGACGCGAGCCCAGTATACAGCATGCATTTCCTCTCTGGATGGCCACACTGAAGTGCTGGAACATGAAAGTGGCTGCCCTTGGGTCCTTGCTGGTGTCGACGAGGCTGGAATCCAGTTCTTTAAGGAAACGTGTGGCATGTTTTCCCCATGATCCCAGGGCCTCTGATCCCACTGGGACAAATTGATACTGTTGGCTTATGTCCCTGTTCTTGCTGATCTTGTACTCCTCCCTGTGGTAACCAGCTCCTCCCTGTCGCCCGACACTGTGATGGATGTAGGTGTCAGCCAGTGTGGACACACAGGTATAGTCCCATGCTAAGAGCTTGCCATTCTTCCAAGGATAGATGGTGATCCTGTCAGAGCAGTTTGCTGGCTTGTGGGTATTGCTGGTTACTAGTGATTGGGGTTCCCTCTCGGCTGGGCATTCAGCTGTAGCAAGGGTTCTCTTTATGATGTCGTTGACCTCATTGTGCCTTGAATGCCAGTTAAGGCCGTGTAGAGCATATTGGTTGGCTTGCGCATCATCACAAATACACATATATTCTGTGTGAATTGGGGCAGCAAGGCGCAGAGCCACTGCAATATGGAGAATCTTAGGGTCGAGGCGCGTTCCCTTTGCCGATATGGGAACTGCTTGGAGGAAGTCCCTGGAGTGATGCACACTCACAGCTTGGAGACAGGCAGTCTCCCTGTCTGATGTTGCAGCCCTGAGCTTGTTGGCAAGCACCTTTTCAGTGATGGGGCCATCCCAGCTTGACTGTAAGCCAGTGCTGTACTAGGGTTTGGTGCTGGAGCAGAAAGAGTCTCCCATCCAGTGATGACACTGGCATAGCTAGGGTCCTGTATTCCTGCTGAGTCATTGAGGTTATCAGGAAGAATTTCTCTTATTAACTCGTTTGATGCTACAAAAGAGGATAGGAAAGCTGGTAAGGCAATCTGGGAGGATCTGCATACTCCCAGCCCACCAAGCCTGACCGGAAGTGAGGCTTGGGGGAAGTGGAGAGTATCTCAGAAAGTAGGTAAGTTTTGGGATTCACAGGCACCTGGTGAGTAGGTAGAAGGCATGTGTATCAGTGTCTTTCATCCTGCCTACCATCATCTGGAGGTCTGAGACTTTTTATTTCTAGGATCAGATCGATGGCACTGGACCCAAGAGGAGCACCAAGGAGAATGTTATTGGCTGGGTCAGTGACTCTTCCTCCTGGTAAAACAGCGCTAATATTCTGGATCATCTGTCGATTGGCAGAAACTATTTCACATTTGGTGGATTATAAAGACAGGCCCAGGCTTTCTCCCATGTCTGTAATTTTTCTGATGTCCTCTAGGAGAGATTCTGTTGTGCCAGCTAGGGTACCATCTTCCAAGAACCAGATATTGAGCTCACTGGAGAGTGCTTCTGTGACTTTTTTGATGACCAAACAGAAGGGGGGTGAGAGGGTCCCCCTGTTGCACACCCTCACAAGAGTCAATTTCATGGTCCCCAAACAATAGTTTAGAAGTCACACTATAATACGATTCTATGAAGGGATAGAGGGAAGGGAAGTTTCTAGAAACTGCTTGGAGAGCAGCATCCCTTCTGACTAAACTGAAAGCTTTAAAAGTCCAATTTGATCAAGGGTTTTTTATCGGACATGTTGATGTATACTCGTGCTGCGTTGGCAGCTGCTTCACTGCCCTGTTGAACACCAAAACCGAGCTGAGTTGGTTTCAACATTGCAGAAGCCTCTTGACTCACTATTCTTACTGCAGCCTCGGCGACTAGGCACCGAAGGGTGTTGCCCACTGCAAATGGGCCTAATTCCTCCATCCTTTTTCCGGAGGGCACACAAAGAGGCACCAAAGAAAAGGGGTCTAATGGCCTCTGGGACACCGCCAGCCAATCACAGGTTGGAAAATTTGGTGAGTTCAGAGAGCAGCCTCTCTGAAACATCACCAAGTGCTGGATTGAGCATTTGTTTTAGGTGTTGAGGCCTTAAACCGGTGAAACCTTCTGCTGAGCCTTGTGGAAATAACATAGTAGCTTTATACACATCAGCATCCTGTAAGGTTAGATGTTCTTCTCCTACTGCAATGTCAGGGAGGTCAATGTTGGTACTGGGAGCCCTGGGTGGATGTTTGCCCTTCAGAGCTTGATAATATATATATATATATATATATATATATATATATATATATATATATATATATATATATATATTTATATATATATATTTATATATATTTTATTTTATTATCACACTGGCCGATTCCCACCAAGGCAGGGTGGCCCGAAAAAGAAAAACTTTCACCATCATTCACTCCATCACTGTCTTGCCAGAAGGGTGCTTTACACTACAGTTTTTAAACTGCAACATTAACACCCCTCCTTCAGAGTGCAGGCACTGTACTTCCCATCTCCAGGACTCAAGTCCGGCCTGCCGGTTTCCCTGAATCCCTTCATAAATGTTACTTTGCTCACACTCCAACAGCACGTCAAGTATTAAAAACCATTTGTCTCCATTCACTCCTATCAAACACGCTCACGCATGCCTGCTGGAAGTCCAAGCCCCTCGCACGCAAAACCTCCTTTACCCCCTCCCTCCAACCCTTCCTAGGCCGACCCCTACCCCGCCTTCCTTCCACTACAGACTGATACACTCTTGAAGTCATTCTGTTTCGCTCCATTCTCTCTACATGTCCGAACCACCTCAACAACCCTTCCTCAGCCCTCTGGACAACAGTTTTGGTAATCCCGCACCTCCTCCTAACTTCCAAACTACGAATTCTCTGCATTATATTCACACCACACATTGCCCTCAGACACGACATCTCCACTGCCTCCAGCCTTCTCCTCGCTGCAACATTCATCACCCACGCTTCACACCCATATAAGAGCGTTGGTAAAACTATACTCTCATACATTCCCCTCTTTGCCTCCAAGGACAAAGTTCTTTGTCTCCACAGACTCCTAAGTGCACCACTCACTCTTTTTCCCTCATCAATTCTATGATTCACCTCATCTTTCATAGACCCATCCGCTGACACGTCCACTCCCAAATATCTGAATACGTTCACCTCCTCCATACTCTCTCCCTCCAATCTGATATTCAATCTTTCATCACCTAATCTTTTTGTTATCCTCATAACCTTACTCTTTCCTGTATTCACCTTTAATTTTCTTCTTTTGCACACCCTACCAAATTCATCCACCAATCTCTGCAACTTCTCTTCAGAATCTCCCAAGAGCACAGTGTCATCAGCAAAGAGCAGCTGTGACAACTCCCACTTTGTGTGTGATTCTTTATCTTTTAACTCCACGCCTCTTGCCAAGACCCTCGCATTTACTTCTCTTACAACCCCATCTATAAATATATTAAACAACCACGGTGACATCACACATCCTTGTCTAAGGCCTACTTTTACTGGGAAATAATTTCCCTCTTTCCTACATACTCTAACTTGAGCCTCACTATCCTCGTAAAAACTCTTCACTGCTTTCAGTAACCTACCTCCTACACCATACACTTGCAACATCTGCCACATTGCCCCCCTATCCACCCTGTCATACGCCTTTTCCAAATCCATAAATGCCACAAAGACCTCTTTAGCCTTATCTAAATACTGTTCACTTATATGTTTCACTGTAAACACCTGGTCCACACACCCCCTACCTTTCCTAAAGCCTCCTTGTTCATCTGCTATCCTATTCTCCGTCTTACTCTTAATTCTTTCAATTATAACTCTACCATACACTTTACCAGGTACACTCAACAGACTAATCCCCCTATAATTTTTGCACTCTCTTTTGTCCCCTTTGCCTTTATACAAAGGAACTATGCATGCTCTCTGCCAATCCCTAGGTACCTTACCCTCTTCCATACATTTATTAAATAATTGCACCAACCACTCCAAAACTATATCCCCACCTGCTTTTAACATTTCTATCTTTATCCCATCAATCCCGGCTGCCTTACCCCCTTTCATTTTACCTACTGCCTCACGAACTTCCCCCACACTCACAACTGGCTCTTCCTCACTCCTACAAGATGTTATTCCTCCTTGCCCTATACACGAAATCACAGCTTCCCTATCTTCATCAACATTTAACAATTCCTCAAAATATTCCCTCCATCTTCCCAATACCTCTAACTCTCCATTTAATAACTCTCCTCTCCTATTTTTAACTGACAAATCCATTTGTTCTCTAGGCTTTCTTAACTTGTTAATCTCACTCCAAAACTTTTTCTTATTTTCAACAAAATTTGTTGATAACATCTCACCCACTCTCTCATTTGCTCTCTTTTTACATTGCTTCACCACTCTCTTAACTTCTCTCTTTTTCTCCATATACTCTTCCCTCCTTGCATCACTTCTACTTTGTAAAAACTTCTCATATGCTAACTTTTTCTCCCTTACTACTCTCTTTACATCATCATTCCACCAATCGCTCCTCTTCCCTCCTGCACCCACTTTCCTGTAACCACAAACTTCTGCTGAACACTCTAACACTACATTTTTAAACCTACCCCATACCTCTTCGACCCCATTGCCTATGCTCTCATTAGCCCATCTATCCTCCAATAGCTGTTTATATCTTACCCTAACTGCCTCCTCTTTTAGTTTATAAACCTTCACCTCTCTCTTCCCTGATGCTTCTATTCTCCTTGTATCCCATCTACCTTTTACTCTCAGTGTAGCTACAACTAGAAAGTGATCTGATATATCTGTGGCCCCTCTATAAACATGTACATCCTGAAGTCTACTCAACAGTCTTTTATCTACCAATACATAATCCAACAAACTACTGTCATTTCGCCCTACATCATATCGTGTATACTTATTTATCCTCTTTTTCTTAAAATATGTATTACCTATAACTAAACCCCTTTCTATACAAAGTTCAATCAAAGGGCTCCCATTATCATTTACACCTGGCACCCCAAACTTACCTACCACACCCTCTCTAAAAGTTTCTCCTACTTTAGCATTCAAGTCCCCTACCACAATTACTCTCTCACTTGGTTCAAAGGCTCCTATACATTCACTTAACATCTCCCAAAATCTCTCTCTCTCCTCTGCATTCCTCTCTTCTCCAGGTGCATACACGCTTATTATGACCCACTTCTCGCATCCAACCTTTACTTTAATCCACATAATTCTTGAATTTACACATTCATATTCTCTTTTCTCCTTCCATAACTGATCATTTAACATTACTGCTACCCCTTCCTTTGCTCTAACTCTCTCAGATACTCCAGATTTAATCCCATTTATTTCCCCCCACTGAAACTCTCCTACCCCCTTCAGCTTTGTTTCGCTTAGGGCCATGACATCCAACTTCTTTTCATTCATAACATCAGCAATCATCTGTTTCTTGTCATCCGCACTACATCCACGCACATTTAAGCAACCCAGTTTTATAAAGTAATGTCTACCTTAAATATAATGATCTAATGCTTTTCAGAACATAAAAATGATAAATACTTAATAATATTAAAATTACTACTACTACTACTACTACTACTACTTCAAATAATAAAATATAATAATAATAATAATAATAATAATAATAATAATAATAATAATAATAATAATAATAATAATAATAATAATAATAATAATAATAATAATAATAATAATAAACGTGTAACCCGTTCAATATCTTAAAGTTTTTATTTAAATGGGATGTTATATTCATAGTTTAAACAGTACAGTGCAAACTTTGTACAAAAGTTACTTGATGCGGAATAAACGATGGTTTGCAAAGATTCCACCCAGACATCTTTCAGTCACAAGGAGATGACATGTTTGAACTGAAGCAAAGGCCTTCACTTCTTCCATCACATTATAATAGGGCCTAACCATGCAATGCCGTTCTCAGTCCTTCGTAGGTCATAGGCTCACCTTTCTTAGTTGGCTATCAACTTTCCCCACTAAAAATAACTGTGAGGGAAAAGTTCGTTAGATAGGAGAGGTGGAAGTATGAATGGTGGTAGTAGTTTGTTGGGCGGTGTGTTTGCTAGGTGGGTGCGTCGTTCCCGCTACCCCCCTCCCCACCATGCACCCTGTGGGAGGGGACGAGTCTCTCTCTCCCACCGGTTGTCAGTCACTTGACTTTCGGTTCCCATCAAATCTGTAGGTGTTCGTTCCATTCCTGTTTAATTTATAATGTGTTTGGGTTAATTTGGTTTCAATAAAAGCTTCACTCTTGCTTAGGCTTTTATGCTGCAAATTCTTTCTGTCCTGATTTGGATTTAACATAGTGTAACATCATTTAATCCTCGCCAGGTCTTTTAAAGGTCATACGCCTACCATGTGAATGATTTCTCGACTGGTGTGTAATTTTGAATTTATTTTAGCATTGATTGTTGGCTCGGGTCATCTGCCACAGACAAGATAAGAGGGGCAACATTGATCTTCAAAAGATCTTTTTTTCAATCTGGCATCTGTATCTACAATGGTCCTCCTTCCATTTGTAGCTGACTTACGATCAACTACACACCATTCAAGCAGCCATTCTCATTTCAATAAGGAGGAACCAGCCTTATCAAATACTCTTGGCTTCATATCTAAAAGTATAAATAATAGAAGTCCTCAGGTTATTCTTCAACTCTGTATAACCTTGGTTAAGCCTCATTTAGATTATGCTGCAAAGTTCTGGCCACCGTATTAAAAAATGGATATAAATGCTCTGGAAAACGTACAGAAGAGGATGACAAAGTTGATCCCATGTATCAGAAATCTTCCCTGAATCTGCACTCTCTAGAATGGCGTTGAATTAGGGTGGATATGATTGAGGTGTATAAATGGAAAACAGGAATAAATAAAGGGGATGTAAATAGCGTGCTGAAAAAAGCCAGCCAAGACAGGACTCGTAGCAATGGATTTAAGTTGGAAAAATTCAGATTCAGAAAGGATATAGGAAAACACTGGTTAGTTGTGGATGAGTGGAACAAACTCCTGAGTACTGTCATAGAAGCTAAGACCTTGTGTACTCTCCGTGGACTGAACCGAGATGCCCTCCGTCGAGCAACTTTACCAACAGCTAAAGGAAGAATTGAGAGTAGCAAAGATGGAGATACGGCAATTGACTGAGGAAAGCAAGAGGATTCATAGTAGTCCTCCTGTTTTGAGTCCTCAGGTCAAGAAGGGAATGTGTTCAGTTGCTGGACAGCATGGAACATAGCTGACGATCAAGAAGAATGGAAAGACAGAAACGATGACGAAGAAAGAGACTTCAGCGGTGGTGTCTATAATGTTAGTAATAGTGATGAGCGTAATTTAAGTGGTGGTGAAGAGTGTGATGAGAGCGGTGGTGTCTATAATGTTAGTAATAGTGATGAGCATAATATTAGTGGTGGTGCAGAGTGTGATGAGGTTAGTCACATAGACATTAATGTTGAATACAATACTGTTGACAAATGTAATGAACACAATGTTGGTAGTGGCGCTGGTGATGACAGTTGTAGTGTTGCGTGTAATGTTAGTGGAGGAGGGAATGTGAGTGGTGGTGTCACCTATCATACATTCACACATAAACAGCGTCATGCTCTGGGTTTACGAAGACTCCCACGAGGCCTTACAACTGGAGGTGCACTTACAAAACTCATGGACAAGGGTAGCACTGTTGACATTGATAAGGTCTGCTATTTACATGAACAATTTTTTCATTATGCTGAGAAACTCGACAAGATCCCAGGACTACTATAATGGATCAAAACTCGTATAAACTTTCTATATTAAGCTGGAACATTGCATCACTTAGAAAAAGACTTCCTGACCTTCATCATAAAGTAACCACTGAATCCATTGATGTTGTGTGTCTACAAGAGTGCAGAGTCCCTGAAAAATCCCAACCCCCTAAATTACCATCATTTGTTGCATATAACCTCAAATCTACTAACTCTTGTGTTCTATATATTAAAAAATCACTTCCCCATCAACTTCTTGCACATAAGAAAACAGAGGGGCTACTATATCATGGTGTTAGGATTTATATTGGGAACTCTGCTTTCAACATATTTAACTTGTATGCTCCTGCTGATAAGTTTAATTACTTGGAGCTCCCAACTTGTGCTCATTCTGAGCCTACTCTTATTATTGGCGATTACAATGCGAGACACAAAAGCATTGGAAACTCACAGTTTGGTAATCGTAATGGCAATCAACTGTTGTCACTCTTAAACAGTCATGATAATGTCCAAATTGTAGGTGACCTTGAACCCACACATATCTATGGAGGCGTCCTTGATCTGTGCCTGGGCTTCAACATTACTTCTGCCAGCTGTGAGTCTTCCATTGTAACAGATATAGCGTCTGATCATTTCCCTAGGCTAACCTCTCTAGATATTGGTAATACTATCCTTCCTGGTGGGATATTCAAACGGAAACGTTTTAATGTTCCCACAGATCAGCATGATGACTTTGTTGCACATGTGACTGACTGGTATAATTCCTATGAGTGTTCCTCTGTAGAGACCTTTAACAATGATCTTGTGAGCAGTATTCAGAACTACTTAGAGCCGCCACTGCAACCTCTTGGTACTCTAAACCCAACAAACTTCCATAATAATCATACCTCCTTCAAAAACCATACTTATTACAATGATTCTAAACTTCGTACACTGAAACGTACTGCTCGCAGACTAGGCCTAGCCTATAGAAAACATCGTACCCCTGGAATGCTCAGGCTCTTCCAAACTGCCCTTGCTGCTGCCAGAGAGCGTATGACAGAGCTGCGGCAAACCGACTGGGAAAAATTTGTCAACGGTCTTAATGCTCACACCCCACTTAGCCGGGCATGGAGGGACATAAATAGAATTAAGGGTAACCGAACTGGGCAGATCGCGCACCCTCATCCCTTGCATAGGGCGAATGAGTTAGTGCTTGGGCTGCTACATCTAGCTATGACAATCTTCCCAGTACCACACAGGCAAAATTAAATGACAGATATGATGCAAGGGAGAGACTTGTTTGCTTTATGCTCAGCAAGGCAGATGATTGCAACATTCCTTTCACTAATTATGAACTTGATGCAGCGCTAACTAAGGGCAACTCCACGTCGCCTGGTGAGGATGGTATTACTTACAACATACTCAGATTGCTGTGTCGAGTACCAGGTAATCCATTACTTGAATTATATAACATGAGCTATGTAACTGGGGAGCTCCCTCAATCTTGGACCAAGAGCCTCATCATTCCAATTCCTAAGCCCAATCAACAAAATGCATTTCGCCCAATATCTCTTACTAGCTGCTTGTGTAAAACATTTGAGAGAATGATTCTTAATCGTCTCATGTACAGAATCAAACAATTTTTGTCTCCCCGGTTACATGGTTTCATGCATGGAAGGAGCGTGCATCATTGCATAGCCACCTTTCTCACCCTGCACACTGACAGCTCCTACACTACCTTCCTTGACCTTAAATCCGCTTTCGATGTAGCCAACCGACATGTAATAATTAGTGAACTTGCCAGAATGGATGTTGGAGGATGGCTTCTCCGCTGGATAAAGGCTACCTGTCCAACAGAAAATCGTCTGTGTTGTTCCAGGGACATAGAAGTGTAACTAAAGACTTTGAATTAGGAACCCCACAGGGAGGTGTGCTCAGTCCCACACTGTTCAATATTCTAATTAATGCATTACTTAATGCTATACCTAGTCAGCCCCATAATTATGTGATTAGTTTTGCTGATGATATAATGATTCACACCACCGGATTCTCCAACACCCAAAACATTCTTAATCATGTACTAGCCTCGTGTCAGGACCTGGGGTTGATAATCTCTACTGATAAAACAAAGATACTCAATAGGCGTCCTCCTCGACAGAGAGGCACAGTTCGTCAGATCCAATTGCATGATGGGTCTCTTCTAGAATATGTAAGCAGATACAGGTATCTAGGCTTTGAGGTTCCACTACTTGGACCTGTTGTAACAAGACTTTGTCGCCAATACAAAGAACGACTAAGAGCACTTAGAGTTGTGGCAGGGCTTCACCCCAGGTATGGTGCTAATGTTAAAATTGTGAAAATGATGTATCTTGCTTATATTAGATCATTGGTTGATTATGCTGCGCCACTACTTGCTCTTGTGTCTGACTGGAAGCTTGGAGGGCTGGAAAAACTGCAGAACGAAGCAATGAGGATCATCCTAGGATGCCCTCGTACTGCCAAAATTTTAAATATGCAAAAATAACTTGATATTCCAAGCATCAGAGATCGTGTTACTGAAAGAAATATCCTAATTGGGGTTAATATGCTCAGGCAAGCTCATTCAAACCCCTGCACAGAAGCCCTCCAAACTTTCCTCAGCACTGGTGAACACTCCTCCAGATGGATCGAAAAGACTGGAACCGACCTCCGCATGAATCAGATACATGATCTATGTCAAGTAAGGCAACAGCGGCACTTCTCCGCTCCATGGAATATTACCCCATTCCAAACTACCATTCCTCCATTTCCCCCCAAACTACTTCTTAAATCACAACCAAAACTTCGCCTTGAAGCCAAACATGAGGCCTTAAGCTGTATTGATAACTTAGTCACACAGCACACACTCTCGCAAATTATTTACGTTGATGGTTCTGTTCACCAATCCACTGGTGCAGCTGGTAGTGCTGCTGTTGTCGTACAGAGTGATGGCTCTCTTAAAGAAATTGGAGCACGCATCAATAATTGGGCCTCTACCCTTCAGACAGAACTGTTTGCCATACTCCTTGCACTGAAATGCATCTATGTATCAAAGATTGACAGTTTAATTGTAACTGATTCTGTCATCCATAAATGCTCTCAACTCATTAAGCATAAATTGTGGCATGCTTGTGTCAGAAGCCAGACATAGGTATGGTAGGATTGTGGACAGTGGAGTCAGAGTGCACATGCTGTGGATTCCATCTCACATTGCTCTTCAGATGCATGATAGAACTGATAAATTGGCTAAGCTGTATGCTTTCAAAGAGGGAGTAGATTACAATCTTGGCTTGTCAGGTAGTAGTTTGAGAACAATAATACGAAAAGAACTTCAGCTGAATTATATGAACTTAAGGCTCAGGGAGATTGACACCAGTGAGTCCATCTATCATCATTCTATCACGCAGGAGGAGCCACATGTCTATGGTGCATCCAACAAAATAAGCAGACTCTTGAATGTCACTACCGCCTTGCTCCGGCTGGGTTACAAGTATCTTTGGCAGGTTAAATCACCACCACCAGATGT
Organism: Cherax quadricarinatus; assembly: GCF_038502225.1. Classification (NCBI taxonomy): domain Eukaryota; kingdom Metazoa; phylum Arthropoda; class Malacostraca; order Decapoda; family Parastacidae; genus Cherax; species Cherax quadricarinatus. Next base: position 45,044,024 of record NC_091309.1, read on the forward strand.
AGACCAAACGAAATGTAAACTTTGCCAGATGGATTATTGTCACACCCTGCGTCATTATGTACTGGAGTACGATAAAATTAATGAATTTAGAAACAACTCACTCAGAAGTGTTCAAGAAATGGCTAAGTATTTTATCCACAGTGGTATATTACAGACCATTCTGGAGAAATACCCTGACTTTGCTAGCTGCAACTAAAGCATTACCACATATGTGCATGTGTGTGTGTGTGTGTGTGTGTGTGTGTGTGTGTGTGTGTGTGTGTGTGTGTGTGTGTGTGTGTGTGTGTGTGTTTGTGTGTATGTGTATGAGTGTGTGAGTGTGTGTGTGTGTGTGTGTGTGTGTGTGTGTGTGTGTGTGTGTGTGTGTGTGTGTGTGTGTGTGTGTGTATGAGTGTGTGTGTGTGTGTATGAGTGTGTGTGCGTGTGTGTGTATGAGTTTGTGTATGTGTGTGTGTGTGTGTGTGTGTGTGTGTGTGTGTGTGTGATTATGATGAGTCGAATACTGGGAACGTCACGACGAATGACACCAAGGAAGGTAAAAACATTGTTCTTGATGGGGATGGCCAGATTAGGTACATGGATAGGGCCTTCTGCTTGAAGGATAGGAGTAGGAGACAGGGTTTGCTTTTCTGGGGCTGGGATGGAGGATATTGTTAGTTGGCTTGACAACATCATGAATGGTAATGGGATGAATCCTGTTATCTGCCTCAGTCCTGGAGGCAATGGTGTAGGCAGGCGTAGAAGTGAGGATTTAGTTAGAAGGTACAGGACAGCAATAGACATAATTAGGAAGAAGGGAAGTTGCACCCTGTTATGTGGCATTTTGCCAAGAAGGGGTGTTGAAAATGAATGGTTGTCCAGAGCAATTGGTAGTATTGGCTGGACAAACACTGAAAGGATAATGCAGTACCATTCGTTGACAACTGGGACCACTTCTACTGTAGAAATTACATGTATGCCAGGGATGGAGTTCACTATCCTCGGTAGGTGTGGGTTTTCTTGCTAGCTCAGTTGAGGGTGTCGTTAGGACTTCAAACTAGGATTAGAGGTATGGGTTTAGGAATGGAAAATAATGTGTGTGGATATATTGACTTAGGCGTTGATATTATTAATCTTAATAATAACAGTCATGGAGTAACACTGGGTATAGATAATTACAGAAATTATGTAAAAGCAAAGGTGAATAGGAAAAAGGTGCAGAAGAAAAAACATGTAAATGTATTTTATGGTAACAGTGGAAGTGCAAGAAATAAGATTAATGAATTATGTTTGGTAGCGTGCGCTGGGAACTTTGATGTCATTGCAATAACTGAAACATGGTATAATTTAAAGAGTCGGGATATGATTGTTGATTGTCATATTCAAGGGTTTAAGTTGTTCCATGTGGAAAGATATAACGGGAAAGGAGGTGGAGTTGCATTATATGTACGAGAAAATATAAATTGTTGCATAAAAACAGGTATAAAAATAGACGGATTAGTAACAGAATCTGTTTGGGTAGAGTTTCTAGAAGGTCAAGAAAAACTAATTCTATGTGTAATATACTGACCTCCAGGCTTGTTAGGACTTCTAGACACAATAACGTAGTGATAGGAGATTTTAACTTTAGTCAAATTGACTGGACTTCTTTGACAGGTAATCTGGAGTCCATTGACTTTATGGAAGTAGTTCAGGACTGTTTTCTGAAGCAGTGTGTAACAGAGCCTACCAGGGGTAATAATTTGCTCGACCTAATCTTGTCAAATAAGGAAACACTCGTAAATAATCCGGAGATCGCTGAAGAGCTTGGCGCAAGTGATCACAAATCCATTAATTTTAGCATTACCTGGGAATACGAGAATAATGATAATACGGTAAAAGTCCCTGATTTTCGTTCTGCCGATTATATGGACTTAGGGAACACCTGTCTAATCTTGATTGGAATAATCTAATAATTTTATTGACGATGATCATACTATTACGAAGAGATCTGCATTTATGATTTTTTTCTTAATAATGTACAACGTGCTCAGAGTATATATAATCCCCAGAGAGAAATTAGGTCAAATAATAACGATCCCAAATGGGTTAACAGGAGGCTAAAGCATCTATTAGGAGAGAAAAAGAGGAATTTATAGGTGTATCAAAAGAGGAGAGATTAACCTTATTGACCAATATGTTCGGTGTAAAAAATAAGTAAAAAATGGGGGATTAGATAAGCTAAATGTGACTTTGAAATTAGAGTTGCTAATGAATCAAAAACTAGTCCAAAAAGGTTCTTTCAAAGTGTATAGGACGAAGGTGAGGGAAAAAGTAGGACCTCTGAAAATTGGGAATAGACAGCTGACGGATGACGAACTGGAAACGTGTTCTCTATTTAATGAGTATTTTTTGTCAGTCTTTACACAAGATGTAAATGAGATTCCAGAAATTAACAATTATTCACTTCCTGAAGAATTCAAATTAACTAATTTTACTGTCACGAGGGACATGGTTATCAAACAGATAGATAAACTGAAACAAAAGTCCCCGGGACCCGATGAATTGTTTTCCAGGGTACTTAAGGAATGCAAGATGGAACTTAGTCAGCTATTAACGAGCGTGTGTAATGCATCCATTCTAACTGGTGTTGTGGCAGAGATGTGGAAGTTAGCTAATGTAGTTCCTATATTCAAATCAGGGGATAAGTCCATTCCATTCAAATTACTGTCCAATATAGCCTGACGTCTATAGTAGGCAAAGTATTAGAATCAATTATATCTGACATTTGTAGAAGTCATCTTCAAGAACATAATTTGATTATTGAATCTCTCGTTCCTGCCTGACAAACTTACTGACATTCTTCAACAGAACATTTGAGGCAGGTGACAGTGATAAGGAATATGACATTGTTTATTTGGATTTTAGTAAAGCCTTAGATAGAGTATCTCACAAGAGACTCTTAAGAAAAGTGGCAGCTCATGGTATAGGAGGTAAAGTTCTAGCATGGATAGAGGCAAGGCTTACCAATAGAAAGCAGAGAGTTACCATTAATGGAATGAAACCTGAATGGGGATTAGTCACTAGTGGCGCTCCACAGGGATCAGTTTTAGGCCCTCTCTTGTTCATAATTTACGTTAATGACCTTGATGAAGGGATTACGAGTGACATGAGTAAGTTTGCTGATGATACAAAGATAGGCCGTATAATTCACTCTGAGGAGGATATCAATGAACTCCAGGACGATTTGGACAAATTAATGTCTTGGTCTGAAAAATGGCAGATGAAGTTCAATGTGGATAAGTGTAAGGTACTTGCCCTTGGTAATGAAAATAACCCTCGAAGCTATAATCTAGGTGAAGTAGAGCTTGATCATACAGAATGTGAAAAAGACTTGGGAGTCATGGTAAGCAGAAATCTAAAGCCAAGACAGCAGTGCCTTAGTGTGCGCAACAAGGCTAACAGATTACTTGGATTTATCTCAAGAAGTATAAGTAACAGAAGTCCAAAAGTTATTTTACAGCTCTGTACATCACTAGTGAGGCCTCATTTAGATTATGCTGCTCAGTTTTGGTCCCCTTACTACAGGATGGATATAGACTCATTAGAGAACATACAGAGAAGAGTGACTAAAATGATTTACTCTGAAAGGAACCTCCTGTATGAAGATAGACTTAAAGCCTTGAATCTCCACTCTCTGGAGAGGCGTAGAAAGAGGGGAGATATCATTGAAGTGTAAGTGGATGACGGGCATAAACAAGAGATATATTAATAAAGTAATGAGGGTGTCGAACCAGGTAAGAACCAGAAATAATGGATTTAAGTTGGATAAATTTAGATTTAGTAAATACTCTGGAGATCACTGAAGAGCTTGGAGCAAGTGATCACAAATACATCACTTTTAGCAATAATTGGGAATGCAAGAATAATGATAATACAGTAAAAATCCCTGATTTCCATTCTGCCGATTATAATGGACTTAGGGAACACCTGTCTAATCTTGATTGGGGTTATCTAGCTAATGATTTTATTGAAAATGATCATGCTTATGATTATGAAGGGATCTGCTTATATGATTTTTTTTTCTTGGCAATATACACCGTGCCCACAGCATGTACATTCCCCAGAGAGAAATTAGGTCCAATAATAACGATCCCAAATGGGTTAACAGTAGGTTAAAGCATCTATTATGAAAGTAAAGGGGAATTTATAAGCGCATCAGAAGAGGAGAGGTTAACTTTACTGACCAATATGTTCAGTTTAAAGGAGAAGTAAAAAAGGAGAGTAGAAAGGCTGAACGTGACTATGAAATTAGAGTTGCTAATGAATCAAAGACTAATCCAAAGGGATTCTTTCATGTGTATAGGACGAAGGTGAAGGAAAATGTAGGACCTCTGAAAATTGGGAATGGACAGCTGACGCATAACGAACTGGAAATGTGTTCCTTATTTAATGACTATGTTTTGTCAGTTTTTACACAGGAAGAGGTCAATGAGATTCCAATAATTAACAATTATTTAGTTCCTGATGAATTTAAATTAACTAATATTACTGTCATGAGGGACATGGTTATTAAACAGATAGACAAACTGAAGCAAAATAAGTCCCCGGGACCGGATGAGCTGTTTTCCAGGGTACTTAATTAATGCAAGATGGAGGTTAGTCAGCCATTAACGAGTGTGTTTAATGCGTCCATCCTTACCGGTGGAAACACAAACACATATGCAGTTTAATGTGATCCTTTATTGACAACGTTTCGCCAACACAGTGGGCTTTTTCAAGTCACAAACAGATCTACCTGGGGTGGAAGGTACGCGAGTATTTATAGTCAGGTTCAGAATGTTGAGGTCAGGTGGAGAATGCTGCATCTGATGATTTACCGGGTAGGGATATAGAGTCTAAAATCCTGGATAGCTTGGCAAGGGTATAGGACAAGTTGTAAGCAGACCTTCTGTAGTGTTCTATGTTCTTATGTTGGATAGCAATGAAGGAGTTTATTGGCAAGTGGTTCAGCTATGTTATAGAAGCCATTGTTCTGGTTGAAATTGTTGGTTATAGAGAAAACCGATGATTCCAGGATTCGTCGGTATTGAGTGTTGTCTTGTGTGGCGATAAGTCTTGAGGTTCTGTAGTTAATTAAATGGTTGAGTGAATTCCGATGTTATACACAGGCATTCCTTGTATCGTCAGTCCTGCTTGCGTATTGGTGTTCTGAAATACGTGTTTGGAGGTCTCTTGATGTTTCGCCCACGTATAATTTGTTGCAATCATTACAAGGGATTATGTATACACCTGCAGAGGATGGAAGCTTGTTCTGTCTACTGCTGGTGATGTCCTTGATGGTCGTGGTTGTGGAGGTAGATACTTGGAATGATGTATTGGAAAAGATGTTGGAAACATGTTTGGCAATGGAGTTGGTGGGGAGGACTATGTATCTCTTTTCGGCAGTGTCTCCTCTTGGTGTGTTGAAGATGTTTAATGCCCGCCGTCTGCAGTCTCTGATGATGTGACGAGGATAGTGGAGTTTAGAAAATACTTGTTCAATTATAGTGCATTCTTCTTCAAGGAGCTCATTGCTGCAGATTCTGAGCGCGCTCAGGAAGAAGCCTATAATTACACCACGTTTAGTTTTGGTGTCGTGGTGAGAGTAGAAGTGGAGAAGATCGTTTTGGTTGGTTGGTTTTCGATATACTTTAAAACGAAGTTCATGGTCAGTTTTGCAGAGAAGAACATCAAGGAAAGGAAGAGTGTTGTCGACTTCTTCTTCAAGTGTGAACTGGATTGAGGGCTCGACCTTGTTGAGCTTGTCTTGGAGAGCTTGAACGTTTAAGCGTATAATGTTCGCCAATCTTGCGATGACCCGTCTCTGGCTCCCGAGGGAGAAAGGTTTCTACAATGATGCGACATATGCTGCTCAAGCACTCTTCTGGTCAGTTCAACTGGTGCATCTCATAAGCGACAACACCATATGTACTCCTAACTATGGACACTAGCGAGGAGGAGGATATGTCGTTATCACAGGTAACAGCTTGTCTGGTTCGTTGACTCCATGGTACACTAGTGTGGCCGCAGTCATCTCTGGGTCCTCTTCGGGAGGGAATATCACTCCTAGTTGCCTGCGGAGTGTCTCAGTAACTTCGCACTCCAGAAGATAGTGTGTTAGGGGCCGCTGGACAACGTGCTGACAGTACTGGCACATCTCCTCCTCAGCCTTGTCTACCATCATCTTGGCTGTGGGAAAGCCCAAACGAAGCCGATGGATGGCGGTACACTGCGCTCTGGACCAGCTTCTATCATATGGAGGGGGTTCTCCCTGAGTCGCTGCTCGGTACCACTGTTGAGATGGGGTATCACCTAAGACCTCCCCCATAAGTTTCATGGCTCTGGCAGCCACCAGTTTGGTCTGTCGTAGGCTGATTGGGACAGTAATCCCAACATGTGGATAGTCTGTTGCTGCCTTGGCTGCATCATCTGCCGCCTCATTTCCCCGGATGCCAGCATGGCTGGGGATCCAGTTCAATGTCGATCTGTTACCCTGAACTTCTAAGGCTGTCATTATGCTCAGGATCGATGTGATGAGGTGAACATTGTCCTGTGGTTGAGGATGGGAGAGGGCATTGATTGCAGAGGTGGAATCAACATGTATGACAGGTCGGAGTCGATGTCGTAGGGCATGTGACAATGCCTGCTGAATCGCCACCAGCTCAGCTTGAAGGATCGTGCAGTGGTCAGGGAGTCGCCAGCCTTGTGTGTGACCATTGTGGTACAGTCCAGCTGCTGCTCTCTTCCTGTCAGGGTCGACAGAACCATCTGTGAAATACACTGCACATGTGCCTCCCTCTGCCAGTGCCATGCTTGTCTCAGCATGATTGCTGAGGGTGTCTTGACTGCAGAGACGCTTAGAGATGGGTAGCTGCATGATGCAAACATCGGCTGGATCTGGGCGCCAGGGAGGTGGTGGATGGTACCCAGCAACAGGAAGGTCACAACTCTTCTCAAGGAGTAGTTGTATAGGCAGCAGCTTCCGCCCAGCAGCACAAAACGAACGAATCCAGGAGTAGTCCGTGAAGAGTGTGGGATCTTGTGTCATGGTTGTCAATATCCGTCTCCTTAGTGGGGTACCTTGCTGCCGGTGCAGAATCGTGGCCACTTTGCAGGCGTTTATGTATCTTACTCTGTCAGCCAAGGAAGGAAGCCGGGCCTCAGATCTGAGACATACTGTGTTGGTCCAGATGGGGGCCCCAAGCATAGTTCTTATCGCCTGGTTTTGTACGACCTCCACCCTTTGCCTGCTCTGCGGGAAGAGATGAGCTAACGCCGGTGCACCGTAGTCAATGAGCGAGCGTATAGCTTGTATATAGTACAAGCGAAGTACATCTTTGCTTGCCCCTGCACGGTGCCTCGTCATGGCTCTCATGGCGTTGAGTCTGAGTAGAGCACGTGACCTGACATACTCGGCCTGTTTCTGAAAGGTCAGCTTTTTATCAATGTAGATTCCCAAGTACAGGTAGGAGCCTGTCCACTCAAGTTCTATATCCTGAATACGTAATCTATTCACAGGATCTGGTCCCTTGAACATCATTGCAAGAGATTTCTCGGCCGAGATCTTGAGGCCTAGTTCCTTGCAAGACTGCGTAATTAGGTCCAAAGCTCTCTGAGCCTGTCGTTCTAAATTGCCTTTCCCATTCACTACGAGTGCAAGATCATCAGCATAGCTGAGGAGCTGTGTACCACTATGAAAGGGAAGGCTCACAAGTTCCTGCATAAGGATGTTAAACAGGGTAGGACTGAGCACACCTCCTTGTGGCGTACCGTTTTCCAGGGTTTTAAAGGAAGAGTAGTGTCCCTGAAAGCTGACACAGGCCTGCCTGCCCCTAAGGTAGGACTCTATCCAGGCCAGGAGGCGTCCTTTGATTCCCTTCCGAGCTAGTATTGCCAGAATTGCTGTGGGGCTGGCTAGCTCAAATGCCTTCTCAAGGTCGAGGTAGACGACGATACTAGGTTTTTTGTTACTATCAGCAATCTGGCTTAGTAGAGTGGTTATGCACTCTGCTGTACCCACTCCTTTGGTGAAGCCAAATATGTGATGATGAGAGGGTCCAAGTTTCCATAGGAGGCGGTTTAACACCATCCTCTCAGCAGTCTTGGCTAAGCAGCTGGTCAGCGATATGGGTCTCATACTGCCTGGGTCCTTGGGCTTTGGAATTGGTACGATGGTAGCTTTCTTCCAAGCTGCTGGGAGTGTCCTGGCCCTCCACGACTTGTTAATGACGTCTAGTATGGCCTCCCATCCACTCTGCCCAGCCCGTGCAATCATGGAGTACGTAACACCATCGATGCCCGGGGCAGTGTCACCTGTGTTCTTAATGGCACGTCGGAGTTCCAAGTCCGTGAGGTCTTCATCAGTCACATCTTCCGACTCACATGCAGCTTGTATCGTTAGCTGGCGCTGTGGCAGAAGATCCGTCTGTATATTCCGGATGTCCTGTGGGAGCTGAGTGGAGGCTCCCCTGGAAGTGAAAAGCTCCACTAGTTTCTCTGCTTCCTGGGATGGGTTCGGGTGTGCTGGTGGCCTCGGCTTGCTCTTGCCAGTTGCTATGTTGAGCTTGCCCCATATCTCAGATAAGGTGGTGTGATGCCCGAATGTTGAGCACCACTCCAGCCATTTCTCAGTTTTTACTCTGAGAGAGACTCTGCGGGCATGCTGCACAATGGCTCTCAGAGTATTCCTGTTCTCTGCCGTAGGGTTACGCCTGTATAGCTTCCTAAAAGAGTTGATGCGGTGGTTCTGCTCCCGCACCTCGTCGTTGTAGAACCACCAGTCTCTTTTGTGAGTGCGTCCTGCGGACTTCTTTGGAATTGCGCACTCTGCTGCCTGGATGAGAACAGTGATTAGCTCCTGTTCAGCCGTATCACAGTCTTCAGATAGAGAGTATGTGGACCACCAGTCATGAAGATAATCCTGGAACACCTTCCAGTTGGCCCTCTTTACGTCCCATCTAGGAGGCAGCACAACTGTGGGAGGCCTGTTGATGTTGAAGGTGGTGATCACTGCAAAGTGGTCACTGACAAGGTGAGGATGAGTTTCCCATGTGGCTCCTGCTGCGAGTTGTCTTGACCCGAAGGTAAGGTCGAGGCAGCCACCCAACAGGTGTGTGGGGTCTCCATTGTTTAGCAACTTTACCTCTGGAATATCGTGTAGGAGCATTGCTATGTGTCTGCCAGCAGCATTGGTTGCTGAGTGAGAGTGCAGCATTGGGTGATGTGCGTTGAAATCTCCACCCACAATAATACACTCAGTGCGTGCTAGTGCGAGGAGCTCTGCAATGTCGAGGGTGTGTCTTGGGTTCTTGTAGATGTTATAGATGGTAATGGGCGCCCCAGGTATGTGCACAAGGATGGCCTGTACCTCGACATCCTCCCCACAGTCCACAGGGTTGGCTATAACCTCGTGAGGTATTGTATTGGATACAAATACAGCTGTGCCTCTGCAGTGAACGCCCGGGTCCATGTGCCGAAAATACCCAGCAAAACCGGGTAGTCTTGGGCACATAGTCGGGACAGTCAGAGTTTCTTGTAGCAAGACGATGTCAACCCGATCCCGAATTACTGCCTCCAGCAAGAGGTGCTGTTTGCCCCTCAGGCCCTGAATGTTCCATTGTAGGACCTTGAGGGTGTGATTTGGTACCGAGGTTATTCCATCGCTGTTGTTTCCTGAGCTGGAGACTGAGTCCTGCCCGCTCTGAGAACCTGCAAATTCATGGCATCCACTGTCTCCTCTTCGGTCAGAAAGCACACTCTCAGGAGAGTACTGACCATCTGCCGGAATGCGCTCTGTTGTTCCGTGGAGTTGATTGTGTTGCAAATAAGATCCGTGAACACCTTGATGAGTGCTACGAGATCCTCCCTGGTGAGGGCCTGCTTTGGAGTTGGGTTCGAAACAGTGGATATTATCTGGGCTGTTGTGGTCTGTAGGGACTGCTGAGGGTTGGATTTCTTTATTGTATGCACCGTGGTCTGTTGCTGTATACCAGGTTGGGTAGCCGGGATCTGCTGGTGAGGTGCCAGTTGAGTCTGCAAAGCGCCTGTGCCGGGTAAGGAGTGCCTGCGTTGTCGTGCTATGGCCGGTGGGGGCTCGTTTAGTGCCGCCTGCTGATCGCATTGACCAGATGCACCCTGTTGACGCCTCCTGTTCCTCTTGTTTCTGTTTCTTCGTTGAGGTAGGGGTGCAGGAGGTTCTTGACCTTGACGCCTGGTTGAGGCTTCGAGGGTTGGGAATTCCTGGGCATTGACTTGGGTTAGCTGCTGAGAGATCTGCGGTATCACAGGGTTCTCTGCACCCATCGTCTGCTGAGAGTGATGATCCGTCGTAGCCTGTTGCCGAGTTTTTGGCGTCTTCCAGACTTCTTGAATTCTGGCGAGCCTCTCGGGGCATCGAGGATTCCAGGCATGGTGTTTCTGCCTGCAGTTCGGGCATTGTGGAGTGGGTGGCGATGCATTTTTCAGCTTGGTGATGCATTCCTCGGTAGGGTGGTGCTGGCTGCAGACACCGCAGATTACTCTGTTCGGACAGAGTGCACCCAGGTGTCCATAACGCTGACACTTGAAACAGCGAACTGGTTCTGCTGTGAAGGTCCTGACATCGTACCTGCCCCAAGAACCGAGGTCCAGCTGGGATGGCAGTGGTCCTACATGCTGAATGAGGACCTGTCGGGTTGGTGCGTTGCCTGCCGTCTTTGCCTTGAGACGTTGAGCTGACACCACACTGGGGTGAGCTGCTACTGCCTCGATGGGCATCATCAGCGGGTATCGCATCACTACACCCTTGGTGATCTTCTGCCGAGAGTCCAGTTCCTCCAGGGTGAATGAGCGATCTGTCTCCATGACTCTCTTCAAGGTGGTATACATTTCCTTGTTGAGAGGAGTCAATATTGGTTCTCCCCTCAAGTTGAACCATATCTTGAACTTCAGGTTGTGTCGTGATTCCAGGTATGAAACAACGCCATAGTGGGTTCTGTGGTCCCCGTAAGACTTCACCTTGAATTTGCCAGGTCGGTTGAGCTGGTTTGCCTGCTCCTTGGACGGACGGCGCTTCTTCTTGTTGTCCACAGTGTTCCATCCCTCTTGGTTTTCGGGGGGTGGGGTGTTTATTTCCGCACCTGTTTCTATTGTCGCTGGCTCCATGGTTGGGACTGTCAGATCTGCTACAATGTGAGCAGGATCTTCCTCTTCCTCTCGCAACTTCTTCGCTAGAATTTCGCCCCACATTTCCAAATCTGAGTCCTCCGTCGTGTTCATGGAGCATCGTGGCCTCTTCTTTTCGGCAGAAGCCATGTGCCTATCTTGTGATAAGGTAGTGAACTCCGTGAACTGAGTGTGTGT